>NW_022146698.1:602349-1204699 GCF_002938485.1 Sitophilus oryzae | reverse complement strand
TCAGTAGCCACTTCGTTCAGTTTACGTATTGCTAACTAACAGGTAAAATTTTATGTGTATTTACGACAGATTTCGGAAATCTTCAGAAAAAGCTTAAAAATATCAAAGAAAATTATATTGATTATTTTATATTATTAATGAGGCTATATGTTCTTAAATACTATTTCTTTCTTCACTTAATATTAGCATGGTCATAAGCATCACGAGGTTGTAATTAGAGACGATGATTTCAACATGTTTGGAAAAAGAGCTTTAAAATAAAAAGGTTTCAGCAGATGTTTCCGACCTAATAAAATAAATTCGCTCTTCGGCAGCAGGCACTTTGTCGTTTTTATTACAGAAATTAGTATCGTTAGATTTATGCCGCTTTCGTGCAGAAACAGAGTAACTATTGCAGCGAAAGATGGCAGAAGGAAAAAAAGACCTTTGACTCTCGTTTTCCTCGACTTATCTCACTTAATTCAATTTTCATGTTCTTCATTTGCAGATCTCCGCATCAATCAACCGGCCTTTCAGATACGCCGATAGAACGAAGTTTTAAATTTAGACGTCTTCTTCAGTTTAGAGAGCCAGCCAATTTTATTTTATCCAGATTTTAAAGATCTTTTTTCGTTAATTAAAAGAAAACATTTTTTTTATTTGGTTTGGTTACGTTAGGTAAATATATTAATATTTTTTCATACTTTTATGTTTAAATTATACGATCATCATGTTTAAATTATACGATCATATTATAACGATCAAAACTGAATCTTTATCTTCTATGTTATCGACCGTCATTTTAGTAAGTTCCTCATGACGGCAAGCACCAGAAATACCAAGTATTAAAATAACCTAAAAGAAAATCGATGACGATGTTCAGTAATAAAAAAAACATACATTCCAAGCTTACGCTTTTTTTTGAAGCAATAATATATTAATAATAATTTTTAGGGATATGGCGATTTTAATGTTTGCAGAAAAAATGTTGTTTGCAACTCGTGCGCGAACTACTTTGGTGATCTCGACTAATTTTTTAACGAGGCGTAGCCGAACGATAGAAATCAAGTATCTATCGATCACCAAAGTAGCACTTCGCGCACTAGATACAAAAATAACTATTTTATATTATCAATCACGTCGCGAAGATAAAAAAAACAACTTTCGTTGCACGTCATCAATGACACCATGCGTCGTCTTATGAAGTTTACTGGTGGTCGTATTATGATGTGCAACCAAAATTATTTTAATTTCCCCATAATTAATTTTGTGACGTTAGAAAAAAATCTTTGTGACGTTTGAAAAAAATAGCATGTTCTCTTAGTAAAAATTACCTTTTGTGTCTCGCCTGTAATGTCAAACGTATATAGCCTCGCCACAATACTATTATTTTAGTTCGGAGGATAGTTATAAAATACGTACATAAAATTTATATTTATGATTGTGCACAGGGTGTCCCAAATACGTGCCTCATCATTTGGATTTTGAAAATTAGACGAGATGCAAGATCGGTTAAATAAAGACCAAGTTGCACAATTTGATACTGATCAAAATATCACCTGAAAAAGGTCGTCGTTACTTACAAAAATACAATTAGGTACAGTCAGTTACACGTTCATATTTTACATATTAAAACAACACTGAGACGAGGTCCAAATGCCCGGCAAATAAAAACCAAACAGGAACAAAAAATAAAGCTAAATATCAACCACACAAAATTAAATAAATCTCTTGGGATTTGAACCCAAGTCCCTGGATAGGAATTATAGACTCAAACCATCCAGCTGATGCCCAACTGATATATAAATATATAAATATTTCGAATTTCGAATACATCCTTTTTCTTTAAAGACTTTTTGAAAAAAAGAATATTCGTTATTTAATTTTTATTTTTTTCCACTCTATTTGAATATATTATAACAAATGATTTTTTTACATTTTCATTGGTACTTTGTTCTACAAGATGATGTTGTTCTACTAGATTTCCAAACTGTTGTTTCGTTTTTCAGCAACCATTATCAGCTTTCTTTTTTAAACACGGCCCTGAATTTGTTCCATTAAAAAAAATAAAGACTCAAAATCTCGGTCTCATACATTAATATGCATTTTTTGTTATAGATTTTTAAGAGCTTCTAAGATCCCAAAACCAATAATAAATAGCACTTATTCGGAAAAATCATGTTAATAATTTTCTGGTAAAATCTTACCAAAAATCTATTTTCTGTCTCTCTCTAATCTAACACACGGGTTCTTATGATTTAGTTTATCAAATAAAAATAATAAATACGAATTTAATACCGCAATTAATATCAGACGAGAAACAGAAAAAAAAGAATGAACTTATTTACCAAAGGCAAATAAATACTAAGGCAGTGTCCTACAGCTTAATACCCATAACCTGTTATAATTACTGACATATTTACATTTCATTAAAGAATTTCTTTTCCATCTGACACTTCTAGCCTTAAATCCGAACGGTCGCGGCTGCGTTTATTTTTGTTGTCGCGCATTATTTCAGCAACCGACCAATGGATTTACAATGAGTACGCTATTGGTTTCGCATGAGACACCAAGCCACGTATATGCATACCTGTTTCGTTAACTGCCTAGACATTAATAAACGGCTTATGTATTGCGAAACGCTTATTCTTACGATTTGAGAATGTGTGGGTTGCCAGACACCGTTAGATTGAATAGAGATCAAGCGATTAGTTTTGATCTCTTTAATGAGACGAAATTAGCAATTTATTCGGATATGACAAAAATGTTATACATTAATACAAATTTCCTTTTTAAGTTTTTTTAATGACTCCATCAATTCCAAATGCAATTTTGCCCCCCTTCTTTGAGTTATAACTCATCACACGTTAGTCTATTACCTATCATGCATTTTCCTGTTGTAGGGGGGACAGGGTATTTCCTATCGTCCTCTGACAATAGATGTTCTTCTTCCGAGGGTATACACCCTTCCACGGTTGGAGTTTGGCCCATCGCGGTATCGTGCCCTTCACAATCGAGGAGCTTGCATCCGGCTGAGGTACCCCTGAGGTGAAGACTGGTGGTTCTGACCCCATTTTCTCCACTTCTTTAACTTGAACCCTACTTAGACCTGATACCGGTGTTGTCCCGTATCTATAATAGAGGATATTGCCTCCTTGCAGGATTGCCTCTTTCTCTATTGCCTTCTTGGATTTGAGGTCAATTCCTATTATGAGGACCTGACCATGACTCTCCTCCCTCAAGTTGATCCTCTATTTTTCTAGGCTAATCTGGACGGGGCCTACCTTGCTTTACGGAGAATCCGAGCCACAGCCTACCGACTTGACGAGTGTCTAAATAGACTACCTACTCACGAGATATTCGATTACGTCTGGCCTCGAACTGTCGTGATTGGGAAGTGTGTATCAATAGATTTTACACTCGTGTCATGGTAGAAGGGTAGAAAAATTGTGCTAGACCAAGACAGGTGAAACATTATCTAAACTATAATTCTAAGATAGAAATTTTAGTTATTATCAAAATTAACTAATATTAAAGATTAATTAACATACATAATATTAATAAAATTAACTACAAAGGCGGCAAAGCAATTAGATCCAATACACCGATGAGAAGTAAACGACGCGATCAGGCGATGCGATAGAATAACTGATGATAGGTGACAACTAAGAATGACAATACGTGGTGGAATTGGTTTGGAATATTTGAAATTACCTATATGTGTTATGCATATTCAGCATTCAGCATAGGATTGTTTGTGTAAGTAATAGATAGTAGGTTTAAAGCCAGATAAGGAATTCGACGAAATTATTGTACATCAATGTCAAGTGTATGACCACTTGTTTTTGGAATAAATAGAATTAATTGAGGAATAGACATCTCAGGATATGGTGATGTAGAGGCGGAGGTGAGAGAACGGACAACGAAGGCAACCAGAATAGCAGGATGCCTGAATGACACAATATGGCGGATTAAAAACAAAAACTTACAAGGCAACGGTACCAAATAATGAAATATCCTGCAGAAACTCGACCTGATACAGCGAAAACTAAACAACTACTAGATACAACCGAAATGAGAGTACTACGCAGAATAGCTGGAAAGATGCTTCTGGAGAGGGAGAGAAATGAAAGCATAAGGAGAGCATGCAATGTGGAAAATGTAAATGAGTGGGTACTCAGCAGAAAGGAAGAATGGAACGAGCATATCAGCAGAATGGATAACAGAAGAAACAGTGAGAGAAAAAAACAGTGAGAGTTGCACGCGACAAATCACCGCTAGGTCGCAGAAGCTTAGGGCGTCCGCGACAACGATGGAGCGAGAACTTGTCAGTCTAACCGGTAGAGACGACGAAACCAAATACGCCTGTATAAAGAAGGAAGAAGAAGAAGAATTGAGGAAGGAAATGACGGGGATTTTAGTGTACAAATGCAGGGAATTGCGAGAAAATTCTAAGGAATTTTGGGAGTATTTCGGGGAAATTTCGACGGAATTTCAGGGAATTTCTAGCGAATTTCGGCGAACTTTTTCAGGAACGGAAGAACGGTATTTCAGAAGAATTTATAAACTTTTGGGGTATTTCATGAAATTTTAGGGGAATTTTCCCTAAAGGGATTTTGTTTTAGTGTACAAATTTTGGCAGTGATTTCCCTGGTGGAATTAATGAAACGATGATAAAATTTAAATTATTTATTTCATAAGACGAGACACATTCTAAATTTTACAAAAGAGCCATAAAACGAAAAAGGATTGGGTTTAAAGCAGCGTAGTCAGCTTAGTTTTAGATAAAATTATTTCTTTTTTTCTATTAAATTAGGTAATATAATTTACATTAAACGAATGACGGTAGGTGAGAAAATTTTGAGATGTATTTTTGATAATCTATGTAGATAAGCCGCTATCGTGATAAGCTATTTTTTGGGGTGTTATGCTAGTTAAATTTAGATTTGAAATTTAAAGCTATACCACTTCGTGAGACCAAATAGTCACATGAGAACATTTAAATCGCAAAATATCTCAATTTTCAAAATTTTGTTAGTTAGATATCTTCGTGAGAAAGGAACTACTGTGATTAAGGAACTACTGTATATCGCTTGAGAAATTTTGTATTAATTAAAAAAAAATGATTTTTACTTAGAAAAGGAAGAAAAGACACATTCAGATATTTTTCATGTTACTCTCAACAAAGTTTTAAAACCGTCTCTGTAGATTTATACAAAGGATTATGAACATTTTTGTAATATGTTTAGCCATTTGTACATTTTTCACACCGTTCGAATGATTAAAACCAACAAAACTATAATCTTTTGAGCATTAGTAGGACGGAAAATTATCTAAAAATAGTACAAAAGGAAACTGCGGCCGGTTATTACGCCGGCTACCCGTCAATTATAGTTGTGAAATTAGAAACGAATCCTGACCACAGTTAAAATTACAAAAACCACAGAGCGCTTATTAAAACCAATACGTTGTATAAACATATCGAATTCTGTCGAGCCTTTTGTGTCAGTTCGATATTGCTTTTTAAATTAGAATTATCTTGTGGTGCTACCTGTCTTCCTCTATTAACGCCTTTTATTTCGTTTCGTAGTGGTGGAAGTCCTGTCCGCCACCGGAATTAAAATAATTGAAGGAGAGAAACAGCGGCGGAGTTAAATAAAGGTGTAAAATGGACACAATCATTTTTTTATCATTACCGAAACCATTATTTTTGAATGGTCAGAAGGTTATAAAATAGAGTTTTTGGTACCTCATTAGGCAACAGGTTAGGTTTAATTGCCAATTTCAAATTTGACTTTGTGGAGATTAGATTAGATTTTTTGAACCAAACTTGACATGTATTGTAGATCGCTGTCATTTTATATGTAAAATTATATAGGAACTATCATCGATCGTCATTTACAAGCCAACTGGACGCCGTTTTTTTTCGATGATACGCATCACGGGTATTGATGAATATGAATATCTCTGAACAACGAGGTAATTTTTAAAAGAATGGCGGTCGTTGCTAAATATCTATACATATAAAGAATATCACTGTTTGGTGGTAAATGCAATTTTTTCTTTAAAAAAACTAAAATACCGCCTTTACTTTACCAAGCTTTATGTGTTATTATACGGATTAGCTACTATTGTCAAAATAAAACTACATTTTATTACATACAAAACTTAACATTCTTGACATGTTAGATGCAAAATAAGAAAACTTTTATCATCTAATTGTAATGCAAAAATAAAGGTTATATATTATCATTTTGAAATGAGTTCGTCAGAATGGAGGGACTCAAAACAGTAATGATTTGGCGATCGGCTCTAACAATTATAACAATCAAAATACATGTCTTTTTTTTCCTTTTTCTCTGTTTGCTTAATGCAGATCTGATTGCTTTGAATATTTTGATTATAAAATTGAATGTTTTGCTTCATAGTTTTACAAGTAACAAATATTAATCACCAAGTCATTACTGCGTCGAGTGGCATGTCAAAAGAAGCGCCTAGCCGCTATCAGTAACTCTTTAACTCCAGTCGACACAAAGTTGCATGAGTTTTGATTGCTTTGCAGTCAACCTTTTTTGTGATTCTCTGTTGTTTTTTTTAATACAAATTTTATTGCTTTGAATGTCTTGATTTTAAATTGGATGTCTCACATCAAATTTTCAGTCAGCTACTGTATAGATGGGCTATGATCGCAATTTTCGGATAGCCAGTTACCGGTAGAGGCTAGAAGGAGTGGCGGCTCGTGACCTTTGTGACTGGGTAGGCGACAAAATTTTAGTTGCCGTCTATTTACCCCCCCCATTTACATAATATCCTAACCCAGTTTGTAAACATATGTTATCTCTGGGTTGTGAAACTATAAACATAGCTCAAGAATATTTAGGACAAAACTAAAGCAAAAATAACAGTATTCAACGTAATCACATAATGTACAAGTATATCGAAGTATATAGAATTTTATTTTATTTATATTTATTTACGCAAACTTAAAAATTGGTAGTATTGAGAGAAAGAATAATTATGTTTTATACATTAAATTGATGAGTCGGTCTCTTAATAAAGAAAAATTATTTATTATTATATCAGTAAATCATCAGATTGTTAAAGAGCTGTGAAAAGATCTTTTTTTTAGATTGAAAGTAAGGCAAGTGACGATAAACGTTTATTTTTTCATGAAATCTCTGCTATAAATTTTAATGCATTTCAAACATGAAAAATGTCTCTCTCCTTCCAAGTACTTGTAAATGGTGTAGTAACAATCAAAAAAAAACAATTTGATAGCCTCTGGAAATATATTTCCATTATTATTCTCCTTAAATTATTATATAATCGAAATTTTTCATATCTATTATTAATACCTGCAATTTATTCATTAATTTACGTTGGTCAATAAGATTTTTTGTTTGTTAAATCACTATTAAATGCTTTGGAAATTATCAATATAACAAGTTTGTTAAATCAAATCATTTTGAATAATCTCGGATAAGCCCGAAAAATGTTTCCAATTTGCTTTAAACGTTTTTTGAATTTTCATATAAAAAGTTTTTAAATGCTACGTATAATGAATCATATGAAATATCCCTTAATGAAATGTGACATATCCGTGATATATCCTTATGAAATATCGGAAATATCCCTTAACTTTTAAGCCTACCGAGCGTCAACGACTTCATGCGAAGGCGACCGGAGATTTCGCCTAAGCCCCGCCTTAATACGATACAACTCCGACTTACGTCGCGTCGCTACCGCACGATGAGTTAGATAGTGACAGAAGACTGCCGTACATCGTGCATCAACCCTGATAGTAGGCGATGCAGAAATCGCCGAACAAAGGCACCCCAACGGTCAAAATTATTTTGTTTCCTAACGCAGTGGCACAGTCAGCGTACGCCAGCGATAGTGAATATTTTAAAATACAAGATCATAAATATTAAAATAATATTGATTATTAAAACACGCTTCCGTGTATTAACAGTATGTTTATGTATTGGCAACATTAATAGTAAATAATGTAATGTAATAAACCGCTTAAATTCTGCCAAAATTTTAGGGTAGGCGCCGCCTACCTTGCCTACCCTGACCAGCCGCCACTGGTTAGAAGTCAGTTAATTTCGACGTTATTTGATGTTTAAATTTCTTTTATCTGACCAGGTTAGGCAACATTTATCTAACCAGGTTAAGTTCATACCGCCGTCAACGACAAATTAATTCAACTTTCCACCGGCATTTACAGATATAGACATATCATACCGCCGGATGACGGTATTTTTTCATACCCCTACAACATCTTACTTCGCGGCCATTATTTAGCTAATCGGCGATGTTTTTAGATCAATTGGGGGTTTCTTCTGGTCTCTAGGTTACATTCTCCAGTCCTAGTCTTCTCACAAAGCCTAATAACTTTTAGACTGAACCTTCCCTTCAATATAACTCCTTGTTAACGGAGTCATTGACAAAGTTTCATAAGAATCATTATCGTTGATCAAATTTGGACATGGCTTTGTCCGTAAATTCAATTTGTTTTAAATGCCTATTGATCTTACAAAATGTCCTGTTATTAAATCCGCCACAGTTTTGACATGTTTTCTATCTTTGCTTATCAGGTCTGTCATACATTTTAAGAGTATTACTGATTTTCACCTTTGCCGTGATGAGTTCCTCTGTCATTCTATACTATTCTGCCTTCAATCGCTGTATATCATATAAAATACTTTTAACTAATCAAATTTACATTGTTTATAAATAAATGCTGCCAAATATACAATAATGAAGATGTAATCTACATCAAATATTACGATTTGAGTAAATATTTGAATTTTTCATTCATTGTTAACATTGAAACAGAGACAAAAAGGTATAATTATTTTACCTATATTTCCTTTCGATGGGATCATTAATATACTCATGGAATACACCAGAAGTCACATTATTACATATTTGCTTTGGCCGTCTCTAAATCATCGCGCTAATTTTCCAAAGCAAACAAGCTATAGATAAGAGATGTCAACCGAACGTATTATACCGAGCTACAGGCAGTTATTCCCATGATTTAAATCGTTAGTTGCGATAAATCAAATACGTCTCCAGTCGCATCTGAGAGTGTGTTTGTGCTGTCCGTACGTGAATTAATTAGTTTCTCTATGATGTTCTTATCGATAGTGATAAATTTTGCTTATATTAACAGTTACACATACCCAAGTAGAAAAATACATTTTTAAGCAGTCAATCACATATATGTCTATCTTATATTATTAATATCATTATATTATGTACCTTTTTCCTACTGTTTTTTCGTTATAATCTTCCTTATGTTGTTTGATGCAATATCTCTAATCTTTGATTAAGAAGTGGATGGCCAACAAATCTCTATATAACCAAAGTTATTAGCAAAATTAAAATAAATTCGAAAAAATAAGCCCATTACCTTATTTTTCTAACACGGTATCACTAGCCCTCTTGATTATGACCATTCTAATAAAAAAATAAGATAAAAGAGATTATTTTACTCAAGAAATCGACAATGTACCAGAATACCATAATACTAGGTGTATTAATATCTATAATGATTAAGATATCAATGACAGTGGACAAGAAATGACACCTCAGTGAATTCATGGTAGGCTTTAGAAAAAAGGTGCTTTTAAATATAGTTTCAACATCAAAATATTAGGTATTACATCAATATTTTGATAGTCTCAGCAGCGTTATTTATCTTTTGATTGTTTTTCTAAAAATGCCTTCCTTCAAAAGAGAAAAAACGCTGCTAAGACTATCAAAATGTTGATATAATAAAACGTTGATTGACGTTCATACTATTACGTCAAAAGCTTACCATGACTTCACTGAGGCGTCGTTTCTTATTCACTGCCATTGAGATCTTAATTATTAGATATTAATACATTTGGCATTATGATATTCTGGTATATTGTCGATTTTAGAATAAACTAATCTTTTCTATCTTATTTTTTATTAGAATGGTCATAATCAAGAGGGCTACTTTAATCGTGTTATAAAAATAAGGTAAGTAAGGGCTTATTTTTTCGTCTTTATTATAATTCTGCTAATATCTTCGGTTTGAAAGAGGATATCAAGATGCGGTTTTCGCTGACTTTTTAAGATTTTTATTACTCTTTACTATCAGTTAAAATTGCATATACTATAGCATTTAATTTTTTTGAAAAAACGCGCAATGTTTGTTAAATTGTAAGACAGCGTCCCCTAGCGTCTACATTCCAAAGCTTACTATTATTATTATTTATACTGTATAATATAGGGTAAGAAAAGCTCTTTTAAACGAGCCCACGTTTGTACGATTCCGTTCATCCAGTCTGGAGTTATTAATATTTAAATAAAAACAGATATAATCTTCCCCCACCACTTAATTTTGGCCAGATACTGGAAAATAGTTCTAACAAGAAAAATTCAAAATTTACTGAAGATTATGAAGCTATTATTTACAGTACCCTTTATGTAGGCAAAATTGTGTAGAAACTCCTTTTCCTTATTTTTTATAGCAGTTGCGCCCTCTAGCAGCCGTTCTACAAACTTCAAAATAATTTCCAGCAATTTATCATAGCCTCTTTAGTTATAAATATTTTTTCCGCAGACTCTACGGCTAATACTTTCCGAGATACAGCCGAGAGCTATTCTTAGTGGGACACCCTGTACAATAGATCTGAAAAGGCCGCAGTGGAACAGGCTAATAGCCACCTCAAAAAATCTAATCTAATCTTAGATTAGGACATTTCTTTGGTCTTTTTGTGTCTCTCGATTAGTAATAATATAAGTAATTTTATTAGACAATTTTTTACAGATAGTCCTTCCTGCTAGATGATCTCAGTAGCTGAATTTTGTTACTTGGGTCTTCTGTATTATCCACTCTATCCTCTTATGCTCTATATTTGTTATTCCATCCACGGCTGTCACTGTCATGTGTAAACTTTACTTAATATTTTCTTATGAATTCTTATTATAACGTTCATATTTCACAGATTTTGTAATTATTGGTTTTTAAAAATACCAGAATAGTTCATTTCTGAGACAAACCAAAAAAATTCCACATATAAATAGGTACGTAAAGTACGTTCATACGCAAGCTTTACAGAAGATTTAGTGCCTTATACATATAGGAACAACGAATATAGTACGTGTAATGTAATTACACCTTTATTTAACGTTGCGGCAAATTTATTTGATGTGGGAGTGTCAAATACGTCAGAATAAAATATTTCGAGTATATTTTATCGACTCGATCCAAAGCTCAAACGCTTTGTCCGACCAAAAAATGGGCATATTTGTAATTTAAGTGTCATAAAGTGCATATAAAGGCGTAGACAGTCCATATAATAACAAAAATAAAATTGATACTATGCCAAAGAAAGGCTACCTTAATATTTTATTGCAGTTATTTTTAATATTGGTGAAATCAACACCTTATTTCTCACTTATGAATGGGTTGGGAAAATGGGTTGAAAAATTTTTCAGTTACTTTTTTAAATTTTATTCTGAATTTTACTCTAAGTTGTTTTTTAACACTATGTTATTGCTGTAGTTTTTTTTAATCGTATGGTATAAATCGTCACCAAGAAAAGTATATTACCGATTATAATTTTTTTATTGCTTTCAAAGTGCACATTCATATAGAGCAGTAAATTTGAACCTTGTCATGACATAAAAGCACTAAACCATGTATAAACCTTTATACATCTAAACGTTTTAAATTCTAAAAAGTGTTTTCGTTGTAGAGCAGTCTCTTGCAGCTATGCCGCCGTTAATTTAAACCCAAGTGTAGAAATGTTATCGGTTCTGAGTAAGTAATAAGTCCTGGTATGAGGTCTGCTTTTAAATCCACTTAATTAAGTCTTTAATAGTTTCCTATTGCAGTGATAAGAAATGTTCAATTAGTTACCGGATTTTTCTTTAAATAGGATAGCAACAAACCTGTCTTTGCTGCTCCTTTTCGTTTTGCTTTCTATTTTTTTTTGGTTTATTTTCTCTTGCTTGTGAATTATACTAAATTCTCTCTTGTAGATAAATATTTGTAATATTAATTTAACAATTTACTAATTTTTACTCAAGTGTAACCGTTTATCGAAATAGGAAGGATCATTTTCGTTTTCCATTTCGAAGGATCATATCCACACTTCAAAGAATCCATTTCACTAATCCGAAAAGGTAGTAGCAAAATAAGCATTCTAAATTTTCTCGAAAATAAAGACATAATTTAAAATTCTGTTACAATACGGAAATAGATTGCAGTTGTGTGATTACAGTGATATACACTGAAAAAAATATTGTTCATAATATTAATAAACAGTGATTATTAACTTTGTTTCATTGGGACAATAAATTTTTTCATTAATACAATGATTTGTTAATCATAGATCGATGTCCGATTTATTAATACTATGAATCTAATTTTATCAATATAATGAAAATCTGGTTATTGAATTAATGTAAGATTTTCATTAATATAATGAACGCGTTCATTGTCCCAATGAATGCGTTCATTGTCCCAATGAATGCGTTGTACATTGTGACAATGAAAAATTTTATTAATACAACGAACACACTACATTATATTAATGTACGCGGTTATTAATATCATGAATAAAATATTAGGGCTTAAATGTCCGCCATGTTGATCGGTTACTTTGGCACTTTAATAACGTCTCGTCTGTGTGATTGTGTTGCTCAGTGAGGCTTTAGTTTTATTAGAGCGGTAAGTGTTCCCTTCATTATTTAAAATATTTTAAATAAAATTCCTATCTTATTGTAGTTAATCTATTGTGTCAAATCAAATTACTCTACAAGATTCTCTGGTGCGAGTATTTATTTTAAGATTAGATTAAATTTGGTACGTACCATAAATCACGTAAAGAATGTTATGCTTTGTGTGCAAAACCAACCACAGTAATTTAGAAAAACTTGTTAGGCATTTTAAATGTTGCCATAACCTAAACAGTAACTCGACATTTAGATGCTATGAGTGCGGTCAGTGCTTTCAAAATTTATCATCCTTCAAAAGGCATATGAATCGCAAACATCTCGTAGATGAAGTTCTTGTTAATTGTACAGATAAAGGCAACGATGATTTTACTATAAACATGGACATTCCAGTGACATCGGATAACAGTCTTCTATCAGATAGTAATTGTCCTAGGTCAGTTTTTGTTGATAACAAAACACCAGGAGACAAAATTGATGAGGAAATTCAAAACGAGCCTGAGCAATTTAATTTTGATTCTTTACATAAAAAAGTTGAAAACGCTGCGTTACAATTTTTACTTTCGCTGCACAATAACGATAATTTTACAAGAAAGGATGTTCTACAAATTCAAAACATTGCGAATGGATATTTACTCGAACCACTATTAGATATGTTTATGAATTTTGCTAAATGCAACATTCAATACCAAAATCCGGCCTTATACAACGAAATGTCTAGTCTAATATCGAACTGTAGAAATCCATTTAAAGCTTTCAGCTCGGATTATTTGTTTCATAAAATATTAACAAATAAAGGATGCGTTAATACTCTCAAGGAAATTACTATCAATAATGAGGTACGACCAGTGCATCGAGCGGGGAATCTGATAACTCAAGAAACAAAAATTAAAGGCATCGTAATGCCTTTAAAATTTCAATTCAAAGCATTTTTCGAAAAAAATAAACTACTAGAACCTACTTTGGCTTATATGAAAGATCTGGAAGTAAATAATACGTTTACAAATTTCATGCAAGGTGAATTATGGAAAAATAAAATCAAATTATACCCAGGAAAAATTACGATTCCTTTTTTCTTATATATAGACGATTTTGAGATAAATAATCCCCTTGGTTCACACTCATCAAAACATTCCGTATGTAACATATATTATTCATTTCCCTGCCTACCAGTACAAGAATCTAAATTGGAAAATATTTTTTATGCAGGTGTGATAAAGTCTAATGATCTAAAAACTTTCGGCAATGAAAATTGTTTTGAATATTTAATAGAAGTACTAAAAGATCTTGAAATTAATGGTATACTGATTGAAAGCCATGACAATAAAAGTGCTAATGTCCATTTTATATTAGGATTAGTAATCGGTGATAATTTAGGTTTAAATTCGTTTCTCGATTTTAGCAAATCATTTTCCAGCAACTATTTTTGCAGATTATGTCGAGCCTCAAAAGCAGATACCCAGAAAATGAGTTACGAAAATACCGAACTAAATCGAACTGTTGAAAACTATGAGCTCGATGCTTCCAATACAAATAGTATGATGGGAATTAGTAAAATATCTCTGCTTAATAATATTCCTTCATTTCATGTCGTAACAAACTACTATGCTGATGTTATGCATGATCTGTTTGAAGGGATATGTCATTATGATTTATGTCACATCATTGAATATTTCATAACTATGAAATATTTTGACTTGGATGGTTTAAATGACCGAAAACAAAATTTTGAGTACGGCCCAATAGATATTAACACAATCTGTGGAAAAATAGAGCCACACCATCTTAAGAAAAGAAAACTGAAAATGTCAGCTAGAGAAATGATGACATTTATTTTATACTTTCCCATTATGATTGGAGACTTAGTTCCCTCGGATGATACCGTTTGGCGATTTCTTGTAAATTTTGTTGAAATCATAGATATACTACTCTGTTTCGAGATTGATGTACCTAACATTTTATTATTAGAAAATAAGATTAAAGATCACAACAGAGACTATACTGCACTTTTTAACGATACACTGAAGCCAAAACATCATCTATTAACCCACTATCCAAAAATAATAAGACAATCAGGACCATTAAGAAAACTATGGTGTTTCAAATTTGAATCCAAGCATAGGCAATTCAAAATCTATTCACACTGTATTACATCAAGAAAGAATATTTGTCTTACACTAGCTAAGAAATATGAGTTAAAATTTGCCTTCCAAATCATGAACACTAAAAACTTTTTCTCATTAAAGGGATTGATTTGTGACGAAAATTTTAGAGTACAAAGTAATTACCAAAATATTATTAGACACAAATTAAATTTTTTTGAGGGGTTTATTGAATTTTATTCTCGTATTTATTACCAAGGCATTGAATACAGGTGTCATTACTATCTACCAGTGTATAACAATGATATTTTATTGTATGTAATATTAGACATAGTCATACTAGAGAAAAAACCACCAATTTTTTTCTGCCAAAAATTACTAAATGTAAGGTACGATCCTCATCTACTTGCTTACGAAATTGATCCTACCAATTTAGGTGAATTTTCATTGATATTCACTGAAAAAATACTTGGTCCACCTATTACTCTTATAAAAACTGCGCGGGGAAAAAATATGTTACGTATTAAGGAGTATTACAAAAATATCTAATGACATAAAAATAAGTTATAGTTTTCAATATTTATGTATACAGGGTGTCCCAGAAATAAGTGCAAGTATTTTAACTGGTAGTACCAGTAAGGCAGTATGGTACTACCAGTATGGTACCAGTATGGTAGTATAGTTCAACCCCAGAAACACGCCTATGAGGTTTTTTTTGCAAGTTTTTTGAAAAAAATTTTGGATTTTTTTTTGGTTTTTTAGTTAAAAAACATAATTTCTTGATAATATGGCAACATAAGTATTAGATTAAATTTACAAGAAAGAAAATCCAGAAAAGATCCAGCGGTTCTCAAATTTTTTTTTTTTTTGGAAATTTTCAAAGTAAAATAACCCCGTTATTTTGGACTTATTTGAAAAACGATGGAGAGAAAATATGTTTCTTTTATCGAGATCTACCACCCTTTAAAATACTTGCACTTATTTCTGGGACACCCTGTATATTAAGGGTAAGGGGTTCCAAAAAACATGTCAACGAAATGTGCGCGAATCTCCACCACCAATCAGGTTGGTAGAATTCGGGATGCCATGATGAATTTTTGCAGCGTTGCCAGCCTGCTCGAAACGTATGATATCTATAGAAAATATTAACTTTTTGTAATAGCCAAAATCAAAGAAATCAAAGTTAAATTAATAAATATTAGTTGTACAAGAACTGCGTTAAATTCTTAGCATATAAATTGCATTATACACGCTGAAATTAACTAAAAACATATTAAATTTATAGGTACAGTATCGAGCAATTTTGCTTTTGTATAGTTAAACTTGACAATATCGATTTTTTTAGTTCAGAATTTCGTTTGATGCTTAATACGCGAGCGAGACTCTGTTAAAGTGCTGTTAGCGCGTAACCACCGGAACGCTGAACATTAGTAATAATTTTAGCAAATTTTATTGTTATTGTTTAATATTGTTGAATTTTGTAGCAGGATATTGAGATATGTGGGTATGTATGTTGCTTTAGTAATAACAAAAAAAAATTATCTGTTTTCCATATGATGCATAAAGTTTCATTAAGTATTATTTAACTAAATTTAAACAAAATATCGCACAACTTCATATATATTTTCTGTGGAACGGATATTTATAAGGTTGCTTCAATATATTTTTTGATCTTTTGGATACCTACTAAACAAAAAAAAAATATATATAATGCAAAGCATAATATTCTAAAACCTTGTGTTTATGCGTGTGCTACTTACTAAAATTTATTTTCATTTTAAAATGTTTACTTTGCAATCGTGTTAAGGCCATGGATAAATTGGAGACTATAGCAGAAGAATCTGAAGGAGTTCCAGGCCTCTACAATGTCTGCTTTGATGGCAATTTTAGTGTGCCGATTACTTCTTCGGTACTAGATACACAAGAAATTGGCAGTAACTTCAATTTATCAAATCCACAAGATGTGATAATTGCCGATATTTCGTATAGCACGCCAACTTTGTTAAATACCTCTTTTGAAAATGCCACTCACACTCTAACATCTAAAGAATCAGAAGAAATAAACTTAAGGTCACTGCTTACCAAATGGAATCTTGCGTCATTAACAGACCACTTTATTTGTAAGTTCTTTTTTTGCATTGTTTCAACGACTGTTATAATAATTAAATCTATATTTATTTTTTGTAGCTCAAAACGTTTTTGTTGGCATTTTGAAAATTATGAAGCGTCACCACATTGAGCGTTTGTTGAGAAATTTTGATATGGGAACTCAAATACTATTTGAGCATAATTTAGAGCAGTGGCGAGAATCGTTGGGACTACCACTTGGTTATTCCTCATCAGAAGTTTATTCCAGCCGAAATCTCTATAGTTCTCCATCATCCCCATCAGTTTCCTCTTCTGGAAGGCTTACACCAACACGTTACTCCACGCCATATGCAAGACCTACAAGTCCGGAAAACAATACCTCCAGTAGCATTCAATTGGCCACTATTTTAAATCAATCTTCACGAGGCTCAATACTTATAGAATATTATAATAAATTTTCGAAGTTCCAAGATGACCAGAGATCTTTACTGGTTACACTTATTGCACAATATTTTCAAGAAAAAGGGGTGAAAATGACGTTGGCTGCCAGTCATAAGATAGAAAGAGAAATAATTGAAAGATTTCCCGCAGAAAAACTGGTTAGATAATTTTAAATACTATTATAATACTACAATAAACTTATATATTTGGACATATTCTGAATAAGACAAATATGTTACTGAATTAAAACTTTTTGCAGGAATATTATCGAACCAGTAACCGAGGAAAAATCTATAATAAATTTTGTAACATAACATCATCATTTAAAACAGCGGTTTCCAAACACGTTTCTGAAAAAAAACATAAAGAAGAAAAAAAGAGTTCGAGGCATGAAACTGAGTTTGGTAAATTCCAAAGTTTTTTAATATTTGACATTTTAATTATTTTGATATACATCGCTTTTAGAACCAGAACAAGATGCTGAGACCTGCCTCCAAGCCCTCAAATTTGATAATTTGACATCCGAGCAATTTGATGCAACTTGGAAGGCCTGTTGCCAGTTTCGTCTAGACTTTATCAAGGCTAATAATACTGCCACTATAATGAAAAAATGGCCGTTTTATAGAAATCCCTCAGGATATCGACTGGTAAATTAATTTTCCTATTATATTTTGCCTTAAAATGAATAATAACAGTACTATTTTCATGAGGCGATTTGATTTTGTCTTTTTGACTTCCTGTATATGCTATGTCAAGTTCGAATAAATTAATATTATTTTATTGGGCAGTAGAACTCTTTATAAAGAATACCTTAATCCTTTTTGTAGATCGACATGGATTTCAAAACAGCATTTGAAAACAGAGACGGATTGCTGAGGGAATGGGACCAGGTGTTTGGTAAAATTCTTTCCTTTTTGACTATCGACAGTCATATTAAAGACAAACATATTAGACAGCTGCTGGAAAAGTTGAAGAGTGACGATGACTCGATAACTGAAAGTAAGCATTGAGCTGGGAAAACTTTGATAATTTCAAGAAGAAAAGTTCAATGAACAAATGTTTTAAACCTCTTAATATTTTGAGCTATATAAGATATTAAATCATCACTTCAAATATTTTTAACAAAAATTTGATAGAAATTTAATTTTTTTATATAGAAGATTTCTTTATTTTTTACACTAATTCACCACACAATATATATCCCGGTTGTTGCCTCGTCGTTGAGAACATAGGAAATCCCATGCAAAATTTGAACTGTCCAGATATTGGCTCCCCTATGGATTTTATAGCGAAGTCGTAAATAGACTTTTTAAAGGTGTACATTTGGTAAACACACATGCCAAATTTGAACAATTTTGGACAAGCCGATTTTAGGTAATTTGAGAAAAACTTAATCGATTTTTAAATTAAAACTGAATAGGTAACAATCAAACACCAGTCAAAAACCGACATTCCTTATATAAGTTGTCAGCGTCATTTTCAAACAAAAAATTTTAATATTCAGTACTAGTAATAATTTATTGTTATACACATAAAGAAAAAGTGAACATGATAAAATACGCGGGAAATAGATTAGACAGTGTATCTGACATGTTTCGGTTAATTTTCCCTAAATATTGAAATTTTATTAAAATTAAATTACTTTTGACAATGACAAAATCATAGTTTGTCAACCTAAGGTATGTCAGTTTTTGACTGGTGTTTGATTGTTGCCTATTATTAATTATATTATATTATTTATATTAAATATATACTATATTTAATATAAAAATCGATTAAGTTTTTCTCAAATTACCTAAAATCGGCTTGTCCAAAATTGTTCAAATTTGGCATGTGTGTTTACCAAATGTAGACCTTTAAAAAGTCTATTTACGACTTCGCTATAAAATCTACAGGGGAGCCAATATCTGGACAGTTCAAATTTTGCATGGGATTTCCTATGTTCCCAACGACGATGCAACACCCGGAATAATAATACACCAAAACAATTTATTTTTGCACCTTTTTGTGAACTAGTGTTTTATTTTGCTGGTGATTTTTTCTTAAAATTTTAACACCCTGTAGCACAAAAAAGAGATTTTGGATATTTATTCATTGAACTTTTTATCTAAACCTACCTAAGAATTACATGCTGCTTATCACAAAGGTTAGAAAACTCCCTGAATAAAAAAATTAGAACTGTACGAGCATTGCTTCATTCTGGATTAGTGTTTTCTGGTGTGAAATGGTGCAATACATGCACCAGTTTTATAGAACTAGATGGTCTATAGAGAAACTTGATGTGAAGACAGAACTAGAATCAAGTAATGGTTTTTAGTACTATTTAAGTGTCTTCTGTTGGCTAGGTCATGAGCTATTTCAGATTAAAATCTTACGATTATTACATTTAATTTGCCGAACAAAAAAAATTAGATGTGAACATTTTCTTTTACAGATGGTCGCAATGCAGCTTTATTTTGGGCGTTACATGGCTACCTTGTGCCTACCAACAAGGTAGTAAAAAGAGATATGATGACAGGCAAAAAATGCACCACAAAATTTACTATTAAAGACGCCCAGGAATCCGTTCTCTTTCTCGCTAAGAATCAGCAGGAAATTGAGGAGAGAATTAGTTATTTAAGTAAAACAAGCATTGCAGTACAACCTGCTATATACTGCATTGGGAAAGATATATTTAACATCGAAGCAATATCCATAATATTCGATGGCATAAGATTCAATTTTACCAATATTTTAAGAGCATTAGATATTTGCTTCAAAACTATTTACCTATTCGATCTTCAATTTCCTGCTGAGTCTCAATTATTTTACACATTTATTGAAATATTTTTTTTTAAATTAAAATCAGCCAATACTAATGCTAAAATTCATATTTTGTCCGAATACATAACAGAGCAGTGCAAACAATAAAAAATGTTCATATCAAAAACTGCTTTTATTAGATTGACCTTTTCCAAAACATTATCGATATTTCTCAAATACCTAGTGGGAATCTACCTTTAAGGAAGGGGAATCTACCTTTAAGGAGCTATGATATTATGAGAGTAAAAAAACAATTAATCTTGTAAAAAATAAAACACAGATCGTGGAATTTGTAGCAAAAGTTTCTTATTTTTTATTACCCTAATCGAAACATTTATTGTGCTCGTAAGTAAGTCGGCACTATTGGTAATTTGGTTAACTTTGTAGCTAGGGGTTTGTTCACATGCAAATCTATTTATAGTAGAATTATTTTAGGTAGATTGTGGGAAATTGGGAATTGGGATCTTGGGAAATTAGAAACAAATTAAAAAAAGGAGAAATTAGTTACCTGTATTTCTCTCACATATTTGGCAAGTTGACATTCCAAACATGAAGGTTTAGTAAATAATTATATTTGAATTAAAAGTAAAGAAGTTATGAACGATAAACCATGACTAATTTTACTTTTTACTTTTTATGTTAATTACCTCTTTTTGAAATTTGTATAACACGGTAGATGTTAAAATAATTATTTTTCCAAATAACGTGAATACCTAACGTTCCATTCTTTTTCTCTTTTAAACCATTTCATTCTAAAGATACAGTTTTGTTAACTTAAACAAGGTCCAACCTACAAATACCGTATGATCGAATAAAAACGGCGTCCAGTTGGCTGGAAAATGACGATCAATGACATTTCCCACATAATTTTACATATTATAAAATGACAACGATATTCATTTCATAGCCATCGCTGACGCCGTTTTTTTCGATCATACGGTATAACAAGAGTAACTAATAGTGTCGATCTTTAAATGTATAACTAAATAGGTTATGAAATTATTTCATTGTATTAATTATACTGTTCATTGATATAAAGATTTAGATACATTAAATTAATGAAATCTGTTCATTAAAACAATGAAATATGTTCATTAAAACAATGAAATCTGTTCATTAAAACAATGAAATCTATTCATTAAAACAATGAAATCTGTTCATTAAAACAATAAAATCTATTCATTAAAACAATGAAATCTGTTCATTAAAACAATGAAATCTGTTCATTAAAACAATGAAATATGTTCATTAAAACAATGAAATCTGTTCATTAAAACAATGAAATCTGTTCATTAAAACAATGAAATATGTTCATTAAAACAATGACTCCGTACATAACAACAATGAAGCAGTATTCGTTAAACTAATGTTTGAGTTCATTGTACCAATGAATGCGTTTATCAAATCAATGAACTTAAGTTTCATAGAGTTAATGAATTACTTTTCATTGTGCCAATGAAATCGTTCATCGGCTCAAAATTAATAATTTAATTCATTAATACAATAAAACTTTTCATTGTATTTATGTAGACTTTTGGTTCAGTGTAACTCAAGAAAGGGGAACACACAATAGATCTGTAAGGTCGCGGTGATTAACTCCCCTTCTAAACATTCTACATTCTTCTACATCCTTTAACTGACTCTTTCTTTTCAGTATGGCTAATATCACCAATAATATGGCAATTCTTTGTCAGTATGGCTAATACCACATCATCAGATCAGATTTTGGTAAAGAATAAGTTATTCAATATAGTTAATGACGTCGAAATAAGGTTATTGAATGAAAGTACTGCCACAACCGAATCAAGCATTTCTCCAGGTGTCTACGACCAGTAGAGGCGTTTTTTGTCTCCAAGCAGCATTCCGTCCAATACGCAGACAACCGAACAAAACATTACTCCAGGTGTCTACGACCAACAGTGATCTGTTTGGTCCCGAAACTGCGATCCATCCAGCATGCAAGGAAATCTAGAAGGATCTGATCCGTTTGCAAAATCCTTCCAAACTTTATCTTCAGGCAGCGCCAGTTCCACCGCACATCAGTTTTTTTTAGATTGTAAGACTGTTTGTTAATGCCTTTTTTTGCTAGCCCTTGCATACCTACTGGTAAAACCGGCGATGCCGTTAACTTCCTTTTCATTAATAAACATTATTAGATTTTCTTAAGAATAATTTTTATTTTTTGGCCTTATCAGACCCCACTGTTCTTAGAATTACCTCCAACACATCGTTATAATAATTATTGAAACAACAAATAAAAATCTATTACAGTACAATCTCAATAATATGAGCACAAAAAATCCATTCATATTACTGAAAATGTTCATATTATTGAGTAATCCATATCAGTGAGTGTTTATATTATTGCGATTATACTGTACTTAAAATATCAATTTTCAAAATCATGCATACCTTAAACAGACTGCCAATCTTTCCTCTGGTCCTATAGATTCTCTAAATGGTGTATTTTGTCGAAATAAACTTTGTCTTAAAATATTTAAAAGTGCTTCAAATCTAACGTGCGACATTCGAAAATATTCAAAGAACTTTCTTTCATCTAGAATTAAATCACAAAATAAACTGTGATATTCCCCAATCTTGGTCTTCTTATATTAATATTATGCACTCAACATTTCTTTCTTTTTCGTTCGTTCGCTTCTTCTTCTGACAACACGCAAATAATTATAACATCTTTTTCGTTCAATAGCGACATAACGCTTTTGCTTCAACACCACTTTGCTAACTGCGGAGAGCGAGAGATGCTGATACCGACTCCAATATTCCGTGGTAGTAAACGTAGGATCCACAAAACATCCGCTTTTCCCAATGCGTACCGCGTTCCGCGTCCGTCCGACGCCGATTAGTGAACCCGTACCTTAATTGTGGCATAAACTTTCACATTTTTTTCATTTAGGACAGACAGTTAAAAAACTAAATCAATTAGATAAATATTATGTCTTAATGTTTAATGAAATTTCACTATTTCCTGGTTCCACAATCCTTCCAAAGATTATATTGATGGTTTAGTTGTTTTTGTTGGTTTAGATAAACGAGTAATCTTTGCCGATCATGCTTTAGTTTCTATGCTAAAAGGTATTCATAAAAAATGGAAACAGCCAATTTATTTTTATTTCTGAGAGCGCTACTATAATTGTAGATTTAGCTAGGATTGTTAAGGATGTGGTAAGACGTGTTCGTCAGACAGGTTTAAAAATTATTTCAACTATTTGTGACCAAGAGACAACCAATGTTGCACCTATAAACTATCTCAAAAATGATACCAATGCTTACACGTGTTAGAAATAGTATTAGGAATGGATATAATAGACACCTTGTTGATGAATTGGAAATAATTCATATCTATGATTGCTCTCATTTAATGAGGTGTTACAAATGGATTACTTACAAAAAAAATTGTTCAAGGGCGCTTGGCATCCCCGAAGTTCCCGTATTTTGGTTAACTAAATGAAATAAAAAAGTTGAATGCTTCTAGCCCCCCATGAAAACGGTTTTTCTAAAAGATAAGTAATTTCACACAATAAGGACCGTTTTGTTTTCATTGGATTACCCGATATGTTGTCAAGAGTATTATGAGCCGCATGTAACGTGTGTGCCTGACTTTACTGAAAGGTTTCCTAACCTAACCAAAATTCTAACCTAACCAAAAAACCTAGAATTGAACTAAATTTAGATTTGAAGATCAGATGCCTAAGTGCAGCCAACTCCGCTTTCGCTTCATTGTTTGTACAATTCAAGATCCCAAATCTTGGCATGCTAAACTTTGATGTATCATCCCAGCTCTCTAATATTTTATTCTCCACACATAGCATATTAAGGCAAGAAGTAAATACCACTGGTGGGAGCTTAAGACAAAAGCAAGTAAAACAGGGTTCAAAATCACCTCTAAAGGGATAGACAATGCCATGAATGTTGAAACTGCAACCAATATTGTGAGAACCACTTTCCAGAAACATGGGTTAGAGTACAAGAAATTTCCTATGGGAGATCCCTCTAATTGGTTTGGCACGATGGGTCCTGATCTTAACTTCATTACCGGATACGGGTTGCGTTAGAAAGAATTAAGACTCGGACATGCTCAAATGTCAGTGGGTAAAGAAGAGCGAAGAACTAAAACATTTATGGTTGAGAGGTATGGAGTACACGGAGGCTAACACATCCTCTTAGAAGGTTGCACATTTCCACCAGAGAAAAGATCCTCGATAGAACAGTCTTTAGGGTCGATGACCATTCTGTTCCAGTATCTTAGGACTACAAGAAAATATGAAGACGATAAGGAATAATTAATTTTTAATGACAGAATTATTCAATAAATTATGTGCACAATTATTATTTCACTAATTATATCATTTTGACTTTCATTTGTTTTTGTCGTAGGCACTAATATTGCAGCATCCCTCTTTTTTATTCCATGTCGCTAGTCTACAACGCAGTAACTCCCAAATTTTTACAATACTGCAAAACTGACTAGCACCAAAACAAATTTTGAATTCCATATACTACACTAAAACGCAGTAACAGCCTATTTTTGATTAAATTATTTGATTAAATCAATTTCTAATATCAGAGTAGTTAGAAAAAGTGATCATCCATTATTATACTTAGTCGTAGAATTTTACATGTTTGTTTACCTGCTCGCCCAGGAAAAAAACTTTAAAAGGTTATTAACTCAATATCAATAAAGTCGAGATACTGCTTTGTTAGTTAGGAGGGCAGTATACACATTTCACTAATAAGTTACAAACAAATTTCCATGTCGCAAAACAATTAGGGGCGGATTTCAATAATGACAAAAAAAATTTTCGCACGAAAAAAAAACAAAAAAATCAGTTTTTGTTAACTTTAGATCCATATCACACGATAAAGCTTGTTATGCATTGTATGGCTTTTGTAGATGGTCTTAGGGATATTAACCCTAGAACCACAAGGTGGGGTTGCCGGCGACCCTGGCACATATATTTTTAGACCTGCGCGCTGTTGTTTTGGAACTACAGAGGTGCGCTTGTCTACCTTCAGTACTGATTGATGCTCGAGAGTGTATGTGTGCGTTTTTAAATTAGTCCACTTTTAGTTGAATTTGCACGTGTTTTTTTTTCAGATTTTGACCCCACCTTGTGATTATCGCAGCAAGTTTTGTGTAAGTAAGTTTGTTTAATATTATTCTTAAATTGGCTTATCGAGTTTTTTTGTTAATTAGAATATCAATATGGACCCAAACAAACGTTCTCTAACTAAAGAAGAACTGTGGAAAGCTCTCTATGAAAGTGATAGTCATATAGAAGCAAACTGTCTAGATGTAAGTTGCAGTGAAGATGAGGACAATTTATTACCGGACGATCATATTGAAGACGAATTTGATCCAAGAGAATCGCAAAATGAGGCTGATGGAGATGTTAGTCGATAATTATTATCAAAACGCTATGGAAATGGATGTCCAACAACACGACCGCGACCTTCCGAAGTTATTGGGCAAAAATAATTATGTTTGGTTCGCTCAACCTTTGATTTCCAAGCGGAGAAGAGCTTCAAAAAAGAATATTGTCCTTGATCTACCTGGTCCAAAGGGAGAAGCTAAAACTAAAAATAGTATTAAAGAATTTTGGCACCTTTTTTTTCCTGAAGAACTTATTGAAATAATTTTAGTTAACACAAATAAAAAAATTGAGGTTCCTAAAGCAAAATTCACCGCTGATCAATATTACACACAAGAAACAGACACAACTGAGCTTCTAGCGTTGTTTGGATTACTCTATTTTGCTGGTGTTTTGAAAAACGTCCATCTTTCTTTAACAGATATGTGGTCTGAAAAATTCGATATTGCGATTTTTAGATGTACCATGTCAAAAAACCGCTTCGAATTTTTAATAAATTGTTTACGTTTCGATGATAAAACCACTCGTCCAGAGCGTAAAGCTCTAGATAAATTTGCTCCTATAAGAGAAATATGGGACATATTTATTCAAGGTTGTCAGAATAATTATACTCCTTCAGAGTATTTAACTATAGATAACTGCTCAGAGGAAGATGCCCCTTCAAAATGTATATTCCCAGCAAGCCTGACAAGTATGGTATGAAAGTGATAATGGTGTGCGATGCCAAAACAACGTACATGTGCTCTGCTGTGCCCTATATTGGAAAAGAGCAGCGAGATCCGCAGAATGGGTCAATTCCAACGCAATATGTATTGAAACTGACGGAAAATATTCAGGGTACAAATCGCAATATAACCATGGACAATTGGTTTACCTCGTGTGAATTGACTGAAAAACTACTGGAAAAGGGTTTAACGATGGTTGGAACCCTTCGCAAAAATAAAAGGGAAATACCACCTCAATGTCTGGAAACGAAGCATTCCCAAATTCCGTCATCAGCCTTTGCATTTACTCTTAAAAAGTTGACCCTTGTTTCACATGTCCCAAAACGAAACAAATGCGTTATCCTAATACGTTCCATGCATTCTCACGATAATGTTGACCAAGCTACGAGTAAACCGGAATAATCTTGTTCTATAATAGTACAAAAGCAGGTGTTGATACTTTCGATCAGCTTTGCCATTCAAAGACAGTTGCTAGAAAGACAAGAAGATGGCCACTAAGATATTTTTATGGTATGTTAGATGGGGGAGCAATAAATGCAATGATTTTGTATAAACACAAACATTTTAATGAAATATTTTCCCGATCTACATTTATAAAGTCTTTAGCTGATTTACTATTAAAGGATCACATGAAACAAAGAGCAGCTAATCCCAAACTTTCGAAAAAGTTAAGGCAATCTATTCAAAATTACTTAGGATATCCAGACGAACAACAACCGGTAGCAAATATTCAGAAAGGGCCTCGCCGATGTGATTTCTATCCAAGAAAACGCGATAGAAAAGGGTCTCATGTTTGTGTTCATTGTGCCAAAAATATGTGTGCAGAACATCAGTTCAGCATTTGTGAAGACTGTAAATACTAAACTAATACCCGTTTGTATTTTAGTTTTCTTTTTTTTTAAATATGTGTTAGTTTATGAAGGATACTACAAAAAATTAAACTTTTTTTTTCATCCACCCTGTATACTTTTGTCTTTTTGTTTTAGTTCTCATCTATATTTTATGTTACAAAATAAATGAACTTAACATATTTAGCTTAAAAATTGTTATCACCTTGTTTTTTCTTTACGAAATAAAATACAATAAAATGGGTCGCCCGCGACCCCACCTTGTGGAATTTTTTCTTTTTTTTTTCACCTTGTGGTTCTAGGATTAATGAGTGAAATTAAATGGGACTATATTGAGAAATTAGCAAGTAAACAGCAAAGTTGAGGGTTACATGTGTCTAATAAATTAACTAATGGGTACTCACTGGAAAAGGAAAAATATGAAAGTAAGGACCTTTTGACACGGGACTTAAATTTAAGAACTGAAGCTGCTGAATTTGGTTGAACATCATATAAAAAAACAAGATACTTTTATGCGTGACTGTTTATCTGCTAGAAGCAAGTAAGTCCAAACAATATTTCAATAATTTTCATTGCTAATAAGAATTTACCCTTTATATATCTTAATTTCAGACTTGAAACAACTCTTCGTTTTCTAGCAACTGGGGAATCTTATAGATCCCTGATGTACAGCACACGTATTCATGAATCAACCATATCCAGATTTGTACCAGAAGTGTGTCATGCTATATACAGGGTGTCCCAGAAATGAGTGCAGATATTTTAAGAGGTGGTAGATCTGGTGAAAATAAACATATTTTCTCTTTACCATTTTTAAAATAAATTGAAAATAACTGAGTTATTTAACTTTGAAAATTTAAAAAAATAATCGCAACATTTTGAGAACCGCCGGCAGGTATTGCCAACTACATCCAATTACCCGGATCAAGCCCGGATTTCAGTTAATTCGACGCACTGTGTTGCCATATGGACAAGGTATTTCACTGGAAAAAAAACTAATTAATAACAATAAACAAAAAAATAGATATTGGGCGCCAGGCATGTACAGAGAAAGAAAAACACAGTTGTATATTACTTAAAACTAATGGCTATATTTATTCATGATGAATTCTGATGGTAAATAGCATTGTACAATTTTAATAATTATTATAGTGGTTAAATACTATTACAAGGCGTAATGTAATGAAACCTAAGATCTAAATCATATTGTAACTACTAAATCGACATAAATGTTCTTAATAATCTAACCACTAAATATAGTCTGTACGATATTATTCAAAATGTACGTTATTAAGCTAAGACTGAAAATTGACTGAAAATCAGAACCTAAATCTACACTTAGCTGTTCTTGAGGCAATCCTGTTTCGAAGAGTAACAGCGTGAGGTGGTCTCGCATCTCTGCACTCGGCCATCAATACAACAAAAGGGGCCAGAATGAGGACACCATGAATTGATACAGCCGTAACTACTAACTGGCTTATAGATGGGAACGAAGCAGCATGGGGCTCAAGCTACATCCACGCTGGGGCACTTTATATGTAAGATAAATCACTCCTGCTGGGGACACTCGTCCACGGGACATCCGTCCATAAGATAATGGTACAAGGGAACACTACCCGTACCTTGGAACACTACTAGGACCTTGGATAATGCCTGTACCTTGGAGATCCGTACTGCAATTACCGTACCGTTTTAGGGTCCGTACCTTGGACCCTAAAAATACGAAACTCTTGTTTAAAATCAAACAAGGTCTAATAAACAAAATGAACCTACCTCGAATTACTTCCGAGGGCTCACTAAATAATAAAGAACATGTCCTTTCTTCCATGTGACATTCTGGAGGACAAAAGAAAAGGGATGCCAACGTGCCAGCAAAATACAAATACAAGTTAGGTTGGGACATCCAAAACTCTACCCTAAAATACGCAGTAATAATAACGAATCAAAAAGATAATATCTCATTTTTACCTGTAACTTCGAAATAGCAGCTGATTCAAATTATACAGCAAGATTTTTATAATTGCAGTTTCTCGAAGCAAGGATTTTTTTGACGGTGACAGTCGGACGGTCAAAGCCAAGTGAAGTTAAGCACGGAGAGAGTTAACAGAAGCGATGTTGACAGCGCTCCACAGAGCGATAACAGGGTTGTATCAAACGATAACAGGGTTGTGGACTAGAGAACGTAAAAATTACGCCAAGCGCGTTAATTAAATTATCCGGCCTGAACGATGGGGAATCCGGTGATGATACGCCAGACATCATATATCATATACAAAGACATGTAACGAACTAAAAACGTTACAAACTTAAAGTGCTCCAGCCAAAAAAAATGGACGTCAACATACATATACCAAATTTATAATTCCAAACTTTATGTATACCTATATGATGTAATATTACGTTTTCTGTTTTTGTAGACACCAGATCGAAAAGATTGGTTGAGTATAGCCGAAGAATTTGATGAATTATGGCAGTTTCCTAATTGCGTTGAAGCTTTAGATGGACGACATATAAAATTTAGAGCACCCATTTCAGCAGGATCTTACTATTACAATTATAAGGGTGATCACTCCATTGTTCTTTTAGCTATGGCAGATGCAAAATACAAATTCATTTACTGTAACGTAGGAGTAAACGGAAGGACAAGTGATTGTGGAGTTTTTAGAGAAAGTGGTTTGTTTAAAGCCATGTCTTCAGGGAATTTACTCTTTCCACTAAATAGACCACTGCCTGGACGAATGTTGGAAGTTCCGTATGTGATTGTGGCAGACGATGCTTTCCCCCTTTCTGCAAGAATAATGAAACCTTTTCCATGTCGTGGGTTAACATATGAACAAAAAGTTTTCAACTACAGGCTTTCCAGAGCTCGTCGAATTATCGAGAGTGCATTTGGAATTTTAGCAAATAGGTTCAAAATTCTTTTAAACCCTATTAATTTAAACGCAGAAAAAGTTGAAATTATTACTTTAGCATGTGTTGCTCTTCATAATTATCTGGCTACAGAAAATTGGAAAAATTACACAGAGATATCTCAAGATAAAATTATAGCAAATTTATTAGAAAAGCTTCCACAACAAGGAAGTAACAGAAGTGTAGGTCTGCACAATTAATACGAGAGGAATTTAAAAATTATTTATTTTTCTTCAAATTGGGAGTGAAGTTCGTTAACCGCTGGGACGTTTTCGTCCTCGGTGAGAAGAGTTGTCACGGTTTCTCGTTTGTCTTCAGCACTTTCCTCTACAACTTCCTGTATGGCGGAATGCGGTTGTTTGTGTGGTGCCACTTCTTCTTTTAAGGCTTGTAACTCTGCTTGGGAAAATACTTTTCTATTAAGAACCGATCTTATTTGGCCTGACAGTTGTTGAGATGTTTTTGGGTTGTGGGGGTAAGTATCGTTCCATATCCTAACTATTTGCGTCCTGTAACCTGTCATTTCGTTTTCGTTTTTCGTGGCAATAAAGTATGCACGTATGAGATTGATATTATCTTCTCTTGACCAGCGCATACGCCTGTTTCGTGTTTGTCGTCCATTAGCGGGGCTTCCTGTATGGTTGCCCAAGCTATCGGTTCGATTTTGATTTTCAAGTCCATCTTCAGGCCGGGCTTTTCCGGTTCGGAGGTGAGCGTCGCCCGTCTCACTCGTTCTTCCTAGGGGCTGGGACTGTCCGCTTGCAGGTGCTGCCCCCGCACCTTCAGCTTCCGAGGCTCGTTGTACTCTTCTCATTTTAAAATGGTATGCGCATTTTATACCTTCTGCCAGGTAGTATTTAGCCGCTCCTAACATGGAGTACAGACGCTATCGGACTACCGCTCCTTACATGGAGATCCGTCGTGTCCTATTATAATGTGTTGGTTAGTTACGGTCCACCCCGGGTATTTTATTTCCCCGGTACCACCCATATCTGGGAGGCATTCCCCTATCCGCCACCTGGGGAGGCACCTGGGAGAGGTCCAACACTACCCCTCCTGCAAGCAGGTTCCAGGCTTATTATTATTATTATTATAGTATTAACTTACCTCATCAGTTCCCATTCCGCTCTTTAATGAATTCACATATTTTCTGTGTTCAGATAGAAAGTTAGTACGAATATTGTTAAACTTGGATTTGATGTCTATTAGAGACACACATGGTCGAATCAGCTTCAATTCTGAATGAATTTGTTCGAGTGCACTATTTCTGGCATATTTGTTTTTGTATTCGATACTTTTTACTGCATATAAACAAGGGTGTTCCCTATAGAGCTCTATAAGCATTTTTACCTGCTGTGCAATTTGACTAAAAGTGCGCGCGCATCAAATTGTATACAATTTAAGCTGGAATATTGTCCCGTGTCAAACGGTCCTAAGACTGTTAAACCCAACTCAGCAAGAGTGTTGGTGATGCGATGACATTCTTAAAGAGTATTTGTAGTCTCCGGAGTTTCATGGTTTTGAACGGACTGTAACTTTTATTAAACAGTTAAGTGATATTTTTGACATATTAAATTCAAGAAATTCGTTTATTAATTCTTAACTAATTACTATATTCGTTTACCTCCGATTACCATTATATATCTCTACGATTTAGCTTACCAAAAAATAAATCGGTAGAGTTTTACACAACATAGTTTAATCAAACAACTATGTTCTCTAAATAACGAGTTCCATTCCTGATAAAGTAGTTAGCATCTATAATGCAGATTTAAGGAAATAACTTTAAATTATTGGCTACTAATTTGACCTTACACATAACTGCATTAAAATTAAAAAAAGCAAGAGGTATAAAAGAACTAATATACCTACCTGCAGTCTTAAGGCCGGTTTACATGCTAGGACTTGTACGTTTTGTCTGATAGGACAAATTTTATCATCTAAAGGCCGGTCCAGACACAACGTCTTATCGTACGACTTATCGCATCAGACAAGTCGTATCATAGGTTGGTTAATTCTTAAAATTGTAATATTTTATTGTTTCAGGTTGAATTAGAATATCAGAGTTTTTCTGCTACCCCATCGACCGGTCGGCCATCTACTCCGACTAGTGATACCGCTACCAGTGTCCTGCTACCTACGCCTACCCGCACATTAAATCGTAAAAAGAAAGCGGCATCAAAAAATAATGAAGCAGACGAAGTTATGCCTAAATTAATAAAAAACTGGAATCTTTGCAGGAAGATTCACACGACCGATTTGAAAAACATGTCGCGGATAGACTTAAAGCACTTCATCCGGATCAACTTAAGTTTGCAATGAAACTGATCTCTGATGTCTTATTTCAGGCAGATATATTGTCCTTAAATAGATATTCCAAAATTATGTCTGAAGACCGACGCCTTTCCCCCCAACAATCTCAGCGAGAAACCAGACAGCAACACTTTAACCAATATGCACCACCTTGTATCACCAATATTGAAGCAAATGGGCAAACTCCAAGTCAAAGATGGAATGAAGGGTATTACGCGGGGAATCAAGGGTATTACGCAGCAGAATTCGGTCAAAAACAGCATGACCAACAGCTACAACTAATTCATGATAAGAATAAGCCCACACCGGCGAAACCAGCTAAAACAAATTTTACTTTTTCTAATATTGCACAGAATCCGTGTTTCACGTCCTTCCATAATCAGCAGCAAACAATACATAGGAGCATCTGTTTGCCGGCACTATCAGCTACTCAATTTACACAATAGTCAAATCCAGAAGAACATCACTCACTAATTGAGATTGGCCAGCAGCAAGTTACTTCAAAGCAGGTATTAGACGACCAAACCCTATTTTCAGAAGAGGACACAGATCCTAATTCCAAAAATATTGTTCAGTATATTGTAAAATTTAACCCCATTGGGGGTGTTTTATAAATAAATAAGAAACGTTATTACTAAATTAATTACCTATAGGTAGTATTTATGTAGGTACCTATTTATTAGAAGAAGTTTTATATTTTTTTACTTTTCGTTTTCAATAATGTTAAATTTTAATTGTATTTTTTTACTTTTCCTTTTTAATAATGTTAAGTTTCAGTTTCTTTTTCATAAAAATATTTTTACTCAGTGATTGCTTGGATATGATAGTGGTAAATTCCAAGTCTTTGTAGCTTCTTCCTGCTGCAAGAAATCTTAACGTGGCACTAAGTCGTTTATGAGGAGAAATGGTTTTTCTCATGCAGGTGTTTTGCCTTTTAATGTACGGAGTAGCAGATTTTAACAAACAGTTGTAAGTTTCAGTGTCCATCCTCAGGTAATTACGCCAATCATCTGGTTCAAGTTCACGTAATAATCTGACATGAGAAAATTTCTGTCGAGAAAAAGAATTTTACGGATAAAAAAAAGAATTTTAAGGATAAAATATAAAAAACATTTGACAAGATTTTGTCGATTGTAATGGTGTTTTGGTATTTTGTTGTTTACAAAAGTATGGAAACATTTTAAATAATATTTTTATTTAAAATTACTTCAGTTAGTGGACAGCCTTAGTGACTTGGTGTAATAGTACTATTTCCAAATACAATGCCGAAGTGCAAGTATTATGCCTTTAACTTTAAACAGAAGTTAGTTGCATTTATCAAAAGGGTGTGAAGCAAATTGATATTTCTAGGCGGCTGGACATCAGAAGGGGTACAGTAAATAAGATTATTAAGCGTTATTTACAAAGAGGGACTGTAGACTCCGCAGATAAAAGTGGAAGACCACGAAAAACTTCCTTAAAAATGGACCACATAATTTTAAGAAAAGCTAGAAGCGACCCAAAAAAATGTGCCTTTAATATTAACAAGGAACTTAAGGAGGAATACTCAGATGTAAACGTTCAGGATGTAGTTCCGTCGCCTACTAAAGGAGAACCTTTATGGTAGACGTGCCGTTAAAAAGCCCTTGTTAACGAAGCGCCACAGAGTGGCAAGATTAAAGTTTGTTAGAGATCACAAAGACTGGACACAAAATCAGTGGGCTTCAGTAGTTTTCAGTGATGAAAGTAAGTTAATTTATTTGGAAGTAATTCTACAGGATATGTGAAAAGGCCTACTGGTCAAAGATTTCACTCAAAGTATTTAATTCCAACTGTCAAACATGGTGGAGGAAACCTGATGGTGTGGGGATGTTTTAGAAAATCTGGTACTGGTCCGTTAGTCAGAATCGATGGGCGTATGGATGCTTAAAAGTATGTTGAGATATTGGAGAGGAACTCGTTGTCATACAAAGATGATCTGCCTTTGTCATGGATTTTCCAACAGGCTGATCATCCTAAGCATACCTCTCGACTTGTGAAGAATTGGCTTTCAAAGGAAAAAATTCGGGTTTTGGATTGGCCTTCTCAATCGCCCGATTTAAATCCCATCGAGAATCTTTGGATGCAGTTAGAAAAGCAAATCAGAAAAAGACAAATCACAAACCGAGAAGATTTATGGGTAGTTTTGCAGGAAGAGTGGCATAAAATTTCAATTGATTATTGTGCAAAGATAATAGACTCGATAGGGAGAAGATGTCAAACAGTCATTAAAGCCAAGGGATGGCCGATTAAGTATTAAAAAAATATTTCAATTATTGATTGAATAATATTTTTTTTTGTGTATACTTTAGAAATGTTTCCATACTTTTGTTAGCCGTTTTTTAGAATAAAAATTTGTGAAAATAAAAATGTATTTTCTAAATATTTCTAAGTGTATACTTATGTTTTTAATGTATGATATTTTATACCCTGTCCCTTAAATTAAAAATAGTATTTTATAAAAAAAATCATAATAATATACATATTATGTACAATATTAAAGGTTTATAAAATGTTTCCATACTTTTGTTCGCCACTGTGTGTATATACAGGGTGGCCCATCGAAAAGGTTCCGCAAGGCATAACGGCCAGGGTAATTTTTTTTCCAGAAAATTCAAAAACACGTCAATTTTGTTTGTGAGGGGGACAACTTTTGCCCCAAAAATGATCGCAAAATCTTCAACCCTCTAAGCGGGGGTGTCATCCCCCAATTTTTTTCAAATGGGAAGGAGGTTAAGTGGTACCGTAATGAAAAGGGCTGTCTATTCTCTATACTTTCCCGCTTCGTTTTTGAAAATCGGTCGATCATTGAGAAAATATGAAGGATTGAAATTTGAAAAGTTTATTTAAACATTTATCAGAGTAAATGATAAGGATAAATTCCTTCGACCAATTTGCTGTTTTTTCTTATTATTTCTAGATGTTTACGCATTTTTTCACTTGCCACAAGGTTGAAAGATCAGGTTAGGTAGAGTGTACTTTCTTTTTGAACGGAGTTAATCGGCACAACTGTCGGTACTGGGCTGAGGACAACCCCAGGGTTTTTCACGAGGTGCACACACAAAAGCCTCAGAAATTGAAAGTGTGGGCTGGTATTTTTAGAAATTCTATTGTGAGTCTTTTTCTAAAATGAATCTAACAGGTGATATGTACTTGGATTTACTGGAAAATACCATCGACCCAGCCCTAACTGACATCATAGAGAACAATCCTGGATACGTTGAAGCAGAACTAATATTTCAACAAGACGGTGCACCACTACATTACTCTCAAAATGTGCGTAATTATTTAAAAAATAACTTTCCCGTTCGGTGGATAAGACGAAGGGGTGCAATTGAGATGGCCTCCCCGGTCACCCGACTAGACTCCTTTAGACTTTTTTCTATGGGGACACATAAAAAGTAAAGTGTATAGCACTCCACCCGCCTCATTAGAAGACCTGCCAAGACGAATTATCGATGTTTGTCGCAAAGTGACCCCGCAAGTTCTTCAGAATGTTCTAGAACGGATTGAAAATAATTTGTTTTACTGTATGGAGGTTGACGGGCAACATTTTCAGCATTTGCTTCATTAAAAAGATAATTTTTTTTAATTAATTCAATTTATGCGTTTTTTGCAAAAAGTACTTTTCAAATTTTAATCTGTCATATTTTCAAAATGACTCGACAGATTTTTAAAAACGAGGTGGAGAAATATAGAGAATAGAAAGCACTTTTCATTGAGACGCCACTTGACCCCCCTTCCCATTTGAAAAAAGTTGGGGTATGACAACCCCGCTTAGAAGGTTGAAGATTTTGCAATCATTTTTGGGGCAAAAGTTGTCTCCCTCACAAACAAAATTGACGTGTTTTTGGATTTTTTGAAAAAAAAATACTCTGGCTGTTATGCCTTGCGGAACGTTTTCGATGGGCCACCCTGTATGTAGTGATTTGTAGGTGTATATATCCTGCTGCTATGTTTGTGGCATTGACTTGTTCCATACACTATTTTGAGTGTTTATATGGAAAATAAAGTATTTATTTTTTATATATTTCTTGTGACCCAAGCTACACATTAGGCCGTATTTATAAAAATGAAGCATTTACTTTCAAGTAATAAGTAGATTATGCACAGAATAGAGAGACAAACAGCAATTAAAAAGGCAATGGCATTTGACAATTTAACATTGTTCGAGGCCAACGAAACATTTAAAAAAAACGACCGAAAATAGTGATAACTTCCACTTAAATCCGGATGATTTTCCTGACAAATTGCCAAAGATAAACACTTTAAACGACGCATACGCCACCGAAAAACATGCGGCGGTGGCAAAACAAAAACTCCTATATTCACATTCAGCCTCAAAAAAGAAATCCCCTTCCTGGACAACGATCGATAGGGAAAAAATCAATGAAACTCTCTATTTCCCCAACTCCAGACCACCAGAATCACTGAGCCAAGAAAAGCTTTCAGGACCTAGCAACTCTTCTTTCAACACATCACATAGCCTCGGAGCTATCCCCAAATCACAATCTACCCCACTTATTATGCCGCCTTCTTTAAGTGCCAAGAGAAATGTACATAAAATAACCTCCGATTTTAATAACTTAATTAAGGAGTCAGAAATGGACCATAATTACCAAATTCCTCCCGATTTTAATAAGCGCTTGCTTAACTTCGTTAAAAATCTCATAACAAATAACACCTCCTAATTCCAATAGGACCAACCCACTACATAACTTAATTGTTATGCAGTGGAACATCAGAAGCGTTCGAGCAAATCGTTCGAATCTGATTGCCCTAGCACACAAATTCAATCCAGACGTAATTATCTTAAATGAGACGTGGCTTCTTCCGACAAACCACATGTACCTCAAAAACTTTAATATCATACGAAATGATCGGAATGATGGCTATGGCGGTCTTGCCAAGTGCGTTAGAAGCAAAGTTCAATACGAAATAATCACTAATCACATTAATCAAACAGTAGACAATTTCCAAACAATAACTATTAAGATTAAAAATATTTTTATAACAAATGTATACTCACCACCGCAACATATCATTAGAAAATTTGACAAACATTCCGAATACCCAAAACTCTAGGTACATTATCATGGGTGATTTCAACGCGCATCATACCTTCTGGGGAAGCGAGAAAAATAATATAAGCGGATCAGTGCTTTATAACTATGTGCAGAACGCGGACCTATCGATTTTAAATGATGGCACAAACACCCGCCTGACAGTTAACTCCCCCAATCCTTTAGACCTTACTATAGTTTCAAACAGCATCGTTCTCAAGTCCAATTGGTCATTAATTCCCGACCCAGGGTTTAGCGACCATTACCCTACGCTGTGTACAATGACGGACAAATCATTATTTGCGAAACACACCAGCTTCATAAAGAGAAATTTCAACTTCAAGCAGGCTGACTGGTCCAAATTCCAAGAGGAAATAAAAAACAAATCAAAAATACTAGATAACGATAACAACTTTGAGAACTTACATAACGCAATTGAATTTGCCACTAACAAAAGCATCCCCGTATTCTCAACGAATAAAACCCATCGTTCAAGCAATGATAAAAGGATGGAGAAATGCAGTGTCCAATTTCAGGAACAACCCCTCTATGGAGAACTTCATACATGCAAAAAAACGATAGCCAAAAGCAGAAAAATGAAACAAAAAAAGAAAAGAATTTCAAGAGTTTTGCGACACTCTAAATAGACAATCAAACATTGCATACATTTGGAAAAAAGTGAAAAATATTGCAGGCAATAATCAACAAACAAACCCATCGACATCTGTAAATATTGACAAAATTATCAAGAAAAATGTCATTACCAACATAACGCCCGATTTTACCTTGATGCATTACGATAACCAAAGCACTAAATTTAGCATGGATGAGCTAAATTACAGCCTCCTAGGAAAAAGTAACTCTGCGCCAGGAATGGACGAGGTCACGTACTCCATGATAGCACACCTCAATAATAAAAGCAAAAGTGCCCTACTTAATATTTATAATAAATGCCTTTCAGGTGAACAGATTCCTTTATCATGGAAGAAATATGTCATCATCCCTATATTAAAACCTAAGGAGTATCTCTTTAAAACAAATTACTAGAGTATACAGAAGGCATTGCCCATTATCCTTTATAAACTCTGAGAAATTAAACCTTCAGATCACTAATGATGCTGGTGATATTGACTAAATAAAATAATTGACTGTCAAGGCAATGACCTATGCTCTACTATTGACTGCTCCTTCTGTCTGCAAAAATGGCAATATATGCATATGGACTAATTTTAATTTCCATTCAATTAATATCCTTGTACAAATTTTCTTATTTCAGTTTGTACTGCCCTTTATAAAGTATCAGCATCTTTTTCAAATAAGTGGCGCCCTTTGGTATGCAGTGTAAGGTATAGGTGGGTATCATATTTTTAGCCAAGTGCAGAAAAAAAGCTTGTTCCCACCGCCTCCGATATAAGAGTAGCCGTTTGCAACATTTTGATTTAAATTTTCAATATAAGGAAAGTTTTTTGTTACAAAGAAAGGATTTTTCAGTATATAGCAGCACGCAAGGTCGGAAGAAGAGAAAGAAGAGAAAACTTAGCTAAAATTTTCTATAATTATTGTTGATAATTGAATTAATTAAAGTATCATATTAATCTATATATAATCTATATATATATATATATATATATATATATATATATATATATATATATATATATATATATATATAAAGTATAAATATATATATATATAAGTATATATATATATATTATATATTATAAAGTAGTATCATATTAATAATTATTATATATATATATATATATATATATATATATATATATATATATATATATATATATATATATATATATATATATATATATATATATATATATATATATATATATATATAGCATATAAATATATATAGAGCAGGTTGATCCACATATGTCGAACACAGCGTGGAATTAATTTCTATATTAGCAGTTCAAGGCAAGAAACTCTTATATAATTTTATTATATACCTAAGAACTGCAAGAAATTTATTTTCCATTATATAATTTGGGCTAACCGAAAAAAGCCTTTATTTACTATCGATAGTTGTGCCTCGGTGGTACGAAAGTACTACCATTGCACGCAGGCCGCTATCTCGCGATGCGGGACTTAATATCTCACCGCAACTTTACGACAAGTCGTGTTTATATACTCTGCGCTGTGCTGGACATATTGTGGAAATACCCAAGCTCACCTGATGATGGGGTAGGGCCCCGAAACCGGTAGTGAGAGCAGGTTGATCCACATTATGTCGAACACAGCGTGGAATTAATTTCTATATTAGCAGTTCAAGGCAAGAAACTCTTATATAATTTTATATATATATATATATATATATATATATATATATATATATATATATATATATATATATATATATATATATATATATATCTATATATATTCTGTATACTTTGAGGACGGTCCCCAAACCCCAAAGAAAATATATATATAACGCATGGATTGAGGACGATATAATCTAGTACACATAAAAAATTATGTACATACTATATGAAATTAAAATTTGTTTTTGGTATGCTTGAGGTATTTGCTATATATAAAGTGTGTTTCCTTTTAGATGGCTCAGGATATTGACGAGCCTCGAACAACACTATCCTCGAAGGGAAGGTCGCAAGGGACATTTCGCAACGCCATTAGGAAAGCCGATTGGTGTATTAAATGTGTCCGAGTAGAATCCAAATAAAATTTCAATTTTTTGTCTGATTGTTATTTTTAACCTCAATATTTTTGTCGAATAATTGTAATTATATGTTAGGTAAAAAAATGCTATGAAAATGTTTTCAAAAAAATACAAAATTTTCCGTATCAAAAAAGGTACAGAGGTTTGTTAAAAATTGTTATTTTTGAAAAAAAAAACCGTAACTTCCGGAAATGGTAAGAGACATCGACGGTGCAGGTTTTACCATCATGTTTCTGACAAAAATTGAGCTCCAGACACCGATATTAGTTTTCGTCTATCTCCAATAGAAATGAGTGTTTCCTTTTAAAAGTGACCAGTTTGGCCCACCCTGTACATTAAATCTAGAAAAGCCTAGTTGGTGTTTTAAAAACGCATCATCTGATTTGGTTTCGTACAATCGACACAATAATTCTTAATGTTGGTCAATTCCAAAGAATATTATTTTTTAAAACATCTATTTTGTTACAGATCCCAGCATATATACCGACATGGTCCGCGGAAGAGTTGGGAGCCATTTTGGGTGAGCAGCATCTTCCGGACACAACCAGGCACACAACACAGAGAAACACGAGGGTCAGGTACACGGAACAGCAAATTCAACAACTAGAGGGCAAATTTCAGATGAACCCGTACCTGTCTCTCCAGAACATACAGTTGACAACTAGAGGGCAAATTTCAGATGAACCCGTACCTGTCTCTCCAGAACAGACAGTTGACAACTAGAGGGCAAATTTCAGATGAACCCGTACCTGTCTCTCCAGAACAGACAGTTGTTGGCGCAGCCGGTGGGTGTCTCTGAGTTCCAGATCAAAATTTTGTGCGAGAACAGAAGGGCCAAGTTGAAGCAGCAATACAAGAGCTACAAAACAGGAACAACAGACAGTTGACAACTAGAGGGCAAATTTCAGATGAACCAGTACCTGTCTTTCCAGAACAGACAGTTGTCAACTAGAGGGCAAATTTCAGATGAACCCGTACCTGTCTCTCCAGAACAGACAGTTGTTGGCGCAGCCGGTGGGTGTCTCTGAGTTCCAGATCAAAATTTCGTTCGAAAACAGGAGGGCCAAGTTGAAGCAGCAAAACAGGAGCAACAAAACAGGAACAACAGACAGTTGACAACTAGAGGGCAAATTTCAGATGAACCAGTACCTGTCTTTCCAGAACATACAGTTGACAACTAAAGGGCAAATTTCAGATGAACCCGTACCTGTCCCTCCAGAACACACAGTTGTTGGCGCAGCCGGTGGGTGTCTCTGAGTTCCAGATCAAAATTTCGTTCGAGAACAGGAGGGCCAAGTTGAAGCAGCAAAACAAGAGCAACAAAACAGGAACAACAGACAGTTGACAACTAGAGGGCAAATTTCAGATGAACCAGTACCTGTCTTTCCAGAACAGACAGTTGACAACTAGAGGGCAAATTTCGGATGAACCCGTACTTGTCTCTCCAGAACAGACAGTTGTTGGCGCAGCCTGTGGGTGTCTGAGTTCCAGATCAAAATTTCGTTCGAGAACAGGAGGGCCAAGTTGAAGCAGCAAAACAAGAGCAACAAAACAGGAACAACAGGCAGTTGACAACTAGAGGGCAAATTTCAGATGAACCGGTACCTGTCTTTCCAGAACATACAGTTGACAACTAGAGGGCAAATTTCAGATGAACCAGTACCTGTCTTTCCAGAACAGACAGTTGACAACTAGAGGGCAAATTTCAGATGAACCCGTACCTGTCTCTCCAGAACAGACAGTTGTTGGCGCAGCCGGTGGGTGTCTCTGAGTTCCAGATCAAAATTTCGTTCGAGAACAGGAGGGCCAAGTTGAAGCAGCAAAACAAGAGCAACAAAACAGGAACAACAGATAGTTGACAACTAGAGGCAAATTTCAGATGAACCAGTACCTGTCTTTCCAGAACAGACAGTTGACAACGCAGGGCAAATGTCTGATAAACCAGATCAAAATTTCGTTCCAGAACAGACAGTTGTTGGAAACAGCAAAACAAGAGCAACAAAGTTCCAGATCAACAGACGAGTTCGAGAACTAGGAGGGCCAATTTCAGCAGCAAAACAGTAGCAACAAAACAGGAACAACAGACAGTTGACAACTAGAGGGCAAATTTCAGATGAACCAGTACCTGTCTTTCCAGAAAGACAGTTGACAACTAGACGGCAAATTTCAGATGAACCAGTACCTGTCTCTCCAGAACAGACAGTTGTTGGCGCAGCCGGTGGCTGTCTCTGAGTTCCAGATCAAAATTTCGTTCGAGAACAGGAGGGCCAAGTTGAAACAGCAAAAAACAAGACAGGCAACAAAACAAATTTCAGATGAACAACAGTCTTTCCAGAACAGACAGTTGACAACTAGAGGTAAAATTTCAGATGAACCAGTACCTGTCTTTCCAGAAAAGACAGTCGACAACTAGAGGGCAAATTTCAGATGAACCCGTACCTGTCTCTCCAGAACAGACAGTTGTTGGCGCAGCCGGTGGCTGTCTCTGAGTTCCAGATCAAAATTTCGTTCGAGAACAGGAGGGCCAAGTTGAAACAGCAAAACAAGAGCAACAAAACAGGAACAACAGACAGTTGACAACTAGAGGGCAAATTTCAGATGAACCAGTACCTGTCTTTCCAGAACAGACAGTTGACAACTAGAGGGCAAATTTCAGATGAACCCGTACCTGTCTCTCCAGAACATACAGTTGACAACTAGAGAGCAAATTTCAGATGAACCAGTACCTGTCTTTCCAGAACAGACAGTTGACAACTAGAGGGCAAATTTCAGATGAACCCGTACCTGTCTCTCCAGAACAGACAGTTGTTGGCGCAGCCGGTGGGTGTCTCTGAGTTCCAGATCAAAATTTCGTTCGAGAACAGGAGGGCCAAGTTGAAGCAGCAAAACAAGAGCAACAAAACAGGAACAACAGACAGTTGACAACTAGAGGGCAAATTTCAGATGAACCAGTACCTGTCTTTCCAGAACAGACAGTTGACAACTAGAGGGCAAATTTCAGATGAACCCGTACCTGTCTCTCCAGAACAGACAGTTGTTGGCGCAGCCGGTGGGTTTCTCTGAATTCCAGATCAAAAATTTCGTTCGAGAACAGGAGGCCAAGTTGAAGCAGCAAAACAAGAGCAACAAAACAGGAACAACAGACAGTTGACAACTAGAGGGCAAATTTCAGATGAACCAGTACCTGTCTTTCCAGAACAGACAGTTGACAACTAGAGGGCAAATTTCAGATGAACCAGTACCTGTCTTTCCAGAACAGACAGTTGACAACTAGAGGGCAAATTTCAGATGAACCCGTACCTGTCTCTCCAGAACAGACAGTTGTTGGCGCAGCCGGTGGGTGTCTCTGAGTTCCAGATCAAAATTTCGTTCGAGAACAGGAGGGCCAAGTTGAAGCAGCAAAACAACAAACAGTTGCAACAAAACAGGAACAACCTGTCTTTCCAGAACAGACAGTTGACAACTAGAGGGCAAATTTCAGATGAACCAGTACCTGTCTTTCCAAAACAGACAGTTGACAACTAGAGGATCAAATTTTCAGATGAACCAGGACCTGTCTTTCCAGAACAGACAGTTGACAACTAGAGGGCAAATTTCAGATGAACCAGTACCTGTCTTTCCAGAACAGACAGTTGACAACTAGAGGAGCAAATTTCAGATGAACCCGTACCTGTCTCTACAGAACAGACAGTTGTTGGCGCAGCCGGTGGGTGTCTCTGAGTTCCAGATCAAAATTTCGTTCGAGAACAGGAGGGCCAAGTTGAAGCAGCAAAACAAGAGCAACAAAACAGGAACAACAGATAGTTGACAACTAGAGGGCAAATTTCAGATGAACCAGTACCTGTCTTTCCAGAACAGACAGTTGACAACTAGAGGGCAAATTTCAGATGAACCCGTACCTGTCTCTCCAGAACAGACAGTTGTTGGCGCAGCCGGTGGGTGTCTCTGAGTTCCAGATCAAAATTTCGTTCGAGAACAGGAGGGCCAAGTTGAAGCAGCAAAACAAGAGCAACAAAACACGAACAACAGACAGTTGACAACTAGAGAGCAAATTTCAGATGAACCAGTACCTGTCTTTCCAGAAAAGACAGTCGACAACTAGAGGGCAAATTTCAGATGAACCCGTACCTGTCTCTCCAGAACAGACAGTTGTTGGCGCAGCCGGTGGCTGTCTCTGAGTTCCAGATCAAAATTTCGTTCGAGAACAGGAGGGCCAAGTTGAAACAGCAAAACAAGAGCAACAAAACAGTCTCTCCAACAGACAGTTGACAACTAGAGGGTCCAGAACAGACAGTTGACAACTAGAGGTAAAAATTTCAGATGAACCCGTACTTGTTTCTCCAGAACAGACAGTTGTTGGCGCAGCCGGTGGGTGTCTCTGAGTTCCAGATCAAAATTTCGTTCGAGAACAGGAGGGCCAAGTTGAAGCAGCAAAACAAGAGCAACAAAACAGGAACGACAGGCAGTTGACAACTAGAGGGCAAATTTCAGATGAACCAGTACCTGTCTTTCCAGAACAGACAGTTGACAACTAGAGGTAAAATTTCAGATGAACCCGTACTTGTTTCTCCAGAACAGACAGTTGTTGGCGCAGCCGGTGGGTGTCTCTGAGTTCCAGATCAAAATTTCGTTCGAGAACAGGAGGGCCAAGTTGAAGCAGCAAAACAAGAGCAACAAAACAGGAACAACAGACAGTTGACAACTAGAGGGCAAATATCAGATGAACCAGTACCTGTCTTTCCAGAACAGACAGTTGACAACTAGAGGGCAAATTTCAGATGAACCCGTACCTGTCTCTCCAGAACAGACAGTTGTTGGCGCAGCCGGTGGGTGTCTCTGAATTCCAGATCAAAATTTCGTTCGAGAACAGGAGGGCCAAGTTGAAGCAGCAAAACAGGAGCAACAAAACAGGAACAACAGACAGTTGACAACTAGAGGGCAAATATCAGATGAACCAGTACCTGTCTTTCCAGAACAGACAGTTGACAACTAGAGGGCAAATTTCAGATGAACCAGTACCTGTCTTTCCAGAACAGACAGTTGACAACTAGAGGGCAAATTTCAGATGAACCAGTACCTGTCTCTCCAGAACAGACAGTTGTTGGTGCAGCCAGTGGGTGTCTCCTGTCTTTCCAGATCAGACAGTTCGAGAACTAGAGGCCAAATTGAAGCAGCAAAACAGTAGCAACAAAACAGGAACAGACAGACAGTTGGCGCAACCAGTGGGCAAATTTCAGATGAACCAGTACCTGTCTTTCCAAAACAGACAGTTGACAACTAGAGGGCAAATTTCAGATGAACCAGTACCTGTCTTTCCAGAACAGACAGTTGACAACTATAGGGCAAATTTCAGATGAACCAGTACCTATCTTTCCAGAACAGACAGTTGACAACTAGAGGGCAAATTTCAGATGAACCCGTACCTGTCTCTCCAGAACAGACAGTTGTTGGCGCAGCCGGTGGGTGTCTCTGAGTTCCAGATCAAAATTTCGTTCGAGAACAGGAGGGCCAAGTTGAAGCAGCAAAACAGGAGCAACAGACAGTTGACAACTAGAGGGCAAATTTCAGATGAACCCGTACCTGTCTTTCCAGAACAGACAGTTGACAACTAGAGGGCAAATTTCAGATGAACCAGTACCTGTCTCTCCAGAACAGACAGTTAATAACTAGAGGGCAAATTTCAGATGAACCCGTACCTGTCTCTCCAGAACAGACAGTTGACAACTAGAGGGAAAATTTCAGATGAACCAGTACTTATCTTTCCAGAACAGACAGTTGAGAACTAGAGGGCAAATTTCAGATGAACCAGTACCTGTCTTTCCAGAAAAGACAGTTGACAACTAGAGGGCAAATTTCAGATGAACCCGTACCTGTCTCTCCAGAACAGACAGTTGTTGGCGCAGCCGGTGGGTGTCTCTGAGTTCCAGATCAAAATTTCGTTCGAGAACAGGAGGGCCAAGTTGAAGCAGCAAAACAGGAACAACAGACAGTTGACAACTAGAGGGCAAATTTCAGATGAACCCGTACCTGTCTTTCCAGAACAGACAGTTGACAACTAGAGGGCAAATTTCAGATGAACCAGTACCTGTCTCTCCAGAACAGACAGTTAACAACTAGAGGGCAAATTTCAGATGAACCAGTACCTGTCTTTCCAGAACAGACAGTTGACAACTAGAGGGAAAATTTCAGATGAACCAGTACCTGTCTCTCCAGAACAGACAGTTGTTGGCGCAGCCGGTGGGTGTCTCTGAGTTCCAGATCAAAATTTCGTTCGAGAACAGGAGAGCCAAGTTGAAGCAGCAAAACAGGAGCAACAAAACAGGAACAACAGACAGTTGACAACTAGAGGGCAAATATCAGATGAACCAGTACCTGTCTTTGAGAACAGGAGGGCCAAGTTTCAAGAAGCAGTACAGGTCTCAACAGAACAGTTGACAACTAGAGGGCAAATTTCAGATGAACCCGTACCTGTCTTTCCAGAACAGACAGTTGACAACTAGAGGGCAAATTTCAGATGAACCAGTACCTGTCTCTCCAGAACAGACAGTTAACAACTAGAGGGCAAATTTGAGATGAACCAGTACCTGTCTCTCCAGAAAAGACAGTTGACAACTAGAGGGAAAATTTCAGATGAACCAGTACCTGTCTTTCCAGAAAAGACAGTTGACAACTAGAGGGCAAATTTCAGATGAACCCGTACCTGTCTCTCCAGAACAGACAGTTGTTGGCGCAGCCGGTGGGTGTCTCTGAGTTCCAGATCAAAATTTCGTTCGAGAACAGGAGGGCCAAGTTGAAGCAGCAAAACAGGAACAACAATGGTTGAAAAGGTATGGTAATTTACAATTTTTTTGGTGCATAATACAGTTTTCAAAAATTATAACAAATGGGAATAATATTATTTCGCGTTAAAGTAGAAAAAAGTTATTACCCCAGGTATGCATGAAAATTACACAAACTGGTTAATATCTTCCCCATTAGTTGTGAAATTTTTCATATACACGCTCCTGGTAAAACTTTGAAGGATAATTGTATTTCTCTTTGTTTGATTTCTGTTAATTGAACTCTTTATCAAGCATTTCCTTTTCCATTTCTTTGCGTTATTTCTTGTTTAAATATTTATTTTTAATAAGATTTTTATTTAGACTTTTTGAGTTATTTACTTCATGTTTATACAGATTATCTGATCAAATCATTCAAAAATAGTATTTTAAAAAAAATAATTAAAAGGACACAATACAAATAACGATTGTACAGGGTGGCCCATTCTCGTGTGCTTTACGAAGTTTCTCGGTTATGCGTAGAGGTACAAAAATGCGATTTTCACAATTACTATTGTGAAATAGTCGGTGGTTGAGTGGAAATCAAACTTTATATATATTTTAATAATACTATATTTTAATAATGTTTACAAAGTTTTATTTCCACTCAACCACCGAGTATTTCACATTGGCGACGAGGATAAAAAAAATAATCAGTGTTAGTCTCCATTCCTGGAAAGAAGAAAAACATATTTTAAAGAAAGATTTCAAAAAAAAGGGGGAAACTGATAATCCATCATATTATGGAAAAATGAGAGAATTCAGTGCTCAAAATAGTGACTGGGGGATTTATAAAAGGCGTCTGGAAAATTATTTCACCGTAAATGGCATAACTGACAACGAGAAGAGGAAGGCATTGTTGCTTAATGCTCTGGATGAGGAAGCATATAAACTTATCTATAATTTGGCTTTACCAAGATTACCAGAAGATAAGACCTACAATGAACTCACCGAACTGTTCAATACACATTTTAAAGTGGCTGAGTCAGTATTCGTAGCAAGGTCAAAGTTTTTTACTTCGTTCAAAGATACTCACGAAAGTGCGATTCAATGGGCAGCAAGAGTACGAATGGCAATTAATGTTTCCACTGAGCCCAGAGAATTTTAAAAAAGAGTTAAATATTATTAAACAAATCGCCATCAACAATGGATATAAGTGTTCCCTTATTGATAATATGCTAAAGAAAAACAAAAGAAAATATTAATAAAAAATTTTTATTCCGCTAATTCTAAAGACAATAACAATTATCGACTTTTAAACTACATTCCTAATTTAACTAACAAAATATCAAATAATCTCAATAAAATAGGATGCAAAACTATTAACGTAAATAAAAGAAATTTAGGTCAAATTTTATTAAATAATAAAGACAAAACTAATGTCAAAAATAAGTCGGGTGTATATAGGGTGGATTGCAATGATTGTGATGCCGTATACATAGGCCAAACAGGTAGAAATTTAGTTATAAGGATTAAAGAACATGTAAAGTCTATTAATAATCTCCAGCATAGTTCTGGTCTTGCAACTCATTGTATAGTAAATAATCAAAAAATTAATGAAAACTCAATTAAGTTACTACATAGAGAAACAAAAGGTAGACGCTTAAATTACATTGAACAGTTAGAAATACTAAAATCTGTTAAAAACGAAAATAATGTTAACGACCAACAAGGATTTCTAAACACATTTTTATTACCTATATACCTATATATTATATATACCCATATATATATATATATATATATATATATATATATATATATATATATATATATATATATATTTGCTATGGGGTGGGTTCAGAGAGTTTACAATAGGGGTAATAAAATATGTGTTTAGAAATCCTTGTTGGTCGTTAACATTATTTTATTATATATATATATATATATATATATATATATATATATATATATATATATATATATATATATATATATATATATATATAATAATTACAGTGTAGTTAGACGATTAGTTCTTAAAAAACTCTTGAAAAAGGCCTAACAAGCCGAAACATATATGTAGAGTTAAAGTTACTCTTATTAAAAGTTTTTTGATACATCTAAAAGCGTGCTTTATTAAAATACTAATAATTAATTGTAGTTTTTCCGAAACAGTTTTTGACATGATGTCACGTGATCGATTTATCAATGGATTTGATAAAGGACAAGTGCAGTCAAGATTGTTTAAATTGGATATTTCTACCAAATTTGCTGAAGTAGTGCAAATTGCTGTAATTGAGCTAGCAGCTGAGGAAATTCCAAGGAAATTCAACGAATTTACAATTAAAAAGGAGCCATCAGTGCAACATATCCGAAGTCATCGTGCTAAAGAGAGTGCGGGAAGTTCAAAAAAATCCCAGAAAAGTGAAAAGTGTGCGTGTTGTGGTCGAAAAAATCATATTACGCAAAATTGTCGTTTTCGAAATTATACCTGCAATATATGCAATCAGAAGAGACATCAAGCTACTGTGTGTTCGAAGAAAGAAAATGCAGCTAGTGGTAGAAGAAATCAGCAGAAAAGACTTACACAAAATTTTATTGAAACTGAGGAAATTTTTTCCGTTAATGATAATGAGGTAATCAAAAATCCATTTAGTGTTGACGTGTTTATAGACGGAACCACTTATACGTTTCAGTTAGATACTGGAGCTAGTATTTCGGCAATTTCCGAAAAGTTTTGGATGCAAAATTTTTCACAACATAAATTAGTTAATAATAATAATAGCTCCCGTATATAGCGTTTAACGCCTTGGGAGTAGCAAGGTACAGCTTGCTATACTAGAGCCGTTCGGTATACAAGGAAGGTAATGTGGCTAGCACTACGCTTCAACCGCCTATTATTACCTCAGGATTGTGAATCCCAAGTACTCATTTAAGGCTGAGTCGACCTAGGTACCCAAACTATTTTTATTTTAATAAAAATAGTCGGCTGATGAAATGCCTGGTGTGGGAATCGAACCCGCACCTTGAGGTTGGTAGACGAGAGCCTGAACCTCTACGCCACCGGACACATAAATTAGTTCACCCAAATAAATGTTACTGTTATAAAAACAGGAGAAAAAATGCTAGCTCTGGAATTCTGTAAATTAAAAATATTTTTCAATAATATTTCTGAACTAATAGATATATATGTTATTAAAAATGGGGGTCCACCTATTTTACGTAGAGATTTTATGTCGTCATATCACTTAAACATTTCACAAATTAATTTCTGCAGTGATTTACAAATTGAAAATTGCATTAAGAAGTATAATAAACTTTTTTCGCCGGTTATAGGTACTTTTAACAAAGGGACAGTGAAACTTAAATTAAAAAATGAATCAGTTGTACCAAAATTTGTTAGAGCTCGACCGATTCCGTATGGTCTTAGGGAATGGAGTTAGAATTACGTAACTTAGAAAATTTTGGAAATATTAAACCTGTTGATTTTTCTTCTTGGGCTACACCTATAGTTCCTGTTCTTAAGAAATCAGGTGAAGTAAGGATTTACGGCGATTTTAAAATTACTTTAAATCCAGTTTTAGAAATCGACCTGTTTCCATTGCCTAGAATAGAAGATTTCGAAATTACAAGGCGGTATAATTTTTTCAAAAATTGATCTTTCGCAAGCTTACGCTCAAATTTGTTTAGATGAAAATTCAAAAGAATTAGTAACTATATCAACTCATAAAGGTTTATTTCAGTATAAAAGACTACCTTATGGTATTGCTTGTGCGCCATCTAAATTTCAAAAAATTATGGAATCCTTGACACAGGATATGGAAGGATGTGTTTGTTTTTTAGATGACATTTTGGTATGCGGTAGAAATCCAGCTGAACATTTGAATAGATTGGATAAATTATTATCTCGACTACAAGATGTAGGTTTAAAGATTCTTCTTCTTCTTAAAGTGCCTTCTCCATTCAGTGAAGATCGGCAACAACCATGGCAAATTCCTCTCTATGTTTCGCTCTTCTCAGCAAAGTATGTGAGTCCAGGCCTGTCCAATCTCTGATGTTCTTCAGCCAGGAGCATTGCCGTCGTCCGGGTCCGCGCTTTCCCTCAATTTTACCCTCGATGATGAGCTGAAGGAATTCATACTTGCTATGTCTCATGATATGGCCCAAATAGGCTGCTTTCCTCTTTTTTATTATGTCGAGGAGTTCTCGGTCCTTGTTCATTTGGTTTAGAACTCGTTCATTCGAGACACGGTCAGTCCATGGTATTCTCAGCATTCTGCGATATACCCACATCTCAAATGCTTCCAACTTATTCATTGCGCTTACTTTGAGTGTCCACGACTCAACCCCGTAGAGAAGTGTGGAAAGTACGTAGCACTTGACGAAGTTGTCTTTTATATGGATGTTGAGACGTTTATCGCACAGTAGGTTCCGCAATTTTAGGAAGTTTGATCTAGCCATCTCAATTCGAGCTCTGATCTCAATGTCTGGGTTTAGGTCTTCACTAATCCAACTGCCCAAATATCTAAACTTTGAGACTCTTGCTATTGGTGTCCCACCTACGACTACCTCCGTTGCCTGTCTTGCATCTCTATTTATCACCATGACTTTTGTTTTGTTTGTATTTATCCTGAGACCCATTGAGTCGCCCACCGAGGACAGTCTATCAAGAAGTCTTTGCAGGCCCTCAGTGGTGTCTGCAATAACGACGGTATCATCAGCATATCTCATGTTGTTAATCAGCCTGCCATTCACTTTTATGCCGTCTTCTGATCCCTCAAGCGCATTTCGAAATATTAGTTCGGAGTACATATTGAAGAGCATAGGGCTCAATACGCATCCTTGCCTAACTCCACGCTTGATAGGTATTGCTGTTGTTTCAGTGTCCTGTAGTTTTACTGTCGCTACTTGTTGTTCGTATAGCTTTTGGATAATTTTCAGGTCTTGGGTATCCAGGCCTCTTCTTTCAAGGATGCTCAGCAATTCCCTGTGGTTGACGCAGTCGAATGCCTTCGTGTAGTCTATGAAGCATAGGTGTACCTCCTTTCGTTGATCTCTGCACTTCTGCAAAAGCACCGATAGCGCAAACAGGGCTTCTCTCGTCCCCAGTCCCTCGCGAAATCCCATTTGCTGTTCACTTATGTCTAGCTCACATTTTCTTCGGATTCGATTATGCAGAACCTTTAAAAACAGCTTTAGGACTTGACTCATCAGACTTATTAAACGAAACTCATCACATCTTTTTGCACCAGTTTTTTTAGGAATAGGTATAAATGTCAACCTTAGCCAGTCCTGCGGTATGTTTCCGGTATTGTATACAGAATTGAAGAGGTTTACCAATAACTTTATATTGTCTCCGTTTATTAGTTTTATCAATTCTGGATAGATGTTGTCCGGTCCAGCTGCTTTCCCGTTTTTGGTGTTCTTTAAAGCTCTCTCGATTTCTGAGATCATTATATCTGGACCATTTTCAGTTTCTATTTGGGAGTGAAAAGAGGCCACCGTCATCGAACAGTTCCCTTATGTAATTGGTCCATACCTCCTCTAGTTTTTGTTCGGTTAGGATTGGTTTATTCTCACCGTCCACGATTCTGGTACATGTTCGAGGTTTGTGTTTCCCAGTGACTTCTTTGACTTTTTTATGTAGGTTAAACAAGTCATGTTTTTGGTGGAGCTCCTCGACTTCGCGGCACCTCTCCATCATCCACAGTTCTTTGGCTTCTTTGATTTTATTTCTGATAAGCCTGTGAGTGTCTCTATATCTCTGAGGGTCTGTGCCTTTAAAACTTCGCCGCTTTTCCGTTTAAAGATTAAGCCAGAAAAATGCAATTTTTTTCAGGATAGGGTATGTTATTTAGGTTATATAATTGACAAAGAAGGTCTTCATACAACACCGGAAAAAATTAATGCGATTAAAAAGGCACCTGCGCCGAATAATGTAAAAGAGTTGCAATCGGTTTTAGGTATGATTAATTACTATAGAAAATTTGTTCCTAATTTAGCAATGTTACTTAATCCCTTATATAAACTTTTACAAAAAAATGTAAGATGGTTTTGGAATGAAGCTTGTCAAGAAGCTTTTGAGAAGGTTAAAGACATTTTAACGTCCGCTAAAGTTTTGATTCATTACAATCCTGAATACGAATTAAAATTAACTACAGATGCAAGTCCTTGCGGAGTTGGATGTGTTCTTTCTCATGTACTACCCGATGGAAAAGAACGTCCAATTGCGTATGCATCCCGGACATTAACTGTTGCAGAACAAAACCATGCTCAAGTAGAAAGGGAGGGTCTCGCAATAATATTTGGGTTATGTAAGTTTAACCAGTATTTATATGGACGCGAATTTATTTTAGTATGTGATAATAAACCGTTAGTTGGCATTTTTTAATCCTCAAAAAGGTATTCCTCAATTTTCTGCAAATCGTTTAAGACGTTGGGCCGTTATTTTATCTAATTATAGATATAAAATACAGTACGTTAAATCCGAATATAATTCGGCAGATTTTTTGTCTAGATTACCTGTCAAAAATAATAAAAATGAATTTTGGGAATCTGAAGATATCGATTATATAAATTATTTTGCAGAAAATAGTTTTATTTCAACTAATTTTGATTTAATTAAACAGTGTTCTCAAAAAGATCATATACATCAAGCTATTATCAAATTTGTGAAAACATCTTGGTCAAAATATTCGAAAAATGACGTTAAATATAAATCATTCTATAAAATAAGACATCAATTAACCATTGAAAATTATATTCTACTTTGGAATAATCGTATAGTTAAACCGAAAAATTTACATAATAGAATGGCTAGAACAGTTACATTTGTCCCATTTAGGAGTTATTAAAATGAAAAATATAGCTAGGTCTTATTTCTTTTGGCCAGGAATAAATAAAAGTATCGAAGATTTCGTTTTAAAATGTGAACAACTTTAAATCCTTGGAGAAATGGCCTACTGAAGTATTTTCAAGATTACACATTGATTATATGGGTAATTTTCAAAATAAATATTATTTAATTATTTTAGATGCACACTCAAAGTGGATCGAAGTCTTTCCAACAAATAATATTACATCACATTTCACTATATCAGCATTACATAGTACATTTGCAATATTTGGGTTACCAAAATGTATTGTGTCCGATAATGCCAGAAATTTTACAAGTACTGAATTTAAAATAATTTTAGAAAAATATAATATTAAACATATTACAATAGCACCATTTTTTCCTCAGTCTAACGGAGCTGCGGAAAATGCAGTTAAAACTATAAAAAATTGTTTAAAAAATTCTCTGAATAAATCTAAAAAATTAGACATAAACATAGCATTACAGAATTTTTTATTTGATTATAGAAATGCTCCGCATTCTACAACGGGTGTTTCTCCTGCAATGCTCATGTTTGGTCGCGATTTAAGAACAAGATTTTCGGTATTAAAACCTGATCTGAACAACAGTTGGAATTATGAAAACGTTCAAAATCGAGTTCTTAACAAGCAAAAAATTCAAATAAAGAATTTTGAAGGTATTTTAAAAAATAAATTTCAGCTTGGCGCCAAAGTTTTAGTAAAAGATTATAGGAAGTAATAAGGTTTCTTGGATACCAAGTACTATTCTAAAAATAATCGATAAATGTACATACATAGTTTACATTCCTGAGATCGATAAAAAATGGAAACGACATACAAATCAAATAAGAAAAACAAAAATTCAAAGTTGATTCTGAAATTTCTACCCAAAATAGCGATAATAATGATGCAATTCAAATAGAAAAAAATCAGAAGAGAGAGATTAGTAATAATTCTGAAAATAGTGATTTACCCAATGTTAATATACCTTTTGATGTACCTTCTACATCTACAGGGAGGCCTAAAAGATGTACAAAACCTCCAGATAGATTGGTTTACAATCCTTAATTTCTTAGTATGTTAATTTATAGTGTAAGAAATTATTGTTTATTAATATCACATAATTTATAACATAACAACATAATACATAACAACATAATAATTATTTGACTAATGTTTATAATTTATTTTTTGTGTAAGATGCAAATTAAATTGTTAATTAATGTTTACATTTTTGAAAGTGTTAAAGAATTTTTTTATTTATAAAATTTTAAATTGTTAAAGATTGTTCTTAAAAATTGTTCAGATGTAACATTAATTAGTAGGGGAGAATGTAATATATACATCATGTTTGTAGGTACATAGAATTTAAAAAATGTTGATTTCGGCGATAGTTCTGCGATATATAAAATATTATTTAGATATTAAGACGCAGTTTTCATTGTAGAGTTATACTGGCTATTTTAAACATTATTAAAATATAGTATTATTAAAATATATATATAGTTTGATTTCCACTCAACCACGGAGTATTTCACAACTATGATACTTTTTATGACGCTATAGGTACTACTCAGATTTGTCCTAACCTTTTTAGTTCCTGTTCCTGGGCGAATTTGAAAATGTTGCATTTTTCGACTCTTTTCGAATCTGAGTTACCTTATAACTTATCGAAAATATGAAAACCGAGTCCCATAGAATTTTTGACGTAGAATTCAGTGGCGTAACTAGCTTTTCGCTGCGGACTGTGATTCTTGAAATATAACCCAAATTTACGTTATACTTTAAATGAGACTATACACTATATTATATTATTTGATTAACCGAGATAAGAAGTATATTTATATACGCCCTGAATTTCAGGAACTAAAAGAGCTAGGACAAATCTGTGTGTAGCATCTTTAGTTCCTTAAAAAAGTAATACAGCGATGTGAAATCTGCATCTTTGTATCTCTACTCATAAAAGAGAAACCCCATAAGGCACAGGAAAATGAGACACCCTGTACAACATAAATATCTGTTTATTTTTAGATATTTATATTATGCCTGTCACAATTTAAAAAATTAAAAACTAGCTTTTATTATTGATGTCTTTAAGTTTTTAAGTTATGCAGAGAATATTTTTTCATTAATTTTACTATTCGGGCAATATGTTATTGTGATTCATAGAATAACATAGGTAACTGTAATATATTTATTTTCAGGCCAATGGAATGGACTTCCATTATCGGTAAACAAGATTTTTAATTCAATAATTAAATTATTGATACCATTTTTCACCAGAGATTATGATACAGACTTTCTAGACACTGTTTTCGCTTTTTTGTCATCATTAACATAAGAATTATTACTCTAATTACAAAATTATTGATTAATCTCTTTTATCATAAGTTAAAAATAAAGATTTATTTTTTATAATGTAAAATAGTTTGTTTTCATCCGCAACATAAAGTCGAAAATACAGTTTGTTTCGACCCTTGGCAGTTACGTCATCATTTTCGACGTTATATTGGTTTTCATGATTTTTTTCATGACCAACATGGACAATAGAATGATAATCTGTGACGTAACAGTCAAGAATCAAAAAACAAAGCGGAGATGAGTATGCTTCAATAAAATACCAAAAATACAATGAAAACAAAAATAATCACAGGCGGGTTTATCTTTTTCTGTTTAAAACTAATATATGCAATTTGATTTTGTGGATTTCACTGTGTTTTTTTATTTTCTCGACTTTCAGGTCGCTTTTAAATTGGATTTAAGAAAAATTTTTGTCCAAATTTTCCCAAAACTGTTATTAAATTTATCTCGTCGAGCGCCTGATTGTTTTTATTTTTACAAAATTATTCTTCAGAATATAATTTACGTACTGCAAAATTATATTGGTGTGTTTTTGCGCAATGTCTCGGGGATCCTCGCTGGACCTCTTATTTTCTGATTTTTTATCTCACAAATCTCTAGATATTGTGGGGCTTTCTGAAACATGGTTGAATGAAAATATTACTGATCTACAGGTCAAGATAGATGGTTAAATTATGGCAAGGTTGGACAGAAATTTTAGAGGAGGAGGTGTGGTTTTTTATATTAAAAATTCCATTAAATTAAAAAAAACAGATTTTCCTGCTCAAAACTACATATATCTGGAACAACTCTGGATAACGGCAAAGATTAATGGTAAGAGAATAGCTTTTGGATCAATCTATAGACCACCTAATATTCATTTAATGTCAAGTATCAATGATTGTGAAAATGCTCTTATTCATGTTTTACCGACTTCTGACATAATCCTTGTTGGTGGTGATTTTAATATAGGCATGTCACTCACTACGGGTGCATCTGCTTAAATGAATAATCTGTTCTTTAAATATAGTTTATATCAAATTGTTACAGAACCAACTAGAATATCAAATAATTTGCAAACTTTGATTGATTTATTAATAGTATCAGACAGACATATTGTGAATAATGTGGATGTATTGCCGATGGATGACGTAGCAGATCATGCACTTGTCTGTTGCAATTTTAAGAAAATTAAAAAACAAAAAATTGTACCATTTCTACATACGTATCGTTATTTTTCTAATTTTAATTTGCAGGAATATGAAAGAGATTTGCATCGTATTGATTGGTCTTATATATTTAAATGTGAAGACGTTGATGAAATGGTAAACTTTTTTAATGCAGATGTGAACAATTTATTTGAAATTCATGCTCCATACAAAACGGAAAAAATATCAAACCCTCCAGCACCTTGGCTAACAGACAATCTCAAAATAATGATAAAACTACGTAATAATGAGTTTCTTAAATATAAAAATTCAAAATGTGAGTTATCATGGGAATATTATAAACAACTTCGAAATTTTGTCAATATCGCAATACAAAATGAAAAGAAAGCTTATTTGAAATTTAAATCTAATCCGAAAGACTTTTGGAAGTCTATTAAATATTTAAATATAGGCAAAGTGAAGGATGCAAGTTGTATTGAAAATTTTAACACTGAGGATCTCAATTCTTATTTTGTCAATTGAATACCGTCCATAGCAAAACACAATGGTTATAATGATCTCTTGCACAAATATAAATCGTCACAGTATTTTGAAGGTTCGAAAGAATTTAAATTCAAATCAGATCAGAGATCGAGATCAATAATATACTCAATACACTTAAAAGTAACTCAACGGGTCCTCATGGTATTAATTTAAAAATGTCTTTACTAATTTTCCCACATCTAAGTCCTTATTTAACATTCATTAATAACTTTTGTCTTGAATCTGGTCAATTTCCAGAGGCTTGGAAATATTCCAACCTAATACCTTTAGCTAAAGTTACCAATCCTACGGACGTTAATCAATTTAGACCTAGTATTTTGTCTTTGTTATCTAAGGTGCTGAAAAAAATAAGAGTATTTAAATAGCAATAATTTACTACCACCTCATCAATCGGGTTATCGAAAGGGATTCAGTACGACTACGGCATTGCTTAAGCTCTCAGATGATATTTATTGTTCAAATGATAAAAACTTGGCTACTTGTCTGGTCTTATTAGACTTCAGCAAGGCGTTTGACAGTGTGGACTTTGATCTTCTCTGCGCCAAGCTTTCGTATTTTGGAGTATCAAAATCAGCAGTGACTTTTTTTAATAATTATTTCAAAGGTTGATATCAGAGGGTTGTCAAAAAAAAATTGTCAAATTTTCGTATTAGTATAAATAGTAATATTTTAAAAATAAATACAGTATGCAAAAATTTAGGACTGTATATCGATAACGATTTACGTTTTTTTACCCATGTCAACCACTTAGTTAAAATTTGTTTCTACATTCTTAAATATTTGTACATGTATAAATTATATTTGGATACCGAGGTAAAACTAAAATTAACCGAAAGTCTAATTTTTTTTTTCTATTCTATCACAAAATAAGTTTTAAGCATTTAAACCAACCTTTGTTCACAAACTTCAAGAGGGCGACGATTTATAATGGAAAACCGTTATTTTCATCAACGTATCATATTCAGTGACGAATCTACGTTTACAACAAATGGGATTATCTCTAGTCAAAATTATCGTTTTTGGGCAAAACAAAATCCCCACTTTAGGCTTATTACAAACAGTCAGAAATTTAAAAAAGTCAATGTATGGTGTGCCTTAACATTCAATAAAATAAGTGGTCCATTTTTCTTGAAAAGAACACCAAACTCAAATTATTATTTGGAAATTTTAGCGATTACTTTCTCCCTCAACTGGACGAAGAAAACTTGGAATTCAGAAGAAATATGATATTCCAGCAAGATGGCCGTCCAGCTCATAGTGCACTGATTGTCAGAAATTGACTTAATGAACATTTCCCCGAAAAATGGAGAGGTCGTCATGGACCTATAAACTGGCCAGCGCGGTCCAGACCTCACGGCAATGGACTTTTTTCTATGGGGATATCTTAAGCCAATAGTGTATGCCGTGGACATGCAAGATAACCTTGATATTTTGAAAAATAGGATCATTTACTTTAGTTTACACGTACTCTAAAACGTTTCTATTTCAAATCGCATTAAAGCAAATTGTAATGGGATGGATTGTGGGGGTTTAATTAGAGATGGAAAATAATGTGTAGACGATCAGACTCAGCTTTATTCAGTCTAGTGCTTCAGGCTCGATCTAATACAAAAAATCCCTTAATTAGGTAACAGGTAATTTGTGATTAGCAAACAGAAAATCTCACCTAATACCGGGATACAGCTCACTAATATATTTATTATATTATTCACTAACACCCTCGTGGCTATTTGATCGGCCATCAAACTGCGACTATTCATACGGCAGTAAAAACCTACCTATCTTTTAATAGAATACCACATTTTTTGAGGGGTATAAACCTTAATGGTTCCCTCGCACTTGCCCAGCGCATTCACCGTATTTAACAATAGTAAATAAAATAATAACAACAATAATACCAAATAATTCCCGTTACACCAGCACCCCTCCTAAACAAGGACGATGTAAAGTCTAAACCTTTAGATCGGGCTTATTCAATACTGGTTGATTGTATAATTTTAAATGCGATGCATGGAACATACCCCGTTCCTTACCCGTTTTATCATTCACTAAGATATAAGTATCCGTACTAACCGATTTTTTAATCCTATACGGCCTTTCAAACAAAAACAAAAACTTTTTAGTTTCAGGTTTAATAGCTGATGAAACATTATTGGCCCTAAGCACATATTTCTACGGATTCATTGACTTTTAACTCATGTTTTGGAAAAATCTGCGGCACTTCTATCCAATTTCGATTTTGTTTTAAATAAGAACAAGTTGTTATCCATGTTTATTTGGGCTTTAACCACCCTTAGCCAATCACTGCCTAAAATGACAGGATACACTAAATTCGGTATGACTAAAAATTCAAAATTAAACTGCTCTTTAGCTATGATAAACGTTAGCTGTATTTGATATTTTATTTTCTTTGCTTTAGATGGAAAAGCACCGCTTACTTTTACACCGGTACAAGAAAACGTTGGAATAATATTATGGAAATACCCAGCTGACCCCAAACTTCATCACTAATAGCACAAATCATACTACCGGTATCAATCAAAGCTGGAAAAAATAATCCGTATAAATTAATTTCAACTATCGGCGTTTTGCAATTAAATTTATCGTGTGCAAATTCACATTCCTCCAGTAAGTCTTCCCTAGTGTTATTTAAGCACTCTACTGCCCTGTTTTTATTTTCACTCCCAACCGGGCTTAACAATTGTGAGTGTCCGCTTCGTTTCCCGATAGTCTTTCTTCTCGATCGCCCCGTAATTTCTTCTCGTCCGCTCCGTAAATTCTTCTCGATCGCCCCTCGTATTTACCGCGACGCCTTCGACGCTATCGACGCTCCGGTCAATGTTTACAGTCGAGACGCGTTGACTGCGCTTGTCGCCGTGCGCGACGCCGCCGGTTCCGGTACCGTTTCGGCCGACGCCGACGTGGTACGAACGATGACTTGCAATTTGCGAACTATTTGACGAATTCGCCCGCCACCGTGGATTTTCCGTATTTGGCAATGTATTTATTTTTGTTTTGTCGCTATCTTTTCGGAAATAATAATCGGCCTGTCTAAGACGATCCATTGCTTCGTTTAGAGTATTTACACCTACCAAAACTGCCGAAATGTTTGGTGGTAAACCCCTAGCAATAGTTTTAATTAATAAACCGTCCGAATAGGGAGGTGCTAGGTGTTTTGATTGAGATACTAGTCTCATAAAATAATTTACAAATGATCCCTCGCAATACAGTGCTGATTGTAGCGACATCCTTATTTCTAATTGTCTTGTTTCAGACCAAAAATGCTCTTTAAAAGCTTGTTTAAAGTCCTCAAAATTGTTAAATGTATGTAAATAAGCTTGTTGCCACAATGCTGGTTCGTTTTTAAAGTTATTCCTAATTCCATACTTAAAACTTTCGAAAGATATATTAGAGGTATTGTAAAAATATTCAAGCTGTTCTAAAAATTCCATTGGTTGAATTATTTGATTGTCAAAAATAGGAATTTTATTGTATATATCCGAAACACCCAAGTTTCTACTATTAAAAGACACTGTCTCGGTATTAGGTAAGTTTACATTATTTTGATTTATCTGAGTAATATTACTTATAATTCTATTTTCTACCCGCTGTAATACATTTGAAAATAAACTAATTAACTCTTCGTAATTATTATTTTTACTTGAAGAAAAAAATTGTTCATTTTTATTTTTTGTCGGTTCATTTGAAAATGAAGATTTTTCTTGTTCCCGAACCAAATCACTTGTAGATGCTCTTTGATAGGTTCGGTAAAAAGTAATAATAGGTTCGGTAAAAAGTTACAGGCCTCACTGGCAAGTTGTAAGCCTCCTGGGCTTTTGGTGATAATATTTTCGAAAGTCGTACACGTAGGAGTTGGAATAGGTGAAAAAAATTCTCTCCTACCTTGTCTCGCTGATGTATCATACAGACTTGCGATAGATCCCCTTCTGTTGTTGTCGGTGTCCATCTCCAGCGTTCTTTCTGGGCTAGTTGAGTTGTTTTTTTCAACGCTTCTAACTTTGGGATTGCTCCAGTGCTGGATGTTGTTCCTCGTTGATCGGACAACACCGTTCGATTGCATAAATGGTACCCTGCTTCTTTTGTCTTTGGTGATCGTTCTATACCCATCTCTGTCCCCGTTGGGCGCCAAGATGTAATGGGATGGATTGTGGGGGTTTAATTAGAGATGGAAAATAATGTGTAAATGATCAGACTCAGCTTTATTCAGTCTAGTGCTTCAGGCTCGATCTAATACAAAAAATCCCTCAATTATGGTAACAGGTAATTTGCGATTAGCAAACAGAAAATCTCACCTAATACCGGGATACAGCTCACTAATATATTTATCATATTATTCACTAACACCCTCGTGGCTATTTGATCGGCCATCAAACTGCGACTATTCATAAGGCAGTAAAAACCTACCTATCTTTTAATAGAATACCACATTTTTTGCGGGGTATAAACCATAATGGTTCCCTCGCACTTGCCCAGCGCATTCACCGTATTTAACAATAGTAAATAAAATAATAACAACAATAATACCAAATAATTCCCGTTACAAAATTTGCATTTAGGAGGCATTTATACGCCTTAAACCAAAACGGTTTTAAAACAGCTTTGCCTACCTAAACACTCTAGCTGCTAACTAACCTTACTTTTTTGGGTTTTTATTATTAATATTATTTTGCTCATTTGGTTTTTGGATGTGTGAATTGTTCCCAAGAAAAAGATTCTATGAAATGGAATTTATGTATTTCTATTGTGCCATTATAATAAACACAATTTTAGTTCTCCAACGGCGTAGGGTTCAAAATATGATATTAATAAAGAGGCGACAACTAGCTCGGAAAATTAATCACATAAGATTAGCTACATGCAATAATTTGTGGACCAGAAAGGTATGGGGTAACCCATTATTTTTTTAAGACAGGTACCGCCTAGGTATAAGAGAATATGGATGAAACTCTCTGATCTCTCACATCCACTAATACTGTTATTTCTTTTTGCCTTAAAATAGTTCAATTTTAAGTGTTTCCATTTAGCTCTTATCATATATTTACCCCGTGGGGAGTGCGGGGAAGAATACACCCTCGGCATGTTCTGCCTGCCGTAAAAGGCGACTAATAGAACAATGGTAGCGTCTGACCCGGAGCGGGCGGCTACAAATGGGCAGACCGAGCTCATAAAGCCATGGTGAAGGCAAGCGGTCTAGGGATGGGACACAAAAAATCCCAAAATCGAAGGTATGAAATGTCGGAACCAAAAACTAAAATACCCCAGGAGGGTACGGCAAGTAGCCGAGAATCCCTCTCTACCATTGTGGTAGGCTGCCCCCCGGATTCTCTCGGATTATTTTAAACAGACTGTTTTTGTTACTCTTGGAGTGAGGCCGACAGTAAAAGAGGTGCATCAGAGATTGCAACTTGTGTGTACAAAGCACTGCAGTTTTATGATTCAAAAGGAATAAAAGCGGCTTCGTTATTTTCAGATGGCTGTAGTGGCCAAAATAAAAACAGCATTATGGCTACAATACTGTTATATCCGGTCTTACACAGTAAAAACCTAGAAGAAATTTCTTTATATTTCTTTGAGTCCTTCATTGTCAAAATGAAGGCGACTCTGTACACAGTGGGTTCTCTTACGCCATGAAACATGCTGGTAACATTTTTGTCCCATCACAACCTGTAGCAATGGACGAGACTGATAAGGCTATTATAGCAGCACTAGCGTAATCTTCAAAACCCCCGGCAGAAACAGATGACCACATGGCTTTCTTTACGTCGGTAACGCCTTCACTAAAAAAATTTACCGAGGATGAGAAGTTGGACTTTCGTATGGGCGTTCTTAATTTGATCAAGATCATTAAAACAAAGAGAGACACGCTTCCCCGACCACCCGGCTGTTAAAATTAAAAAGCTAGTGGCCTCTATGTAACTCATTCTACATTAAGTAAACTTGTGTTTTATTGAACTTCAAATTAGAGAGGGCGTGGCAATTTTTCGAAATTCCACTTCAATTCAACCCTTAAGGTAGAAGATTTCTTAAAGGAGTTTGCTCTTGATGAGCTGATATCCAGATCCGATAGAGAAGGTGTAAAATACATGGGGTTCGATGCAAAAAAGATCGTGGATGCATTAATATCTAAACGCATAACCAAAAAAGATCTTGGATTGGCCGTTTATATTTTTCTCACTTGAGGAAACAATATAAATAATGCATTTTGCTCTTGATGAGCTGATATCCAGATCCGATAGAGAAGGTGTAAAATACATGGGGTTCGATGCAAAAAAGATCGTGGATGCATTAATATCTAAACGCATAACCAAAAAAGATCTTGGATTGGCCGTTTATATTTTTCTCACTTGAGGAAACAATATAAATAATGCATTTTGCTCTTGATGAGCTGATATCCAGATCCGATAGAGAAGGTGTAAAATACATGGGGTTCGATGCAAAAAAGATCGTGGATGCATTAATATCTAAACGCATAACCAAAAAGATCTTGATTGGCCGTTTATATTTTTTCTCACTTGAGGAAACAATATAAATAAAGATCGTGGATGCATTAATATCTAAACGCATAACCAAAAAAGATCTTGGATTGGCCGTTTATATTTTTCTCACTTGAGGAAACAATATAAATAACATCATAAAAACAACAAATGTAAGCCATAAAGCTGAAATTGAGAGTCTCCAGACAAAATTAGGCATCGTATCAGATATCAAAGGAAAAGGGCCAGAAGCAATTAATCTGGCCAGAATAGCAGCTGTTAAATATTTTTTTTATAGAAATGAGGGAATAAGGGTGAACGGGGTGCCGTTAGACCAAGAAGATACTTGGATTGTAAATGTTAATTTATACTCGAATGGAGTTGCCTCACAGTATAGGCATATCTAAATTATCGTTGTATATATAATAAGTAGCATATACTATAAGTAGCAAACTAAATTATCGTTGGACGACAACTATATTTTAATTTATTTTTATCTACAGTAACTATGCACGGTAAGGGTTCAAAATATGCCTATACTGTGAGGCAACTCAATTCGAGTATAAATTAACACTTACATTCCAAGTATCTTCTTGGTCTACCGGCACCCCGTTCACCATTATTCCATCATTTCTATAAAAATAGTATGATTTATAACTTTTAATTTTTATTGAGAAAATTGTTGAAATTTTGTTGTACGGCGAATTTAAATTTATGGGCCCTCCATAAATTTACACCGTAAGACACCGTAACTTCGAATATTAGTTAAACCTAGGAATACCCAGGTAATAGCCGGAAATATGCAAAAGAAGGGGTGAGTTTAGGTTAGAGTAGAATTAGGTTTTAATTGGTTTTGAATTAATAAAAATATAGACCTAATCTAAACTTAACCGAAACTGACCCACTATATTTCGGGCTCCTACGTGGGCAACTCTACGTTTAACCAATATTCGGGCTTTTACGGTAACATAATACTCATTCTGATTGGTTTAATCTGGCTCCATAACAAAACTGTGGGTTCGAGGTGCTATTGCAAATTAATGCAATTAATTCTATGTATACACTTTCATAAAAAGCCATCACGATAAAAATTAAATATCAAAATTATTTAACGTTGCGAACTTGTTCACTATACGTATCTGGAATATATTTGCGAATGGCGATCAGCGATACGATGGTGCGTCCAGACCTATGGAGACGAGCGCGAGACATTCCAAATTCGCTGTGTGGACGAGTCTCGCGAGAGCCTCGTGAGTCAACCTACGGAGCCTCGTTGTTATCCGTCCCCTGTCGATTTTTCAACGGCCGATGAAAGAAAGCTCGAAAGTCTGGACGTGTTTTTGGTAGGCTCGCCCGACTGCGAGATATTAGGTCTGATTTATAAATTTCGACTGTTTAAAATTAAGTAATCTCAAATTTTTAAATCGTACACTGTATGTATTATCATTTTTTCTGATAGAATTTACAAATTTTGCGTCACTAATAATTTTTACCCTACCGAAATCCAACATTTCTTTAAACAAATATAATTATTACAACATCTATTAATTTTAGATATATAATATCAAAAAATGCAAGAAAAGTTACCGAATTGTACGTATGTATAACCCAATAATAAAATAAAAAATAGGGTATTCCCATTAGAAAATATGTTATATCCGCAACACTTTTTTGAAGTACCCTGTATACTCTATAGCAGTGATTCTCAAACTGGGTTCCGCGGAACCCCAGGGTTCCGCAAAGGGGCGATTGGGGTTCCGCAAGAAGCCAATAATTTTTTTTTTAAATTGTGGTATCACCCAACAATGAAATGGTGTAAATAAAAAAAATATTCTTAGTACTCCCCTTCTGATCTGCATCCGAGCCCGAGCTCGCGCGCTTGTTGCGACTCGTTAATTTTACTTCGCTTTGCAGTCATTGTAATGCCGTGTATGTATTTTGCTATTTTGTGCCTTCTAGTAATCGCCGGCCGCTGTCCTAGGTGCTTTTGTTTTTATGCGGTAGCCTTCCTTACGCAGTCTTCGCATTGAAAGTGTTTGTTTTAAACCCGTTGAAAGACGATTTGTTTGTTTTTCTTGCCTTTACTCTTATGTAATTATTATTTAAAATGGATAAATGGCTGAAAACTGGTTGTTTTAAAAGAAAACAAGAGGTAGAGGAAGATCCAACCATCAGTCAAGATGAAACTGTTGAAGGGATTTGGAGTAATGCTAGCAGCGATGAGCCGTCAACTTCAAGTTTTGTTCCCGTTGCGAATAAGAAAATTAAAATTAGAAAATATTGCCCAGAATATTTATCCTATGGTTTTGCTTCCACTGGGGATCCTAGTGCGCCAAACAGCCAGTGTGTAATTTGTTTTAAGACTTTCAGCAACAGTTCATTAGCTCCAGCGAAACTTCTAAGACACTTACAAACAAATCATAGTGAATACAAGGACAAACCTGTGGATTTTTTTCAACGCAAGTTAGTGGAAATGAATAAAAGTAAAAAGAATTTATCGTCTTTAGTGGGTAGCAGCATTAATGAAAAAGCATGTAAAGCCTCATTTCAAGTAAGTTACCGCATAGCTAAGGCTGGAAAAGCGCATATAATTGCCGAAACACTTATTAAACCTTGTTTAATAGATGTTGTCGAAACCATGATTGGTGAAAAGTTTAGTAATAGTGTAAAAATGCTGCCACTTTCAAACGATACTGTTCATAGGAGAATTTATGAAATTAGTAACGAAATAGAAAATACAGTTATTCAACGGATAAAAGGTAGTGGTTGGTATGCACTACAGCTTGATGAAACAACAGACGTGGCAGGGTGTGCAGTATTGCTTGTTATTGTGAGGTACATACACAACAACTCTGCAGAAGAAGAAATGTTACTTTGCAAACCTTTGAAGACCCATACAACCGGCGAGGAAATTTTTAAGATGATCGATTCTTATATCACTGAAAAAGAACTTAATTGGAATCAGTGCATTAATATCTGCACTGACGGTGCAAAAGCAATGACTGGTAAATATTCTGGATTTGTTGCACGTGTTAAAAATGTCGTTCCAGAAATTGAAAGTAGCCATTGTATTATTCATAGACAAGCATTGGCAGTAAAAAAAATTCCTCCCGTTCTTAAAAACGTTTTGGATGAAGCAGTAAAAATTGTAAATTTTATAAAGTCCAGGCCTCTAAATTCACGAATTTTTGCTGTTCTTTGTGAAGAAATGGGTAGCCAATTCACCACGCTTTTGCTTCACACCGAAGTGCGATGGTTATCGCGAGGAAAAGTATTGGTTCGCCTGTTTACTCTGCGAAATGAGGTGATGGTGTTTCTTAATGACTCTTCATTTGAATTATCATCAAGAATAACTGACATCAAGTGGTTACAATGTTTGGCATATCTTGCCGATGTCTTTTCAAGCCTTAATGAATTAAATTTATCACTCCAGGGAACTTCTGTAACAGTAATCTCCTTATATGACAAAATCCAGGCCAAGTTAAATAAAATACAGTTTTGGGAATCGTGTATAAACAGAGGAATCTCGGAGTGCTTTCCTACACTGCATGATTTTGTGTGTGAGTCGAAGACTGCATTGTCAGCAGAAATCACTTCGGAGATAATAAACCATCTTCAGAACCTACAAGTTTCAATCAGAGAATATTTTCCAAGACGAGAAGAGGATCTTGATTGGGTTCGCAATCCATTCTCAGTCCCAGTCGAAAAGTTTCATCAAACCCTAACTGTAAAACAAATTGAACAACTTATTGATGTTGCTGCCGATGGAAACCTTAAAACTACTTTCAACTCGGCTACATTGTTGCAGTTTTGGGCCCAGCTTAGAAGTGAATATCCAGAATTAGCCAATTTTGCTGTTAAAAAATTGTTGCCGTTTGCTACAACTTACCGTTGTGAAGTAGGGTTTTCGAAGTATGCTCTTACAAAAACCGACTTAAGAAGTAAACTTAATCCTGAAGCAGATATGCGGATACAACTTTCAAACATTGAACCCGATATCGACAAACTTGTATCAAACAAACAGGCCCATCCTTCGCATTAAGCTCATAAAAAAATATTTGTAATGAATATTTAAGTGTTTTACTGTTTCTGAGTTATTAATATATTATGTACTTAATTCTTACATTTTTTTATTTACTCTTAATTTAGAAGCTCAATAAGTAGTATTAATATCGATATATTGACACAAAACCAAACATGCACTATGTCTTATATTTAAGAATATAGGGTAGGGGTTCCCTAGAAAAAAAAAGTGCACTCTAGGGTTCCTCACTCTACAAAAGATTTAGAAACACTGCTCTATAGTAATGTTAAAATGTGCTTCTTAACTTTACCAATAACTTTTCTATTTATCATTTTGTTCTAAAAACATTAAAAAACGTATTATGTAAAAAACGTCGTGTAAGGGATAAAGGGGAAAACAGCCAAAAGGGGGAAAACCGACGATGAATACCATGTTAAAGACCGAATACCATATTAAAGATACAAAAATTTATTACTGTATGCGTTATTATTTGGTCATCGTTTGTTATATTCAATTGCAATTTAATATGTGTGGCTTCCTTTCACTATGATCCCACTCGGCTTGTCTCGTGGCAAGTTTGCGTAAAAAACGGATAGAAAATGTCTCGCTCTCGTCTCGCTCTTGTCTCGCTCTTGTCTTGCTCTCGTCTCGCGCTCGGCTCGTCAGGTCTGGACGCACCATAGACTGCCGGAGTGCTGACGTCACGAATGTCAAATTGCTTTTCAAACAAGGTTTAGTTCTTTTATATTTCTATTGAGCTCTTCCAAAAGACGTCACAAATTAATATAAAATGTAAAAAAAAACAGGTGATTGTCGACAACCGCCGACTTGTGTCTGGTATTTTCAATACGCCTATGATGGCTGCGCATGTTGCAAAAGCTGTGAATTTTTTATTTTAGAAACCATACGGGCTATAATAATTAATATGACTATATTAACAATACTTAAATTAAAATTTATTTGAAGGAATGCTACTGTATTACAATAATTGTAAAACACGCATGTAATAATAACTCGGAATAATATAATAATTATTTAAAACTGCTCATCGCGTTATTGATGTCGGCGTCTTGTCACTTTTATTTAGTCTTGTCAGTATTATTTTATTAGCCGTTTAGGTATAGTTTGATTTCAGGTAATGCAGATTTTAATGTGCCATTTGTGGTTTTTTTATTGTATTTTTTTGCATATTTGGTATATTCTATGAAGTGATTTTGAAGTGCTCCTGACCATTTTTCAATTATTAAAGTGCCTATTTAGATACATTTAAAATGAATTAATTAGTGTATAGTATTTGAATTATGAGTTTGTTTATTTTTTATGAGATGTATTTTTTTCCCATTAAAATAAACATGGCTTACTAGATCACTAGCTAGCCATTTTTAAATACAGGGTGTTAATTAAGTATCTGGCCAAACTTCAGGAGGTGATTCTTTGAGTGTTTTAAGGTAAAAAGTTCATATAAACATGTGTCCTGAAATGTATAATTTTAAAGATACAGTGTGCCAAGGTGTTTTCTAATAGACCTTTTTTATTAATATCCCAAAGATCCGTTGGCCGATTTTGTTGAAATTTCGCCACGTTGTGAACTTTGATAAGTTAGAATAATTAAATGATTAATAATAATAATTAAATGATAATTATTATTTACAATAATATTCAAAGGATAAAATCATATTCCAATAAATATTTGGCAACGCCTTGGATTCATATGTTTTTACGCCTGGCGGTGGAAACCATGCAAGCTTTTTCTTTGGCCTAAGTTGTTAATTAAAAAAATAATAATCATAAAAAATATAGGTCCTAATAGCCTAAATTTTAGCAAAATGTATCAGCAGATCCGATGAGATCCGAGTTATTATGTTTTGGAACTTAATGATTTAATTAATTATTCCCTTTAAGGCATTTACCTATCATATGCCAACGCGCCAAGAAAAAATATTGCATTAGTCTAAATTTATTATTTATGTGATTCCACTCTTTCAGGTATAATTTGCCCCTTGCTTCTCATACGGAAAGAGTTAGATTAAAATAGCCAAACTGTACCTAACAACCCATATGCCTTGACACATATTCTTTTTTATAATAATATGGGCTTTCTTTATCCGCCGGCCCATGCAGACAAACATCCATATCCATAAAATAGTTGGCCCACACACACACACACACACACACTGATAAATTAATAAGACCTCATTTCGGCCCTCAAACGTCCTTGGTCTATTCGATGAACAAGACCGGCTAAACTATCGACTTACGTGTTGACAAGTTGATTAGGCAGGTTATTGAACTCGTGTGGCATCGAGCATGTCGTTTTTTCAAAGATGGGTCCCATATAAACGCGGCTAGAAGTATTTTCAATACTAAAACAATTCCAAGTGGATCTGCAGCTGGTAAAATATGGGAGTATTGCTGAGGGGTATTCTATGACAAAAGCTTCGTAGACAATTCTGTTGTACAGAGAGAGTAGATTATATATAATATTCAATTGTTAATAAATAACTAAACATGAATGATTTTAGTGTTCAGGCAATATAAAAAAGTGCTTTAGTTCCGACCAGGCGGGTCCGTGGGGATTTTGGAGATTACACAGATCCATAAACACAAACACAAACATTTAAAGACAATACTATGCTAAAATAAATATATATTTTTAGTACATCTGAATCAACAGCTTCAGACAATGATTTTCAAGAGGAAGTGCCTCAAGAATTATCTGCAAAATAGCAAAAACCTTCATCGGAAGATATTTACGTTGCATTTAAAATAGTTGCAAAGCAATAAATAACCATTTAGGAGCTCAAAACAAAGATATGATATTTATGACGGAGTATTAGAGCTACTCTTAGTAAAGTTAACAAAGTGAAGAATCTAAAATAAAAAAAAAACAGCCATGCTAAAGGCTGTTTTTTTTATTTTAGATGTATTTAATCTTTCATTACATGAAATGCCGTATGATTATATTAAATTATTATTAAATGACAATATTATACTTAAAATAAAAGTATGCCTGGATGTTATTTGTTTAATTTCAGATATGGGATCTACTTGTTTAGAATTAACAAAAATATCAGGGGTAACACCTGGTATTACACAAATTTCGATACGAGACAAACGTATATTTTATTATTTTAATTCTTCTCATATGGTAAAAGCCGCTTGGAAATTTATTGATTGAACTGTAAGACCAATATGTAGACCATCAGTAAATCAAGAGGATTATTACTCTGGTCATAAAAAACACATTGTGTTAAGTTTCAGGCGGTTATATCCAAATGGGATAATGATAAGCATGATAGAACCATATGAGGAAAGAAGGCATGGTGCTGGTATCCTTAGGGAATCTGGTTTTTATGATCAGTTAATAGAAAATATTACTTCCCCAAATGGAAATTCTGTCATATTATGGCGATCAAGCATACGGTTTAAGGGAACTATTATTGCGACCTTACATGCAGCACGAAACTAATGGTCATCCAGGAAGGAAGTACTTCAATCAGATTAGGAGCAATATAAGGATACCAGTGGAATGGGGATTTGGAAAAATAATCTAAGAATTTGCCTTCCTTGATTAAACAAAACAAAAAAAAATATTGCAAAATGTGGGAAACATGTACCATGTTGGCACAATTTTGACAAACTGTCATACATGTCTATATGGTGGAAAAATTTCTACATACAATATAAATTCTCCAACATTAGAAGTCTATTTAGGATTATAACAGTTAGAATTAATATTACATATTTAAGGTTTGTAATATTAATACTGCATATTCAATTATTAATATTGAAAATGAAAGTGAAATTGGCTGTACAAGTAATTAGTACCGTGAAACGGGGCTACTTTGAATCGGAGTGTAACTTTGATCAATTAGCCGCCATTTTCTAATATAATCTAATATATTTCTAAAAACTGTGATTTTCTTGCGCAACCAAATTTTTTACGGGACTTAAATAAATATAATATTTGATGTTAAACCAAAAAATCAAAATTTTTTGACACCCCAAAAAAATAATCATAGGAAACGTGATGACGTCAATTTTTGATCTTTTTTTTTCCTTCCAAACTTTTGTGTATACAACAGTTTAGGTATTCGAACAGGAAGTATAACATTTTTTATCTTGTGGCCAACTTCTTAGCAATATTTTAGCTATTTTAAAGTAATTAAAATCTCACTTGTGATCATTATAAAAAATAAATAAAAAAAATTATCAAATTAATATATAATCTGGGGTAACTTTAATTAAAAACAAACAATGGCGCGTACTTTTTACATGTCTGGACATGTTGGTTTTCATAAGGGGGTACCTTTTATCAAGTCATTAGTTATTGTTTTGAGCCTCGAGGGTAGTTGCTCGCGTTTTTTATTCTGGACTGTTTTACAAAGTTTAATTGATGCTGCAATGCGTGTTTACACCAGAAAGTTGGGTGCAAGAAATTATAAAAATTATACGCCGGACACACTTTCAAATGCCTTGGATGAAATAAGAAAAGGAAAAATTAGTATAGGCAAAGCTGCGAAGGTGCGCACATTTTTCTCTTATGGTTTACCTAAAAAACACGTTTTGATCGGTTCGCGCAGGGGCCTTAATTAGTTAAGTTCGCTCAAACCCATAAGTGTTATATATTTTTGGAATCGGCACACTGCACGGACTTCGAATTTCGATAAATAAAAGGGGCAAAAAGTCACTCCGAGTGGTTCACACATCTGTCTTTTAGGAGTATTATTATATTTAATATAAAAAAAAAACTCATTATATTTGGTACAAATTGTATGTATATATCACAACAACCGTTATCACTTGTTTTGCAGGATACTCGAAAAACCGCAGAATAGTCCAAAAACCTAACTTGTTTGTTTTGGTTTGGTTTGGGTTTTCCAAAACTTAATTTGTATTGCACCCGTGGCGTTTTTTTCGGTAAATGACGCTATAACAAAAACATATGTATATTCTTATCAATGTTTTACCACAAAAGAGGAGGAATTTTATTATAAAAAGGAACATTTCTGATAAGCGTATTATTTTAGTTAAAAAATGCCATCATGTAAGTATTAATTTTTATTCCTATAATCTAACACTTTGTGATATATTTTTCGTTAAGGTCCTAGCTTTTAATTTTTATTCCTGTAATTTCTGATATATTTTTCGTTAAGGGCCATAACTTTAAATTTTTATTCCTACATACTTTATAAATCTAACACTTTCTGATACATTTTTCGTTAAGGCTCTCACACTGTACATTTATTTTAAATTTTATTAGACATATACTTTTAGAATTTTTTAGAATTTAGAATGAGTGGGAGGGGGGTTAATCACTTCGACCTTACAGATCCATTGTGTCCCCCTTTCTTGAATCATAACTCATCATACAGTCCCAGGGCTTTGACAAAAGCCAGTATCTGGGACGGTTTTATAGAGGGTAGTTCTCCATCTCCAATATCAGTCGTACCAAAATTCATGGCACGAATGGTTGTCGTCTCGGCGCACTCAGTGATGAGGTGTACTGGTGTTTCCCCATCTCCCCCACAGAATCTGCATTCGCCGTTTCTTCTTAGTTTCAATCTACTGAGGTGTTCATTGAGGAGACAGTGTCCTGTTAAAAACCCCGTGACAATCCGAAGATTGTTCTTACTCAGACCCAAGAAGATCTGTGATTTTTCTTGATCATAAGCCCTCAGAAACTTCTTCGAGTGTCTTAGACCATTGCAAGATTTCCATTCCAGGTTGCGAATGGAATCTTCCAAGTTCTTGAGTTCCGCCTTGAGTTGGTTACCACTTGGAAAGCAGAACGGTTCTGGTCCAGTTAGTGGAGTGTTCGCTCCTTTCCTAGCTAGATTATTTGCTTTTTCATTGCCTTCTATCCCTTGGTGAGCAGGCACCCAGTGTAGGAGGACTTTGTTTTCTTTGCCTAATTTATTCATTAATAAAATAAATTAGTCATATACTTTATAAATCCGATACTTTCTGCAATATTTTTGTTAAGACCCTAGCTTTTAATTTTTTATTCCTATATACTTTATAAATCTAAAACATAAATATTTTCAGATTTCAGTTTCGCTCTAGATTTTGCCCGAGATGTGGTTGGGGATTTTTTCCCTGGCGAAAATGTAAGTCCTTTCTTTTCATAGTTTTTAGTTTAAGATTTATATATGGTCATTTTTTTACAGTTTACACATATTGCGTCACCGCAATAACCACCAGCGGCAACACCACCGCTACCCTTGTTGAAAGTGTGGGCGGAAGAGGTAGGCCCATACACTTAACTGTATGAGTCGATGGCCAAGAAAAAGTAGTATACTTATACTACACCGAAGAAGTAGAATAAGCCAAGATAAGTAACAAGAATAAGTAAGAAGACGCCTCCTAAGATGTATTTGAGGTTTGAATAAAAACTTAAAAGTATTACGATGTTTTCTTTTGCATAACCACAACTTTTAATTTTTATTCCTATATACTTTATAAATCTAACACTTTCTGATACATTTTTCGTTAAGGCTCTCACACTGTACATTTATTTTAAATTTTATTAGTCATATACTTTATAAATCCGATACTTTCTGCAATATTTTTGTTAAGACCCTAGCTTTTAATTTTTTATTCCTATATACTTTATAAATCTAAAACATAAATATTTTCAGATTTCAGTTTCGCTCTTAATTTTGCCCGAGATGTGGTTGGGGATTTTTTCCCTGGCGAAAATGTAAGTCCTTTCGAGATATTATAGATTTTAATAGTTTCATAGTTTTTAGTTTAAGATTTATATATGGTCATTTTTTTACAGTTTACATATATAGGGGCTCCTCAACATCCACCAGCGGCAACACCACCGCCACCCTTGGTGGAAGTATAGGCGGAAGCTGTAGGGCCCATACAGTTAACTGTCTGGGTTGATGTAGAGGGAAATGTAGTATATTTTTACTACACCTAAGAATTGAGGTTTGAATAAAAACTTAAAAGTATTACGATGTTTTCTTTTGCATAACCCATAATTTTTATTTCAAAAAATGCAGTTTTTAAAAATCGTGCTTATTTAAAAGTTTAACAGTGAGAGTTAAAAATTTATTCATTTAAGTTAAATATTTCTAACAGACAAACAATTTAAAGTCTTACTAAAAATTTAGAGCTTAACTAAAATTTGAATATAAAACAAAATAAAAATTTTTAAAAACGATATTTATTTAAAAAACCTAGCACTGAAAGACTACAAAATTTTCCCATTTAAGTTAATGTTTCTAATAGGATAGTCTTATGTGTATTTCAACAAAGATGTCACAAGTGCCTTCAAGAAGACTCTAATAAACTAATTTGTGCGTTCTGTGCGGCTAGACGCCAAATACTTAAAGGGGACGATGTAATTTCGCGCTTTATGTGTTATGTGATTAATATACTAAAACAATTCAAGAATGTTGTGGTGATAGCACATAACGGTGGAGGGTTTGACCACCAATTTATCTTAGACTATATTCTCCCGCAAACAGACCTAACACCTGAACTTAAAACAAGACTGAGAACTGGTACCAAGTTAGTTCTCATGTCTGTGGGTAATGTCAAATTCCTCGATTCACTCAATTATTTCCCTATGGCCCTTGCGAAACTCCCTAAAGCATTCGGATTGACAGAGTTGAAGAAAGGTTATTTTCCCCACTTATTCAATATTATGGAAAATCAAAAGTATGTTGGACCTCCTATTGAATATTACGATCCCGACAATATGAAAGTTGAAGATAGGGAAAAGTTCATTAAATGGTACGAGGAACGCGTAGCTGAGAATTACTTGTTTGATTTCGAGAAGGAGTTTGTTGATTATTGCGTATCCGATGTCGATATTCTCACGCAAGCTTCCCTGAAATTCAGAAAGTTAATGATAAACGAGGGGAACGTATGTCTATTTACCGAAGCCTCAACATTACCTTCTGCTTGCAACAAGATCTTCCGTCGTAATTTCCTCCAGCCCGAAACCATAGGTATCATACCGAAAAATGGGTACAGATATAGCGACAATCAAAGTAAGATCGCTCTCCAATGGTTATTGTGGGAAGAAAAGGAAAGAGAGAGGTGCTTAAATTGTACATGCTGCAAAACAACAGGAGAGAGGTGTAAAGTCGTGGTATAAAGTCGATGGGTATTGTAAGGAAACCAAGCAGGTGTTTGAGTTTCACGGGTGCTATTACCATGGGTGCCCGAAATGTTACAAGTACGAGAGACAGGTACCGCTCAAAGACGATCCTACACCGACGCTGGATTCTCGGTACGAAAATACACTTACTAAAACTCAGCATTTAATGGACCAAGGGTACGAAGTTATCGAGATGTGGGAGTGTGATTTCCGGCGCAATATGAGTGATGAAACCAAACAATTTACCGAAGACCATCCTTTACTCGTAAACTTACCGCTAAATCCGCGCGATGCTTTTTACGGGGGCCGTACGGAAAATATAAAAACGTACTACAAGTGCCGGGAAGGAGAAAAAATCAAATACGTCGATGTTTGCTCACTTTACCCGTGGGTAAACAAGTATGGAAGGTATCCCGTAGGATATCCAGAAGTTATCGTTGGTAGTGAAAAGTGCTCTAAACTTAACTTGCTAGAAACAGATCGGCTGATTAAGTGTAAAATTCTTCCACCTCAAGAACTGATCCATCCCGTATTACCGGTAAAACTAAACAATAAACTCATGTTCGTGTTGTGTTACACATGTGCTAAAGTCGGGGCTAAAGAGTGTAACCGTGAAATATAAAATAACGCAGTAAAATCCGGAGACGAAAGAAGGGGGATTGTTCAACGGATACATTAGCAAGTTCCTTAAAATCAAGCAGGAATCGTCAGGTTAGCCTTCATATCGTACAAAACCAAAATCCAAAGACCAATACGTGCGTGAATATTTGGAAAAGGTAGGCGTTACGCTAAATCCGGAAAAGGTTTCTGTAAATCCTGGTCTTAGGCAACTTGGAAAAGCCGTCATCACATCGTTTTGGGGCAAGTTAGGACAGAGGGAAAACCAGGGAAAGACGTCTATTGTGAACAAACCTAACCTAACCTAACCAACTGTATTACAATACCTAACCGTACTTAGGTTAGGTTAGGATTTCTTTTGCTGTAGTACCTAACCTAACCTAACCTAAGTAGTACCTAACCTAACCTAACCTAAGTAGTACCTAACCTAACCTAACCTAACCGACTGTATTAAGCACGGAGGAAGAAAAAAATATTGTAAGTGTGTGTTTTAAAAATGGCTGTGTGAATGGGATTACCCAATAACAAATGAAAATTTACGCCACATTTGGACACATTTTAATCAAATTGGCAAATCTACAATATTTAAAAACAATTTGCCAGGTAAATATTGGATAAGCATTTTTTTGAAAGAAATAAGAATTTGATATGCTATAGAAAAGCCTAAAATATAAATCCTAATCGTGCTGAGGTTTGTAGAGATCTATTTAAAAGTTACTTTGATAATTTGGAAAAATCCTTAGAGGATGTATTGCCTGAAAACATCTATAATTTTGTTGAGACTAATCTAAGTGATGAACCTGGGTCTTCAAAATGTTTTTTAAGCGAGGTGTTAAATACCCTGAAAGGGTGATGTCACATTAGAAATCAAATACCGTATGATCGAGAAAAAACGGCGTCAACGATGGCTATGAAATGAAGATCGCTGTCATTTTATATGTAAATTTATATGGGAAATGTCATCGATTGTCATTTCCCAGCCAACTGGACGCCATTTTTTTTCGATCATATGTTTTATATATATATATATATATATATGTTTTACATATGTTTATGTCATATCATATGTTTTACATATATATCCATAATGTTTTGAGGCAGTGCGACTGGGGAATTGATACCTCTATACGTGGTATACAAGGCGGAAAATATGTGGTCAACATGGACAGAAGGTTGACCTGAAAAATGTAGGTTTAATCGGACTTCACATGGCTGGTTTGATTCATCAACCTTTGTTGATTGGTTTAAAAGTACTTTTCTAGTGCATGTAAAAAATCATCAGGGTCCCAAAGTCCTTATTGGAGACAACCTAGCAAGCCATTTTTCTGAAGAGGTTGTAGAACTTGCTATAGCAAACAACGTAAGGTGTTTGTGTCTTCCACTCAATGCGACCCATATTGCACAGCCATTAGATGTTGCCTAATTTGCTCCACTTAAAAAAATGGAGGGCTATTTTATCAGACTTCAAAGTATCAACTGGAAAAGTAGGATTGCGAAAATATTTGTTTCCAGGACTATTAAAGAAACTTATGGCTGAAATTGGCGAAGCAGGAAAACAAAACCTTATCAGTAGATTTCGTGCGACCGGAATTTGGCCTTAAACAGAGAAGTGTTATTTAAAAAGCTACCATCGGAACCGTCAGATGATGTTGCAGATGGGGAAAATTTAAATGATACTGTTGTTGAATTTTTAAAAAAGGCACGTATACCTGAAAAAAAACAAAAATACAACGAAAGAAACATAAATGTTATTCCAGGGAAAAGTATTTCTATGGAAGATTTTGAAATAAGAGAAGGTTCAGGAGTGACAACGAATAAAAAGAAGTCTAGATAGTACAGGCAGACAGCGACGATGATGAGCTTTCCGAAAATATGGACATAGCGTTGCAGGATGAGTCGGATGACAATGAAGCGTCATATTTTGAAAAGCTAGTCGAGGAAGAAGATCACGAAAAAATGTTGGACGAAGAACTTCTGGACCAAGATGCTCCGACTGTTAACGATTTTGTCTTGGTAAAATTTGCAACGAAGACAGTCAAATATTACGTTGGGCAGATTTTACATGAACATGAAAGTTTGGAATATGATGTCAATGTTTAAGATACGACAAAGAAGTGTTTTCGTGTCCGCAAGTAAGTTTAAAAAAGTATTCACTGCTTTTTTGTTTGGGTCACATTACCTTTTTATTTAAAATAATAATTTATTTTATTTAAATTAATTAATGATATTATAAGGGATAACACTTGATTTGTGTAATAATCGTTGAGAGACAAATAACTATTTTATTATTTTGAACCTCCTCATATGGTAAAAGCCGTTAGAAACAACTTATTACAAATTATGTTTTTAAATGAGATGAGGCGTTATGGGATGATATAAAATAATTTTATGAAAAATATTATATAAGGAAGATTTATATAGAGTCATAGATACCATGGTAGAATAATCTTAATTCGAGTGGGTTTGAATTTATATTAAACAACTATTTTATCATTTTGATCACTCGTATGGAAAAAAAGCCGTTAGAAACAAATTATTGCAAAATTATTTTAAATGAGATAACAGAAACGGGTCATGGGGTGATATAAAATAATTTTATAAAAAAGATTATAAAAATTTAAATTAAACAGCACCCAAGCTAACTATGTTTCACATAAATCCCACAAAAGTATAATAAATATAAGTATAATAAATGTCTAAAATTTCACAGATATCCAAATTATGATGCATATGGTACTGAAAATATCAAGCTAGACAAATCTAATATGTTTATACATTTTAAGGACCATGATATTAAATCAACTTTTGGTAGTTGGAAAATCCGGAAGTCTTTTTACCAGTTTAATTATGCACTGGAAAAACTTATAATATATAAAACATAATAGTGATAATTGCATAACACACCGTCCAGGCAATTGGAATCTCACCATTTGAAATGTCTCAAATTATTGAATATAAACACCTCTGTTCAAATTTCTGTATATTTCTTTTAAAATTATACACATTAAGAAAATATGTGCTACCTTTTAAAAAATAGCAATGAATGCAAAGAATATTTTAGAAAGCAAGTCTGACTCATACTTGGGCGAGCCCCAGTATTTTCAAGAACACTAAAGTGGGTACTAGTATAACTTTAACCGTGAACAAGCCATGGCTAGACCAGATTGGTTTAGAAATTTTCTAAAGAGAAATCCAGATATTTCGTCGAGGAAGTCAGAGGCTACAAGTGTAAACAGAGTATCAGCATAAAAGGAAGTTAGTAATTTTTTCGCCAATTTGGAACAAATTCAAAATGAATATCATTTTGATCCTGATCGAATGTATAACGTCGACGAAACAGGATGCTGTCAGCAAAAGTCAGCAAAAGACTGGCCTAAAGGTATTAAACAATTTGGATCTATTTGTTCTTGGGATGGCGGAAAAAATATTACGATTATTTGTACCGTGAGTGCTACAGGTAGTTTTGTGCCGCTATTATTTATTTTTCCGAGGTTAAAAATGAACCCTCAGTTGGAAAGGAATGGACCATGTGGAGCCATTTGTACCTGCACATAAATGGATGGAGCAATGAACAAGTTTTTATGATGTGGCTTAAACATTTTCAGGCAAAAGTTTTTATCATCTTCTGTTGATAATCCAGTTCTATTGGTATTAGAAAACCATACGAGCCATATATCCTTATCTATTTATGAATTTTGTAAAAGTCACGGGATAGTTATGGTCAGCATTCCACTTCATACTTCGCACAAGTTGCAGCGCCTTGATCTCACTTTTTTGTGCCTCTGAAGAACGCTTATAGTAAGTGCAACTTATTTTTGAAGAGAAAAATTAGCGATGAACAAAAGTAGCAAACGTGGAAAAGAGAATCTCTGGTTTTTCTGCCGCTGGAATATTTCTATTAAATCCACCGAAGTTCACCGAAGACGACTTCGCTCCAGCTGATCAAGAAGTAAATCTGTATAATTCACCACAACGTAGAGGAACACTTTTTACTGCACCCCTAGTGCAAAGAAAATCACCCCAACCCTCTACTAGTAGGCAATCACCGCTCCCAGAAGAACAATTATATTTCAACCCAGAGCCGATCACTGTCGCAAAAGTTTTGCCTATTCCAAAGGCAAAGGGAACTGTTATTAACCCTTCACAGCTAACATCCCGTCTCTGAGACTGAACCCCCCTTTTCCCCCCGAAATGTCGTTCGTAACGCGTCAATATGGTCGCGCGGCTAGCTAGCTTAATTTTATTTAGTGTTTTATCGGTTGTCCGAGTGAGAAGTGTGTATCGGCATTTGGAATCGGCACTGCTTTTGGAGTGCAAGGGGTATTGAAGCGATACATATAGCCTAGCTTTCCCAAAAGTCAACCTCACCTTCACGTGGTGCACCCTGTTTAAACAAACGAGGCTCTGACGACCGAGTATAGGCGGTATATCATTATACAACCCTCAGACCTACCACCTTTCTGGGGAAGAGGAGTAGTAAACTACTCCTAGCCGGCCGACTATCGTCGCAGTCCTCACTGTGCCATAGCCATCCCGTGCTACAGTTGCAACCAAACTGTGCGGCAGCGTAACCGTCACAGTTTAACCTTTTTACGCAGCTTACACTCATCAAAGATGGAACATTCGAGTAGGACAAAATCATCGTCCGGAGGTAAAATACCCCCTCGATCGGATCTCCGGGAGGGGGTGCCTACTCGAGCGTATCATCGGAGAACTAAACATCGTCAATGTTTGGAGAAAAATTGTAAAGTCAGTTAAGAGCGACAACCAAAAAGTAAAGAGGATGAAGAAGACAATGTAGAGGTGCGCGATGAAGATTCTGAGTGCGAACATGAATTCGAATCAGAATTATTAGAAGATCAAAATTTAGATGTAGATCCTCCTCCAAATAAAAAGATTAAGTTTATAGATCCTTTCTTCAGATCAGAAAGTTAGAACTCGAGCAAAAAATATAATTCTCCACCTGCCAGGAGTAAAAGGACCGGCGCGAACTTCAGAAAATATTCTGGATATTTGGTCATGCTTTTTCACCGACGAATTAATAAATATTATTGTCGATTCTACCAATTTATTTATAACCCAGCAGAAGTTTTCCGCTCAGTATCGAACAGCAACTACAACAGATAAAATTGAAATTAAAGCACTGCTAGGACTGTTATACCTTGCAGCCGTACGAAAAACAAATCATGTAAATGCCGAAGATTTATGGAAAACTAACGCCACTTCGATTGAATTATTTAGATTGACCATGTCAAGAGAAAGATTCAGATTTTTGCTAAGGAATGATTTGACGATAAAAACACTCGTCCTGAAAGGCAGAATATAGATAAGCTGGCAGCAATACGAGAACTCTTTGAATTGTTTATTTCAAAGTGCAAAAAAAAATTTACACCACCAGCGTTTACCACCGTAGATGAAATTTTACCTGGTTTTCGGGGGAATTGCAATTTTCGGCTGTATATCCCTAGTAAAGCCGAGTTTTACACGCTAAACAGGGAACACACGCTTACACGCTTTACGTGGGGAAGCAACCCCCCCTTCCATTTCCATTTTGTTTTAAGAACACCGGCAAATCAGTTGTTGAGCGCTTGGTACAGCCCATAGCTAACTAACACAGGTAGAAATGTCACTATGGATAACTGGTTCACTAGTTTACCGTTATGTAAAAGCTTTTTGCAAAAAAGATTAACTATGGTCGGTACCACAAAGAAGAATAAAAAAACTACCCCCGGAATTTGTGGCAGGTGTTAGATCAATTGGCTCAAGTATGTTCGGCTTTGAAGAAGACTGTACGTTGGTATCGTATGCTCCAAAAAAGGGTAAGAATGTTCTTCTCATATCGAGTATGCATGATGATGACAGCTTAGATGAAAATACGAACAAACCAAAAATCATTATGTCATACAATGAAACCAAGAGCGGTGTCGATACGGTCGATCAATTATTTTGTGCTTTTTTATCAATTTTACTATTAATTCTTTATTAGTTATTATTAATTGTTCTTATTTAGTATTTGTAGTTTCTTTTAGTAGTTTTTAGAATAGTTACTTTACATACTTTTTCCTTGATTAGTTTTTAGTTTAGTTTATTTAGTTTTTAGTGGAGCAATCCCCTTGGAATCGATCGAAAAAAATGGAAAAATCTTCGTGATACTTTCCTAAAGCATTTAAAGGTTTTTGTCTAATGTATTTTTTTCGAAAATTTTTAAAGTAACAAAAAATTATAGATAATATGTCTTATTTAGATCATATAAGCCATCTGGAGCTGGGATAGATAAAGTAAAAAGGTGGAAACATTTTGATTTCCTTTTTTCCTGGCCGAAAAAAACTCAACAAAGAGGCCCACCTTGGGCAATGTAGATTTCATGTCCCCAACTTCTTCTCCCCAATTTTGCATTAATTTTTAATAATTTATTTCATATTTTTAACTCATGGAGTAGAATGTGCAAATACATTTATAAAAGGCATCTTTCAGATATCTCCTATATTAATTTTTTTGATAATGCTGTAAACTACATTAAACACTTGAAACTTATAGGAGTCCCAGTTTTAGATTCACCCAGAAAACAGGATTTCTTGTATTTTTGTAAATTTATATTATGTATTTACAGGAGAAAATTTTCTTTCCTGTATTTTATGCATATGATATACAAATTATCACAAGATCGCTTCTCATTATTTTTTGGATGTGTTAGAAGTAGAGGAAGCTATAACAATAATCCTATTGGGAATTCAAATTAAGATCGCAGCGCCACGGCGGTTATTGACAGAACTAGTTTCTGCCACATTATTTTCTAACCTCACTTTCGTTTGTTATTACGTCTGTGAATTTTGGTGTTTTTTTGCGTTTTTATTACGATTTTTCATTATTTTTGCTTTCATTTGTTGTTATTTTACTGTTATATTTTATTGTGATTTTGCTGTGATTCGTGTAAAGACTTTTAAATTGTATTTTTTGGAGTGGCTCAAAACCACATTGTTGGGTGAGTATGATATAAAATGATTGATTTCTATAATTTTCTTTTTATTTCTGTTGTTTGTAGAGTAAATATGGCTCAAATAACCTTAGCCTACTGAATATCTCAGTTACATTGGTTGTAATGCGAATTCAAGGGCAGTGGTTGAAGGAGAAGAGGTGGTTAATGCAGGCCATATAATCTTGTTTGGAAAAACTGCATTAACCAAGACTTTCCTGAAAGTGTGTGCTCTTTGCCTGCAAACTAGTGCCTTACAGTCAGATCCACATGAATTAAATGGGGAATTAACAATTTCCAATAGGTCTGCTTCAATTAAGCAAATGTACTGCACTTGTAAAGCCGGGGCTGGTGGACAATGCAAACATATTTCAGCTTTCCTAATACTGTTAACAAGGTAGGTTTTTTTTGTTATTATTGTCCAGTTTAGTTATAAATTTTATGTAAATTATGTTAGAATACTTATTTACTGTTGTTTATATTTCAAGGCAAAATCTGTTTGAGTTAGAGGATATTTCTCAAACTCAACTTGCATGTGCTTGGTCTGGCAGAAAAGGATTTGTACATAATAAATATAAGGCTATTCCTGTACTTGAAATGCCTTGCATCAGATCTAAAGTTGGTCTGGATGTAAGTTCAGATCTTCAAAAACAAAAATGTATATTTGAATTTTTTATCAAGAATTTACCAAACTGTGCTATTGCAAAACATTCGTAAGTATATGCAGTAATTAAAATTTTTTATATAACTATGATCATACATGTTTTAGAAAAGGACGTGTCAAGAATTTGGACAGTACTGTAAGCAGTACCAAATCAATCGATTTGGATGCAGTAGGCTGCAAAATTTTAAATAATGCTGCACAGTCCATCATATTAATGGAAATTGCTAGCGTGGAAGCTAATTTTATATCAAATTGCTGTGCAACACTATACCGTAGTATCTTGAATGAAGATCAAGATGAACTATTCACCCTTAAGCAAAATTCCCATGAGTGGCATGAAGCCAGAAAATATCGAATTACTGGCTCTAGGTGTTATGAGATCTACACCTATGGAGGAATGGACTGGGAAATGAAGAGTAAAAAGTACTTTTGCCCGAAATCTTTTACAAACAAATATGTAAAACATGGCCAAAAATACGAAAAACTTGCGAGAGAGTGTTTTATGTCAAAAACAGGATATGACGTAATTGAATGTGGAATGATAACATCACCAGAAAACAAATGGTTGGGCTTTTCTCCAGATGGTATGGTAGTGAATTCTGAGGGAAAGCCAGTTGCATTATTGGAAATTAAATGTTTATTCTTAGGTAAGTCCTCAAATACCTTTTTTAAACAAATAACAAAAAATGCAAAATATTTCAGGTGCAACAATGTCTATTGAAGAGTGTCTAGGATCAAGCACCTTCATCATAAATTCAAATGGGAAATATACACTTAAGAAAAAACACCAATATTATGGTCAAATTCAATTAGGAATGAGCATATTGAACTTAGAAAAATGTTTTTTATGTTTATATGCATCTTATGATGACAGTTGTGTAATATTAGAGGTGGAAAATGATTATAAATTTTCCAAAACAATGTTGGAGAAAATTAAAAACAATTATTTTAATAAAATGATACATTCAATATGTGAGATGAAATAAATGGCCAATGTCTCAGTCTTTAATGGAGTAATTTTGTTTAATTTTTAAAACCAATGAACCCCTTGTGTAACCCATCCCGTGAAGTCATAATAATGATCAAATTAAATCAAACCATGTCGTAAACAATGCAAAAAATAATACAAAAATACATGTACTTTCGTGAAAAAAAAACTATAAAAATATAAAAAAATATGTACCTACAACCACAACCTAGTCCTAAAAAAAATTAACTACATATTGAAGCATAACCAATCCTTATAAAAATCTTTCATCAGATAGTATAGGAGCTGACAGATTAGTTATTCCACAAATAATTGTAAATATTTCATCAATTTTTGAAACTAATGACCACTGCAACTTTCCACTAATAATGTTAAAGATTTTTAACCTCTGATTAGACCTTTCAATATGCACTCGTGCTGCAGCAATTTCTTTATTACAAATAGCTTCTTCAACTGTAAGTTGCTTTTTGTTTCGTAAAAATGGTGGTCTTATTAAGTTAATTTTATACATAGCACATAAATTGTCAATCAGAAAACCTTTGTCAACCATGATTGAATCTCTATTAGGTGTTAACAATTTAATTAGGTCACTTTCCTCAAAAATTAATTTATCGGATGCTCTTCCACCATAAGATTTACTGATGAAAGTTATTATCCCCCCAGGAGACACCCCAGTCATAAACTTGACAGTTGTAGATTTTTTATATTGGGAATAAAACTTAATTCTACAACACAAGCAGCTTGGTTTTTGAATAAAGATTTCTGTACAATCTAAAACAACTCGACAATTCTTAAAAGATTCAAAACATTTTGGCAAATTTTTTGAGATTTCTTCTTCAGAAGGAAAATAAATACATGATTTAAACACTTGACTTAGAATTGTTAAAAAATCAAAAAAATATGTTTTGCACAGCTGACCAGATATATTAAATAGTGCACCCAAAGTAATATAACTTAAGTCCAATTTTAATTTTGCCATTGTTAAAAGAACTCTCTCTCGCACATCTAGACGATGTGATCTTGTATCAATTGTAAATTTTTTTTTTACTATTTCCACAATACATTCTAGAATTTGAAAATTATTAATGCCTGTAAAACTTCTTAATGCAGAATCGGTTTTTAGTAAATCACTCAGTGTGTTGATTTTAGGTGTGTCCACTTGCACTTCTGAATCTCGCACAGTCACTTTCCTGTTTTGTAAAAGCACACTATCTACTTCCTTATCACTAACATCTGGTGTAGATTTCAGCAAATCTATTAAGCTACCTGCTTCATCATCTTGGTCATCTTCATTGGAGTCCTCATTTGTGCTCGTACATAAATCAGTTTCGTTTTGATTGGACAATTTTCTCTTTTTGTATCTAGAAGCACGATCAGATGATGATGTTGCAGTTGCAGATTTTGCTGAACTAACTGTAGAAATGGGAAGATTTTGAGAAGGTACTGCAGTCTTTTTGAGAACTCTACCCCTTTGTGTGGTTAACCCTGCAATAGAAAAGAAACAAACTAAATTAACATTTAAATTTTGTCACTTCAATAAAGAATATTTTTAAAATTAAAATTTAAATGAAATCACTCATTATTATACTTAGTATTTACCTTTGTTAAAATAATCATCCTTGACAAAATGAAGAGAGCACACTTTCATAGTTTCGGAAACTTGCTTGCCAATTTTAAGTTTCAATATCCAAGCTTTTCTTTGATCCATTAAACACTTTCCCATCTTATTTTCGACATAAACTTTCCTAGCATCCTTTTTGGGAAATCTGTGAAAGCTTAATTCTCCTTCAGGGTCTTTTTTGGCCCAGGATTTGCACTGTGGCACACAACAAAAATTGTTATTGAACGCCATGCTTTGGTACACTGGTTCACTGGTCGTTTCTCCTTTTTTAACCGACTTCAAAAAAAGAGGAGGTTATACGTTCGACGCGTTTTTTTTTATTTCTAATCCTAACACAACACGCGATAACAGAAAAACAAATATAATTTTGAAAAAGACACAAAATGAGTGTAAACATTAGATAAACAATCGATATAAAAGTAAGGTTAGGAAATAATGTGGCAGAAACCAGTTGATTTTAGAGCCACCAGAGGGCGTATCGCTTCTCTTGAATTCCCAATAGCGAGGCAGTTTGAAGCTGCATATAAACGTGTCTTACTAAACACTAAACAGGTATTACTACCTGCAGAGGTATTTGCTGGTGAGAAAGGAAATGCAATCAGTTTACAGTCAGTACCAATTTTATCATCTATACTAATATATAAAATCCTTAAGTGACTGATATACTGATTAATCACGATCCTGCTCAAACCACTCAACGTAAGGAGCTCAATTTTGGCATACAGGTTGATTCTAGGGTGTAGAGGTTCGATAAGAAGGGATTTTTCGAAACTCGAATTCTAAGGGGGTGGAACTATCCCTCGAATATTAAAATATTTTTTATTTAAAAACCGGTGAGTTTTTCGGAAAAACTCTTAAACACGTATATTTTATTTTGTTGTTTTACATATTTTAAGATTCTTTAAAAATTTATACAGGGTGTTTCATAAAATATGACCATTGAGTAATCACGATTCTGCTTAAACTGGCTTGACGTTTAAAGCTGATTTTTGGCAAATGGATTGACTGTGGGGTGTAAAGGTTCGATAAGGAGGGGTTTCTCGAATCTCAAATTCCAAGAGGGTGAAAACGCCCCTCAAATATTACAAAATCTGTTATTTAAAAAACGGTTAGTCTTTTTTTACTTATTTTGAAATCGTTTAAAAAGTCATACAGGGTGTTCCAAAAAGTTGGGTAATTTCTTAAACACGATTCTGCTTAAACTGCTTGACGTAAAAAGCTTATTTCTGGCAAACAGATTTTTCGAAAGTCAAATTCCAACGAGGTGAAACTACCCCTCAAATATTACCAAGTTATACAGGGTGTTTCAAAACAAATGCGAAAAACTTCAGGGGGCGATTCCTTGTTCAAAATAAAGGGTAGTTTGCTTCATAAACGTTGGGTCAAAAGTCAACCATTCGGGAGATATCGCGGTACATAGATGGCGGAAAAATAATGTTTTTATTTTTTATCTTGAAATCGAAAAGAGATAGTCTAATGAAATTTTATGGGAGCATTACTGTTACGAAAACACACTTTCTGGTAATTTTTTCACTTTTTTAAAATAAGTGGAAGGGGTTGAAATAAACTACCCTTATCATTCTTGTTAACGAAATTTAAAGAAAAATCTTATCAAACACATGCAAAAAAATTGATTTTGATAGCTTGGTTTATTTAGAAACTTTTTTTCTCTTGTGTTTCTTTGATAAAACTCGCCGATTTGAAATTAAAAAATAACATGTAAAGCATTACATATCAGGATCAAAAACATTTTTAGATAAAGAATCTAGTGATAATAACGATAATAATAAGAATCTAGATAATAACGTATTGCAGTAGAGTAATGTCAATAAAATAATATTAGAAACATCCTAAAAAGTGACAGCGGCCAACTAGATTTTTTCCTAAAAAATTAGAGCAGCCCACTAGATTCTTTATCTAAAAATGTTTTTGTCCTGATATGTAATGCTTTACATTTTATTTTTTAATTTCAAATCGGTGAGTTTTATCAAAAAAACACAAGTGATAAAAAAGTTTCTAAACAAACTAAACTATCCAAATTAATTTTTTTGCATGTGTTTGATAAGTTTTTTTTTAATTTCGTTAACAAGAATGATAGGGGTAGTTTATTTCAACACCTTCCACTCATTTTAAAAAATGAGAAAATTACCGGAAAGTATGTTTTCATAAAAGTAATGCTTCCATAAAATTTCATTAGTCTATCGTTTTTCGTTTTCAAGATAAAGAATAAAAACATTATTTTTCCGCCATCTTTGTACCGCGATATCTCCCTAATGGTTAACTTTTGACCCAACGTTTATAAAACAAACTACCCTTTATTTTGAACAAGGAATCACCCCCTGAAGTTTTTCGCATTTGTTTTGAAACACCCTGTATAATAATATCGCCATATTGTTTTTTCTCATGCTGACATAAATGTGAGAAAATTTTATCCAGTTTGTATGTTAATGGAAATTCTTTTTGCTTTATCATCACCATTACAAATGATTAATTCGACGCGAACGAAGTCGCTAGTACACGCTAGTCTACTAATATAAATGATGAAAATAATCTTGATTTAGAAAAATCGCCTAAATATTGTCAAGATTTAATAGATGTCAACTTGAGTTTAGATCAAATTGGGAAAAAGCACAAATAATATAATTCTAGTAAATATAATATAATTCTAGTAAACCAATTTGATATAGGCCCAAGAGATCGGTTACCTGCATGACATCGACCTAGATATGTTTTTAAATAACATTAAAAGTTAAACAATTAAAATACAACAATCTCGGGTCGATAATCAAACGCAGGTTACCGAAGTTCGATTTCCTCATAGCCGGGTGAATGTAATTAGAAGAAAACATATCGAAAGACGTAACCGGCGATGACCACGAGGGATAAAAAATATAAAAGGGTATGCTGAAGAGAGTTCGGGAGTTAGTTGGCCAGTCAGTTAGTCAAGGTTAGTCAGTCGGTTGGTTGCGAGTGAACCAGTAGAAAACAGCGAAGACGTTGAAGATGTTCCTGTAAGTACTTCTTTTAGTATACCCACAAGTCTTGGCACTTGGCATTTCCCGAAATCTTCCCAAATTTATTATCTACACTTATTTGTTATGTATGTAGTTGTATATTTAATAAATGCATATTTTTTCTAATGGTTGTTTGATTAAAAGAGAGAACCTGGTATAGCGACTTTAGCGAAAACCCCCAGCTAGGTCGCGACAATATTTAGAGCTACAACAGCTCATTAAAGAAGCATGTGTTTCCCCAACCCGAACCAACACAAATAATTTAAAAAATTATTTTAAGCATCCTGTAACTGGTCAAAATATTTGGATATTTCCGGATCCGACTCATATGATCAAAGTAGAAAGGAACTGTTTTGCGTCCCAAATGATACTAAATGAGTGCAATGATGAAAAGTCTGCCTGCACTATACTTGGAATCATGGATTTACAATGGACATTCTATTAGCAACTCAAAAGTTGAGTAAGTATTGCTAACGCATTAGTGTGTTTAACTAACGACGTGTTGAATGCCGCTTTTAAAGATACTGAAGCAACTGCTAATTTTGCATTAATTTTTAATAATTTATTTGATATTTTTAACTAACGGAGTAGAATGTGCAAATACAGTTATAAAAGACCTCTTTCAGATATCTCCTATATTACTTTTTTTTGCTGTTTTTTATAATAATGCTGTAAACTACATTAAACCCAGTTTTAGATTCGCCCAGAAAACAGTATTTCTTGTTTTTTTTTAATTTATATAGAAAGTTTTAAAACCATGCTTAGGTATTATGTATTTACAGGAGAAAAACTTACTTTCATGTATTTTATACATATGATATACAAATTATCACAGGATCACTTCTCGTTACTTTTTGGATGTATGAGAAGTAGAGGAGGTTATAACAATAATCCTACAGCGAGGCAGTTTGAAGCTCCATATAAACGTGCATTTCTAAACACTAAACGGGTATTACTACCTGCAAGGCATTTGCTGGTGAGAAAGGCAATGCAATCAGCTTAGAGTTAGTGCCAATTTTATCATCTACTAATATATTAATAAGAGATGAAAATAAACTTGATTTAGAAAAATCGCCTAAATACTGAGAGCTACAACAGATCATTAAAGAAGACATAACTAGCATGAGTTTCTCAATTCTATTACTTGGGATTAAGTGCTCTATGTTGAGGATTAGCGGCAACGCAAAAGAAAAGGTAATAAAGAAAACTGGGATTATAATCGCAATAAGGATAAGAGAATGAGAGGGATGGATTATAATGGAAGAGGCAAAACTGAAGATGGAAAAGCTGTATATAATAAACCACGTCCTGTTCGTCAACTGTTACCACCATGCAATTGTAAAATAAGTCTAAATGACAAAACCTTAAAATGCAGGGTATTTTCACCAGAAACACGACAAGAAATTTTTACTGAATTTTGGGAAAAACTAAATTGGCAAGAGCGCAAGCAGCACGTACGAGGTTTGGTAGTTGTAATGCCGCCAGGAAGTAATAAATTATATCTAGAGCCCATCTGGCAATCCAAAGTTGACCTTTTTAAAGAATATCGAAAGTTTTCTGAGAGGGAAGACTCAGAAATTCTGTTACAATAAAAACATTTTTTTTAACAAAAACATTCAGCCGATTCCAAACAATTCGTTGCCAAAGTTATATTCTGGGCCAAGGGAAATAACCAGAGACAAATTTAATAACTTGCAAGAATTAAAAAGTTCTTTACTTCCGGACTTCCATACTTTTTATGATCAATTAAGATTCAAATAAGTTCATTTCTTCAGTTGTCCATTTTAAAAGTTCTTGTGTTGATAATGTTATACCGCAATTTTCAGTTTTGTTAATTTTTTTTATACCTACTTAAAGTGCAATGTTTTAAACAAGTTTCAAACTATGTTTTACCAAAGATTTATGTTTTACCTATTAAAATTGTTTTTGATAGTTTAGATTATAGTATTTTTTGTCTCTACCCTTGTTCCATCTTATTATTATAATTAGATAAAACTATTTTCATTCTGAAATTTTTGTTATTCACACGTTCGCACGTTCAAATGAAAAACACGTAATTTATTTTTTTGCTGCAAAAAAAATGAAAAAACTCGTAAATTATTGTAAATCATTATAAAAGTCGAGTTATGGAATTCCATATCTAGATTTTGTTTTCAAGTGTAAATATAACATTTGAAAACCTGATTTGAACAATATATCCAAATAAAATATTGTTTAAGATAGTTTTTTGTTTCGCCTGTAAAAGCAGCTGTTAGGCACATACGATGTTTTCAAAGTAAGGTATCGATATACTAAGGGCTGGCAAAGGTTAGTCTTGGGTCGAGATTTCCGTATGTAAGAAAAGTACAATGCGTTTATAATGTACTGAACAAAGAGGGAACATTTGTTTATTTATTAACGAGTCGTTGTAATTTTCCCTAGAACTTGAAAATTTTTAAGTGCAAGCTAGAAACACTTGCATTCTTGGTAAAAATAAGTGGAAGTGAGTTGGTTTTCGACAGTGGTCGGCTATTAGAACTCTGAATTCAAAAATCGATATCTCGAAATCTATTAGAAATAATTGATTGTAGTTTTTTCAAAAACTTTCTTAATATTTCTGCTATATTTTCTTCGTAAACAGTAAGTGAAAATCTTTATCAATAAAAAAATTACACGACTGCTGAAAATTGCTATGCTCTAAAAGTAAATAGATGGGTTGTTTACAATAATTTTTGAATGAAAAAAAAACCTTATCAAATTTTTCTTACGTAAACATATTATAAATAATCCTATCTTCAAAATAAAAAAAAAGTTTCAATATCTAAAGTGTTTCTTGAGTGTTGTGTTAAAAAGTTTTTAAATTATCGCGATTACTGACGTTTTCTCGTTATAAAAAAATTACACCCTAAACCACCTTAAAGATATCCTTATAATTCCATTTCAGATGCTCAGAAACATTTCTAATTATTTAATCTAGTTATCTTTTCGAAAAAAATTCTTTTAGTTAGTTTTAAAAATAAGCGGTTTGCGATCGTGATTTTACTTCACTTGATAGGGAAGGCGTACCGGCAACGCCTGTTGCAGACTCCGGCGCATTTCTCTCACTCCGACTTAATAAGATTCCTATGCGATTTACTTCCACACATGTAAATACCGACCCAAGAGTAACAGTTGCCAGCACGGTATCCTTGGTAAAAGAGCCAGGTTCCATTTACATTGGCCATTTAGCCGTATCGTCTGGATCAGCTGTCGTCATCAAAGATGCCATTTTGGATTTTTTGAATAGAAAAGAAGTATCGATTGAATCGTTAATAGCAATTGGGTGTGATGGCGCTAACGTCAACACAGGGACAAACGCAGGAATAATAAGACTCCTAGAAATTGCCGTAAATCGCCCTCTTAAATGGTTTATTTGCATGTTACACCTAAACGAACTTCCCTTACGCCACCCTTTAATCCAGCTTCATGGTGTTACTCAAGGTAAGAAAGCTTTCTCTGGTGCCATGGGAAAATCAATACAAGCTTGTGAAACCCTCCTTGTAGTCAGATTCTCGAAAATTGGGAGTAACACCATTCCTGATTTAGACAGAAATATTTTGCATGCAGTATCTTCTGGAGAATGCAGCGAAGACCTTGCAAGAATTAAACCAGGACCAGTCGTACATTCAAGATGGGTGACAACGGCGAGTAGAATCCTTCGGTTATATGTTGCATCGGAGCATCCCACGGAAAATTTGACACACTTAGTTACATTCATCATGACAGTATATGGTGCAGTATGGTTCAACATGAAATGTAAGACCTTGTGTACTGAAGGTCCACGACATTTGTGGAGATTGATTTCATATTCGAGATATATGCCGACTTATTTAAGGGAGATAGTAGATGCGGCAATACAGAGGAATTGCTTCTTTGGCCACTCAGAGAACCTGCTCCTAGCGATGCTGGCAGATAACAGAGAGCACATACGCAAGTTAGCATGCCGCAGAATAATTGCTTCTAGAAAAGAGAACAAAAATTCAACATCTGTCAGACAGTTTCGCGTACCTCATTTAAACATGCAGGCAGACGATTATACACAAATCATTTAATCATTTATTGGTATAAAACAGATAGGTCAGAACCATCAATATTAAAGCATGTCTCTGAAAAAGACCTGGAAAGTTTTGTATCTGGTCAAGAAACTGCAGCACCCTTTTTAGATTTGCCCAAGTTTCCCTGTCATACACAGGCCACTGAATGATGTACACATTTAGTTACAGAGACATCATCTAAAGTTTGTGGAGAGGAAAAACGAAATGGTTTCATAAAATCTCGAATCGAGTCTAGGCAGCTTATGAAATCGTCTAATTCTGTCAGAATTTAAGCTTAAGTAACTGTTTGTAGTGTTTGTTCCTTTTAATAATAATATACTTTCTATGTTAAATATTTTGTTAATAATAACATATTTTGTATATTGGTAGAGGTTCCTTTTAAGCTCGTTTTGGCAGCTTTGTTGTGTTGAATTTTTAGTTTTACTTTTTACCTTTATTATTGTTGCTACGCTTACTTTTAATATTCTGTTCGGATTTTTTTTGACTTTGTTCTACCTTATAGATATGTAATATGCTGTACTACCGTTAATAAATCTATTATTTCGTTAATTTGTTTAGATTTCAACAAAAAGTGTATTATGTACATGAAATAGGATTTCATCTTTTTCTGTTAAATCTTTGGGGCACCTCCCAATATATTCCGAGAGCCTCCAATTTTTGAACACGCACTTTTGAAACATCCAAGAAGAGTTCACGCAGTATCAGATTTTTTTTTTATTTTTTTTTTGGGGGGGTTAATACTCCTTAGAATAATTAAAAAAGTTTCTATAAGTATAGGGAGGAAAATGCATATTAAGTGAATTTGGGTGACTGAAAGGGTGAATTTAAAAAACGGTTGTTTTGAAATTGTAGGCTTAAAAACAAGATAAAATTTCGAAAAAAAATTATCTGCTAATTTTGACCCTAAAATTATTTGGAAAAGCGGAAAGGGTAGTTTTTGCAAAGGTGGGGGGGGGGGGTTGTTTCGCGAATAACTTTTTTGAGGTTATTTTTATTGCAACGTGGGTTCATTTTTTGAAAACAACATACTTTTTCCTACAAAAAAGGTACTCTTGTTGCACATCGCCTAGAGCAGCGGTCGCCAACCTGTCGATCGCGAGCTACCGGTAGCTCGCGGATGCAATTCTGGTAGCTCTCACAATTTTAAAAACACAAACTGCAAAAATCAGAGAAGCTTCCGAAAATTCCACAAAAAAATGTAATTGTCATAATATTAAACATAAACAGCGGCAACGTTGCGGTGAGCGATGCGCTGACGCCATCAAGCTAGAAGCGGCTAGAACCGACCGGCCGGACCAGCGCGTTAGTGTTCGAGAGAGAACGGTCTGGATTGCTTTGAACGGTATAAATACGCACGGTGCGGCGACATTGCGCTTAGTTTAAAACTGAACCTGAACGCATAACCAACGTCCAGCGGTTGGGTTAGTAGAGAACAACAAAAAAGAATATTATGGCAAGCAGTAGTAAGAAGGTAAAGACATACCACTTTCATTCGGAATGGGAAGAACAGTACTTTTTTACAGAAGTTAAAGGTAAAAATGTGTGTTTGTTATGTAATACTTCGGTCTCCGTTGCTAAAAAAGGAAATATTGAGAGACATCATACAACTGTACATTCTAATTTTGAAAAATCATTCCCACTACATTCTGTCGCCAGAAAGGAGAAACTGAAACAGTTAAAAAATCAGTTAATCGGACAACAATCAATATTTTTAAGAACAGTCGACAAAAATAAGGCTGCAACTGAAGCATCGTACCGTGTGTCCCAGATAATTGCACAAAAAAAGAAACCTTATGAAGACGGGGAAATGATAAAACAGGCGTTTTTAGAAGCTGCTGATTCGTTATTTGCCAACTTTAGAAATAAAGACGAGATACTTTCAGCTATAAAATCTATGCAACTTTCTGCTAATACAGTGATGAGACGTGTAGAAGTAATGAGCAATGATATTTTTTTACAGTTAAGAACTGACTTAGATAACTGTGTTTATTTTTCACTTCAACTGGATGAATCAACAGATGTGGTTGAGACTGCCCAGATGGCCGTGTTCGTCAGGATGGTTTTTAGTGATTTTACGATTAAAGAAGATCTTTTGAAGTTTATTCCACTGAAAGGATACACTACTGGACAGGAGTTGTTTTCTCATTTAAAAAATATTATTTCTTCCGAGAAAATTCCAATATCGAAAATGGTAGGCTTGACAACCGATGGCGCTCCAGCTATGGTGGGTTGTGATAAGGGTCTGGTGGCGTTATGTCGTAAAGATGAAACTTTTCCGCAATTTCTCTCTTACCACTGCATTATCCATCAGCAAGCATTATGTGGAAATTTTCTGAAACTAAACAACGTTATGAAACTGGTGGTAAAAATTGTGAACAAGATTAGAGCTCAAGCATTACAAAGAAGATTATTCAAAACTTTGGCCGATGAAGTCGACTGTCAATACGGGGACCTACTCCTTCACTCTGGAGTCCGATGGCTAAGTAGAGGACGAGTGCTGAAACGTTTTAATGATGTCCTATCTGGCATAGTTCAATTTTTCAAACAACGCGATGAACCGATTCCGGAACTAGAAAATTCAATCTGGCTTCGGGATTTTGGTTTTCTCGTGGACATTACAGAGAAATTAAACGAACTTAATTTGCAGCTTCAGGGGAGAGACAAAGAACTAGCGGAAATGATTTCTGATATAAAAGCATTTATCAGAAAGCTGGAGTTTTGGGAACAAAACCTAATTAACAGCGATGCCAAGCATTTTCCTATTCTTTCAGAAAAGATATCTCAAAATCCATTAGAACCCTATGACAGCAAATATCATGTAGAAATAGTTTCTACCTTGAAGAATAACTTCAAAAATCGTTTTAAGGACTTCGACGAAATGGCTTTAGTAGCGCAGTTTGTTGGTTCACCCTTTATGGAAATTGATATCCAACAGTTTGCAACTTGTGTTATGCAGAACTTTGGCGAAGACATCGCTGCAACAGAAATGGAAGTAATTGAGTTTCAAAATGATTTAGCCTTAAAATCGTTAGTCTCAAGTACCAAATGTATCTGGTCTATTGTAAGCAAAGACAAATATTCAGTTCTATGCCGTGTTGCCTTGAAAGTGAAAGCATTATTCAGTTCAACCTATTTGTGTGAATCTTCTTTTTCCAATATGAAGTTTATTAAGAACAAATATCGCAATCGACTTACAGATGAACATTTGGATAATTGTATTCGAATGGCTGTATCAAATTATACTGCAAACATTAAAAAAATTATCGATGAGTCTGAGTGTCAGCCTTCCCATTGAACGTGCTTTTTTATTTCTCAATGTTTATGTTTATGATAGTGCGTTACTTTTTTGTTGATATTAATAACAATTTTTAAATCTTACGTGACATGCCGTTGTGGCTGGATAAAAGTTTGTGTTTATTTTTCAAACACCTTCGTTTGGTAGGTAGGAATGTAGCTATGAACAAGTACGTACTAGTAATATTAGTTGTTTTGTTATTAGTTTATTATTAGTACCTATGACATGTATTATGTATTACCAGTTAAATAGTAAAATAAATACATATAATGATAAATTAACTCTGGATTATTTCATTTACGTTGCGTTACGTGGCTTCCGTGTGGGTAGCTCACTGTTTATTCCAAAATTAACATAGTAGCTCAACACATTGAAGAGGTTGGCGACCGCTGGCCTAGAGCAATGGTTTTCGAGAAAATTGAAGGCAGAGTTTGCTCTGATGGGTTGCTGGTTAACTGGTTGCTGGTTAACAGAACTGGTTAATCAACATAAACTTATGACAGTTATGGCGGTTCAAAAGTAACCAAGTAGTTACCAAATAATTAATTGAAAAATCAAAATTTCATGATTTTTAAAATATCTTATTGTTTTAAAAAACGAAATAATCCAATTACCAATTGCATAAGTTTTCTTCCTTGCAACCGCAGTTTTGAATTAATTAATAGAAAAGGAGAAGAGAAAGAGAGAACGGATTGTATTACCAGAAGAATGGGTTGCTCTGGTGAAAAATACGTGCCGCAAATTTGAAATAGTTTCAGTTACCCAAGAAACTATTTTAAACTTCAGTGATAACTTCAATAAGCATTTTAAAAACTCTCTTATTAACAACCGGAAACAAAAATTTTTCAATCTCTTCTTACCGCGTTATCGAATACTCAGAGAAGGGTGTTGAATGCAGCAGCTCTGCTAGTGTCTCCTACAAAGATGAGTACTTTCAGTTTCACTCTTCAGAAACCTGGGGTAACTCCGACACTACCCTGTCCCGACTCCCGGTTATACTCTGATCCCTTTCCGCTCAAGCGGGCTAGGTACCTGCAAGTGAAAGAACTAGCTGCGAAGTACGTCCCAGCAGATTGCATGTGGTTTTACAATGGACTTAGATGCCAAGGGGAAGAGCAGCCTAACCAGTCAGAAGACAGTTTTACAGTAAACTGATTATCGTATTTACTATTACTAAGTATTACTTTTGGAACACTTTTTGTAATAAAAATTCTTAAAAAGCATTGTTTTGAAATTAATTAACGCTTTAGAATTCGTAAATATAATTTAACTTACTATCCGGTGCAAAAAGTGGACAACTCCCGATTTTTAGACAGTCTCCCGGAATCTTCAATTACGTGCAAACTGTATTTATTTTATGCTTGGAAACAGGATATTTTTATAAATTTAGATACCAAAATTTGAAAAATCGGTGTATTGTAGGGTAAAGTACGGATAGATGCCGTGAGGGGAGAGATGCCGCAGATCACGTGACGCGGAAACGATATGCATTTGACAACAACCGTCGCACAGAGGGGATTTTTTCCAAATTCGTGGCCAAAATTTAAAATTCTGAAATGAGCAATATTCTCATTATTAATATTTAAAATGAAAGGCAACCTATCTATCTATAAGCTAAAAAAAATTATTATAAATTTTTACCGTACTCTTTACTTACGTTGATCCAAAGTTAGCCTTGGCAAGACAAAATCTTATGCTGGCTGTCATTACTTAAATTTTCGTTACTAATGACGTTTGGTTTTATTGTGTTTCCAATAATTTTTTGCGAAAAGTGAAACATGGATTGTGTACCTTCATATATGTAGAATAATATAATATTTTACTTAGTAGTATTTTAAAAATGCATATATAAACTTTTATTGGTTTTGTTTTCTATTGTTCAAAATGAAAAAAATAAAAAAATAAGCGTTCATTCGGTTAAGCATTTGGTACCCTATTAATGCGTATTAAGCTCAATGCTTTTCACTGTCTTATTTATCAATACTTAATCTTATTAACTGTGTTAAAACTGACTGCTAGTTTTTGCTAATCTGTTCAAAATAACAGATTTTTGGCTCTAAACGTAATGTGAAATATACTTATATAATAGAATAAACTGTCTCACTAAGAGCCACTTGCATCAATATTTTTTTAAGGGACCGTTAGGTTAAGGGTCTTTTAAGTACCATTTTAACACTGATTGATGAACTGTACTTCACGTCAAATAAATGGCACCTTTAAATTTAATTGTCCTTTAGTTAATAGACACTTAAAAAAATGTCTGTGAAAGTGACTGTAAGTGACGGCTATAGGTACATATCAATGCACAGCTTAAACCTCTGGGTCTAGGGACTTGAAATTTTGCACAAAGATTTCTTATACAAAGTAGGCGAGCAATAAGAAAGAATTTTATAAAACTTGAATTTAAAGGGGTTGTAACCACCCTTTCAATATTGAAATATTTTAGTATTGAAAATACTTCTGGCCGCGTTTATATGGGACCCATCTTTGAAAAAACGACATGCTAGAAGCAACATGGGTTCAATAACCTGCCTGTCAACACGTACTTAAGTTGAATAGGGCAAGGTCGAGTCTGGACCGGAGGATAAAGAAAGCGATATTATTTTAAAAGGAAATATGTCAAGGCATGGGTTGTTAGGTACAGTTTGACTATTTAAATCTAACTATTTCCGCATGAGAAACAAGGGGCAAATTATACGAGAAAGAGCAGAAATAATAAATTTAGATTAATAACCATATTTTTTTATATGATTATAATTTTTTTAATTATCAACTTAGGACAAAGAATGGTTTCCACCGCCAACAGGCGTTAAAACAAATGAATCCAAGGCGTGGTCAAATATTTATTGGGATAAGTTGATAGTTTTTACCGTTTGAATATTGTATAATTCAATTACTATACACTAATTAATTAATTTTAAATGTATCTAAATAGGCACTTTAATAATTGAAAAATGGACATGAGCACTTCATAGAGTATACCAAATATGTAAAAAATCTAATAAAAACCAACAAATGGCACATTAAAATCTGCATTATCTGAAATCAAACTATAGATACCTAAACGGCCAATCAGCCAGACAACAGTCACAAGACGCCGACATCGATAACGCGATGAGCAGTTTTTAATAATTATTCCGAGTTAATACTTCAAGTAGCATTCCTTCAAATAAATTTTAATTTAACTATTGTTAATACATATAGTCATATTAATGATTATAGCCTGTATGATTTCTAAAATAAAAAATCCAGCGTGCTTTTATCAGAATAATTATTAAATGATGTATATAATAGTTAATATTTATTAACTTCGTAAGTGTTATTTTTTAATATAATTATGGATTTAATAATTAAATAATTATTTTAAGTTTAAATTGTGGTAAACTTTATGAGTTTCAATCATTTATATTTAAAATCATAGGGAAGGCAATATAGATTTTAGGCAGAAGAACTCAAGGGAAGGACTGTGTAGTTAATAATTAAAATTTTACATTTTTTTACTTGCCATTTTTCTTGTCTTTCACGTTGCACGTTCACTCTTCGTTGTGTCACACACAATCTGAATTTCGGATATGATGCAGAACTGATAAATTAGACCAAATATATTAATTGCAAGGTATGCAAAGAAATATTTTTGTTAACTTTGCAAATACTTAAGGCATGCAATAATTAAAAAAAATTGACGTGAGATTACTTCATAATTTTGAAAGTCTTGGATGATAAACACTTGAATTATTATGGGTCTGTTTTGTGTAAGAAGCTAACAAATAATTTCAAAACTCAACTATCAAAATATAATGGTAGAAAATGTTTAAAAGCATGTATAGGTATAATATTAATTGGACATACTGAATGTAAACTAGGAATACATAGTTGCTGCAGTCGATAATATATTTTGCTGCTTATTTTCCTCATAACAAAAAACCGTCAATACCGCTACTCACATTATGGGCATCCTTTTATACTTAAATCTCTTAATGATGTTTAAAAATACATATGTAGGTAGATACTATAAGTAGTGGTTGTCACGGTTTTTTTATTAGGTATGATGAAAAGAAGCTGCTAACTAAATTATCGTTGGAGCCAACTATATTTTAATTTATTTTTATCTACAGTAACTATGCACGGTAAGGGTTCAAAATATGCCTATACTGTGAGACAACTCAATTCGAGTATAAATTAACACTTACATTCCAAGTATCTTCTTGGTCTACCGGCACCCCGTTCATCCTTATTTCATCATTTCTATAAAAAAATAGTATGATTTATAACTTTTAATTTTGTTGTGTTTGGCAAATTTAAATTTATGGGCCCTCCATAAATTTACACCGTAAGTTCGAATATTAGTTAAACCTAGGAATACCCAGGTAATAGCCGGAAATATGCAAAAGAAGGGGGTGAGTTTAGGTTAGATTAGAATTAGGTTTTAGTTGGTTTTGAATTAATAAAATATAGACCTAATCTAAACTTAACCGAAACTGACCCACTTTTTGGTATATTTCGGGCTCCTATGTGGGCAACTCTACGTTTAACCAATATTCGGGCTTTTACGGTAACATAATACTCATTCTGATTGGTTTAATCTGGCTCCATAACAAAACTGTGGGTTCGAAGTGCTATTGCAAATTAATGCAATTAATTCTATGTATACACATGGTGATATCGTGATGGCTTTTTCATAAAAAGCCATCACGATAAAAATTAAATATCAAAATTATTTAACGTTGCGAACGGTTCACTTGTTCACTATACGTATCTGGAATATATTTGCGAATGGCGATCAGCGATACGATGGTGCGTCCAAACCTGGGGAGACGAGCGCGAGACATTCCAAATTCGCTGTGTGGACGAGTCTCGCGAGAGCGTCGCGAGTCAACCCACGGAGCCTCGTTGCTATCCGTCCCCTGTCGGTTTTCCAACGGCCGATCAAAGAAAGCTCGAAAGTCTGGACGTGTTTTTGGTAGGCCCGCCCAAAGGTAGGCCGCGTAGTCTGTAGGTTCGGTAGGCCGCGTAGTCTGCGAGATATTAGGTCTGATTTATAAATTTCGACCATTTAAAATTAAGTAATCTCAAATTTTCAAATCGTACACCGTATGTATTATCATTTTTTCTGATAGAATTTACAAATTCTATGTCACTGATAATTTTTACCCTACCGAAATCCAACATTTCTTTAAACAAATTGAATTATTACATCTATTAATTTTAGATATATAATATCAAAAAATGGCAAGAAAATTACCGAATAGTACGTATGTATAATCCAATAATAAAATAAAAAATAGGGTATTCCCATTAGAAAATATGTTATATCCTCAACACTTTTTTGAATTACCCTGTATACTCTATAGTAATGTTAAAATGTGCTTCTTAACCTTACCAATAACTTTTTTATTTAACATTTTGTTCTAAAAACGTTAAAAAACGCATTATGTAAAAAACGTCGTGTAAGGGATAAAGGGAAAAACAACCGAAAGGGGGGAAACCGACGATGAATACCATGTTAAAGACCGAATATCATATTAAAGATACAAAAATTTATTACTGTATGCGTTATTATTTGGCCATCTTTTGGTATATTCAATTGCAATTTAATATGTGTTTGGCTTTTTTTCACTATGATCCCAAAATGGCGTAAAAATGGATAGAAAATGTGTCGCTCTCGTCTCGCTCTTATCTCGCTCTTGTCTTGCTCTCGTCTCGCGCTCGGCTCGTCAGGTCTGGACGCACCATAGACTTTCCAAACAAGGTTTAGTTCTTTATATTTCTATTGAGCTCTTCCAAATGACGTCACAAATTAATATAAAATGTAAAAAACAGGTGATTGCCGACAACCGCCGACTTGTATCTTGTATTTTCAATACGCCTATGATGGTTGCGCATGTTGCAAAATCTGTGAATTTTTTATTTAAGAAACCACTGGTTTCGCGACAAAATGCTTGAACACGTATTTTTTATTTTTGTTTTTGACATACGAAGATATTTTTTTCCACAACGATTGTCCCATAAGGGGTGAATATAACCCCCTTCTCTTCAAGCTGAAACCAATGGGAGTAAAAAGCTGAATTTTGGCTTACGTATAGATTGTTAGGTGTAGAGGTTCAATAAGTAGGGATTTTTCGAAACCCAAATTTTAAGGGATGATCAACCCCTTAAATATTTTTTATTTAAAAAAAAACCATTGATTTTAGTGCAAAGTGATAGGAAATACGCGTTCAACCATTTTTCTGCAAAATTAACTATTTTTTAAAATAAAACATATTTTAGGGGTTATCACACCCTTAAAATTCATATGTAATGAAAATGAAAAACATAAGAACAATTTCCAAAAAATACATGTTTAAAGATGAAAACTACTGAATATTTTCTTCTAATAATTAGTATTACCACTGTTTCGAACTTTTTTTATCAAATTCTCGTTTATATATTACCTCGTTTCGAACGCAATTTTTATCACCCTGTATAGCATCAAAGTGTATAATAAACATTTTCTTAGTAAATATGACTTACTTTTAATGTAAATACTAGTTTCGAAAAGAAATAGTAAGTATCCTACAAAAATCATTTTGGCCACGAATTTGGAAAAAATCCCCTCTGTGCGTCGGCGTCGCACAGTGGAACGTTATAACGATCTAGGTGGTCATAACTAAGTATATGAAATGAAGCTATCAACTACTTACAATTTAACTATACATTCCATACATCCTAAATCTGCAATATGTGTTTTGTATCCTTTCTGGTTGTCAAAATATTTGCAATGAAAATTGCATCTTAAAAATTATATTACCATACATGTCAAAATACATGTGGTGGCAATGCTTTAAAACTATATTGTTTCTTGCCACGTAGTAGGCGTTGCATTAAAATAAATGCTAAGAATTTTTAGATGACGTTTAGTAAAGATTGGTTTAGTGTTTGAATTGTCATAGATGAAGTGCTTAATTTTTTATAAATTTGTGAAATAACTTGTATTTTGGTAAGTGAAAATTAATTTTTATACAATTTTTATTGGACTGAAACTTCAGTTTGTCCAAATTTGTCCATGCTAGTTTTTTTTTTTTCTAATTAACTGAAATCTGTTCTTTTCGGGGTAATATTGCTATTTAGTCGATTTTAGTCGATAAATCTGTAACTTAGTTATTTTCTTAGCCCGCGAAGCTATAATTAGAAAAGGTTTTATTTATGTCGAAGAGTTTTTTTTTCGGATAACTTTATAATATGTTATTTTGTTTCTGACTAAATTAGTGATCGTCATGACTACTGTCTGTAAGTCTATGTGTCGTTGTGTCAATATGACGTTCGATGAGTTCTTGAAAGAGTAGGCCATGAAGTTTTTATGAAAAATGGTGTTCGGCTGTGTAAACATTTTTTTTTTCTAAAATGCTAAAACGGTTGTCGGAATATAGCTTTTGTTTAATAATTCGGTAATAAAATCAATTTTTACAAGTGTGTAGCGCGTGCATAGACCTTAAATAATGTAGCCAGTAGGCAAGGAAAGTATCAATTTTTTTATGGATATTATTTTTTTACAGACAATGCATACAATATCAAGGCGAGAATTTTTGCAAATTTGGTTAGGTAGCCCTAAAAAAAATAAGGAAAAACACATGTTTAATGTTATTGCAAATAAATTCAAAGTTGATAATTTAGATAAAGAGGACAAAGCAAAATGGGCGCCCATAATTCATAACTATTGTACAAAACTTGTAACCCGGTGGGCAAAATCTAGAAAAACGGAGTTTTTTATTAAATCTAATAAGAAGTGGCTCGATGCAAGAGATATTAGTTTTCCTGTTTCTAACAAAACACTACATCCGGAATTCGTACCAGAAACTAAGAATTTAGGACCATCCATAAAGCCGTTTAAACAGTGCAACGACAAAACGAAAAGACGAAGAATTCAGAAACTCTTGCAAACAAATGAATCGGACGAAATCACATTTGCTGCTGCGGTTACTTTAAGAGCATCTGGGAAACGAGATGCAGCTACTATAGTTCAAGAGTTAGCCAGTTCTTCACCACAACGGGCAACAAATATAAAGAAAATGAGAGCAAACGATAATATTTCAAGGATGTTTTCAAAAGAAGAAGCTCTTGCAATTTATGTGGACTGTAAGCTGACCAAAAATTCCTATAACTTATTAAGAACTAGCGCAAATAATGTTGGTCATAACCTTTACCCTTCTTACTATGCTCTTCAGCAAGCCAAAAGTGAATGCTGTCCTCCAGAAAATTATATCGTCACAACTGAAATTAGTTCTGAAATTGAACTTCAAGCCATTTTGAATCTCACAGCACAAAGACTGTCTATTGTACAAGATGTGGTTCTTCAACGTTTAATTGCCGCGGGTGTATCAGAGTTGACTTTAGTTAGCAAATGGGGATGTGATGGTAGCGCAGGGCACAGCAGGTATAAACAAAAACTTTCCGATGAGCTAAGTAATGATGAATATTTATTTGTTTTTTCCTTTGTACCAATTAAGCTTTATCCTATTAATGATGACAGCACTTGTGCCTGGCAAAATAATCGCACATCATCTACTAGAAATTGTCGCCCGATAAAATTTATTTTTTGTAAAGAGACAAATAACGTAACTCTCGAAGAAATAGACAACATTAAGAACCAAATTAATAATTTAGGCCCAACAACTGTGACTCTTAATAATCAGCAAATAAAAATTCATCATCAGTTAATGTTAACAATGATTGATAGAAAAATCTGTAATGTTTTAAGTAAAACTTCCTCAAGCCAAACTTGTTATATCTGTCGGTCTACGCCCAAAAGCATGAACATAACGCAAACTGCTCAAAATATAGAAGAAAAATATTATGAATTTGGAATATCCAGCTTGCACGGTTGGATCAGATGTTTCGAATGTCTTCTTCATATTAGTTATAGATTGGACATTAAGGCATGGCAGGTGAAATCTGAGTCAATGAAAGCTAATGTTGCTAAAAGAAAAGAAGGCATTCAAAATAAATTTAAAATGACGTTAGGTTTAATCATTGATAGACCCAAACAAGGTTTTGGGTCTACCAATGATGGCAATACCGCTCGAACCTTTTTTAAAAATTACGAAAAAAGTGCAGAGAGATTACCGGTTTAGACAAAAATTTAATATTAAAATTTAGTGTTATTCTTCAAGCTCTCTCCTCAGGTCATGAAATTGATATAAGCAAATTTGAAAAATATGCGAAAGAAACAAAAGATCTCTATCTAAATTTTTATCCGTGGTTTTACATGCCAGTAACGGTACACAAAATTTTGGTGCATGGTAGTGAAATTATTAAAAGCTGTAAAATACCCATAGGTCAACTCTCAGAAGATGCTCAAGAAGCACGGCACAAAGATTGTAGGAGATTTAGAGAATTTCACACCCAAAAAATATCCAGAGAATCAACAAATAAAGATTTGCTAAGAATGCTTTTAATTTCATCAGATCCAGTGGTAAACAGTTTTAGAACTAACCCACAAAAACCATCATCAATATTTTCTCCCGAAGTTCTTAGTTTACTAAAAAGTCCAGATATTCACTTTATAAATAATGGCAGTAATGAAGAAGATGACAATTTATCAGTATCTTCCGAAGATTGATTTAAAAATGTGCATTACTTCTTTAATTTTAGTTTTAATTTTAAAATATCTATTTGGGTTAGGTTTACCTGCTGTGCTCTGTTCCACCCAAAAATTTGATTGGTTTTTGTTATGTTATATCTGTTTTGTTAAGTAATGTTATTTTTTAGATAAAAATGTGTACTTTTCTATTTAATAAATATTATGCCAATAGCATTAAGTTTATCACCTAAAAGGTACCTACATTTTTTTCAATTTACTAACTAATAATGTCAATAGCACTAAGTTTTATCACCTAGAAGTATATTTTGTTAAACTCACTAACTAAAAGCCTATTTTTTTAAAAGTCTCCACAAAAACAAAGATATTTTAAACACATTTAAAAAATGGTGACAATTGATACTATTTAAATTTTGTAGCTTAACTTTACTTTAAATAAACTTTGTCTCGATGCACCTGAAAGACCCTGATATTCCAAAACCGTTTTGTTTTATACATATATATTAACCTTTTGCCAAAACTTGTCTAGAAATGTTCTTTTTATCAAAATAGGTAGATACTTTATTGTTATAATTTTGTTAAAACGATTTCCGTATAAAAATTCAATATAAAATCGTACAACACCTTGTACAAGGGGTATTATTGCAAATTATATCAATAATTATATTATAACAAAATAAAGAAAGCTTTAAACAATTTCAATGTGGCTCAAGGGCTGTCCAGCTAGATTGTTGAAACAGCCCACTGTGCGTCGGCGGGATCAAAGCGCTATTTAGCCATTATTGTTTTTCTTGTGGTTGGTGTTTGATTAAGCACGTGTTTAGGCAGAAATTGTGAAAATAAAGTTGATAAGATCTTCTTTTATTGCTTAAAATTTATTTGTGTATTTAATAGTATTGGGAAAGTATGGTTAAAATAATCTTTTTTTAACCACTTATAACCAGGATTTTTTCACTTTTATAGCATTATATAGGGCATATTTAAGATTTTGTTTTGTATTTTCGGCTACAGAGTCATTAGGCGTAGGCGTGGGTCTAGGAGACATCTATCGGACATATATCCGTACCAAATCAATCCAAAATATATCCGTACCAAAAAGGAGAGACGCCGACTTTTTTTGTACGGGGAGATGCCAAGAATTTTTTAACAATAATATAGCATGATTTTACATTTTAATGACTTGTATAGGGCCTTTTAATCGTCTTGTTTTATATTTATTGCTACTGATCCATACGGGGCATGCGTAGGCCGTGAGACATCTGGCCCTACCAAAAAGGAGAGATGCCACTTTTTTACATTAACTTTGCTTTACTAGGTATGCCGAGAAAATACTTTCGGAAGCTTTCAGATAAGCCAAGAGGGTCATATACAAATGAGCAACTATCTACTGCTATAGAACATGTCCAATCTGGAGAAATTTCTAAGCGTGAGGCAGCAAGAAGATATGGCGTTCCTACGCGAACAATTGACAGAAGAATAAAATCTGGAAAGAGAGGAAAAGGATCGCTGGGCCCGGAAGGTATTTTAACTTTTGCGGAATTACAAAATTCCCAGGTAAAGTTCACCTTATTGTAGGGGTTCTTGGGAAAGAGAACGAGAGAAGATTAGTTGCTTATATCAAAAATTTGTGTGCATCTGGATTTGCTCTTGATCGGAACTCAGTGAGGTCTATGGCTTTCCATTTTGCAGAAAAGCTTAAAATCAAGCATAAATTTTCCAAAGAAGATCAAAAAGCTGGCAAGCAATGGTTCAGATCCTTTTTAGAGAGAAATCCAGACCTTTTTACAGGGTGTTTCAAAACAAATGCGAAAAACTTCAGGGGGTGGTTCCTTCCCGATAAAGACTGCTCGTACAAGATTTTAAGACCTCTGATTAGCGAACGTGCTAAAGTTGAGGATCGGGGATCTCTCTTAAGCAGTGAGATGGGCAATCTGAGATAGGTAACCTCCTAAAATGTTAGGAAAGTGAAGGGCTGCCATAAGTGCTGGAACAGTTATCTTTTTATTTACAAAGAAAGTATGCCTGAATAAAAAACTTAAAATAAGAAAACAATGAATTAAAAATGCAGGATTTGGTGTCCTTGAGACGGCTGCGACGTTCTCTGTAGAGGTACTGATATTTGATATTGATGTCTCTAGTGAGCAGATACCATCATTCGCATCTGGAATAATTCGTCGAGCTCGTTTTGCCCCTTGTTGAATAGGACATCCATTCAACCATCTTACCTTCCCGTACTCTAGGAGACGACAAGTGATCCAGGTTTCTTCGGCTTTTAATTCCATGCCCATTCTAGCAAAGTTTTCTTTTAATGTATCTAATAACGACATTCGCAGCTGGACTCGATTCAGTGTTTGAATCCATTTTAAAGTCTTCCTTTTTAAAATGATAACCAGATTGTCTCCCTGGTCCATAACTGACACTGCTATATTTAACTGATCGGCTGTGGATAGTATGATCAAAATAGATTGTATTGTCCATAATTTCTGTGCCAAATCTTCTCTGGAGTATTTATTTCTAGGAGATAGTTTTCGTTCATTTGTCATTATGAAGCTCCTTTTTAGCCATGTATGTGTGTCCTAGTAAACATTTTTCAGTCCAAAGAAGTTGCCAAGTTCTTTCTATAAATGAGAGAGCGCAACATGCCGCTGATGCATGTTCCAATTTTTCAAATATATATTTGTAACCTCAGATTCTTTTCCTGCAAAAACTCGAAGACCTGAGAACTGCCTTCGTTTCAATTTGTGTTCTGTATCCCTCACTGTTTGTTCTTCTACATACTTAAATAAATTTTTTGCAATATTTGATTCTTTCGCCGTTTACAGCAGACACTGTCGGTATGTCTGTTTAGTAAAATTGCGTCCGGTTTCTGAGAGTTCTAACTTTTTTATAGTTAACATCTGAATGTCGTTATCTTTATCTGGATGGCCATATTCCACCTCGTCCAATACTTCTTGCCAATAATTCATCATTCTCATGCCCTTTTAGATAACGAAGCATTACTCTTGTTTCATTAACAGGTTTCTTCGGTTTGGTCTGGTTGTGGAGAATCTTAAATGCACAAAGATCATACATTTGAGTCCTATTAGATAATAGAGGGGCACATCTTTTGTCAGACAATAACTCGCTAGGGTCAAGGCTTAAGTCAAAATCAGCTATTTTTTTCCTAAAAATAAAGTTGAGAAATAATCTGTTGTTTCAAGGAACACCCAATCTTTTTTCTGTGGTTACTTGATTGCGGAAAACAACTCCTTAATTCGAGGATGAGTTCTCATTGTCATTGTAACAGGTGGTCATTTGTGTTTTTCATGGTAATATCTTTGATAACTTTGTTGGTAATAAATTGAATAGTGTAACTTGTAAGTATAACTTTGAATAGTCCTGCTAGGCTATCTGCATAGACTGAATCAATCTTAGAGAATTTTGTTGTGTATTTCCACATGTCAGGCAAATATTTTTTCCATGTGAGGTAAAGGTGTCCAAATATTTTTATTGTAGTCACTAATTCTAAGTAAATCTTGTACGCATAGATCCTGTTGTATCGGGTATAAGTAACAACTTTATATTTTGTCTAAATGTAGGATCAATCTTGTCTAGTTCTTGGCAATAGAAATATACAGTCCTTCAAAATCGACATCGTATTGCCGCGCCGGTTCCGTTATCACTAAAGCCATATTGATGGAAGTATAAACAAAACTGACAAATCGAAACTATTCAGATTGTTGGAAAAACTTTGTCCCGTCAACCCCACTGTTCCAAATTATTTTGAATGCACAATATTAGATGGATTCTACTTTTTACATCTTTTGGGTGACGTCCCATTTGGGTGACGAACACATTCGGAAAATTGGCTATTCATATTCTTAAAAGAGCATGTAAAAGTTCAAGTAACAGGGTCGATCTGGTTTTTGATAAATTCGTAAATCCATCAATTAAAGACATCGAAAGAGATAGACGTGCAGGAAACACAGGAAGGTCCAATATCTTCAATATTACGGGGAAGGAACAAAAAATACCTAACGACTTTTTTAAAGCTTTAAGGAATGACTCATTTAAGTCAGAACTTGTAAAATTTCTAGTAAACTATTAGGCCACAGATAATATAGTTGGAATTTTGGGTCATAAAACAATGAGGATAAATTATCAAGACACATGTTACCTGTTTTATGAAGATGGAGGACAAATTAAACAGGAAGTAGACAATCAGCTTTGTTGTGTCCATAACGAAGCTGACACTAGAATTATATTCCATATTTCTAAATTGCCAGAAAACGTAACCGTTACTATTCGTGCTGATATTTTTTTAATAGCTTTGGGTAATATGCATAAGTTAATAAATAAACCTAAAATCTGGATAGAAGTTGGACTGAGATCGAAAAATACTCGTACGTTATATTGCAGTTAATGACGTAAGTAGAGGGAGAAGGGGGTTTCTGCGCCAGTGGAGGGTGGAGGTGGAGGAGGGAGCGCACGGCGCATGCGCGAGGAGTGGGAGTACAGCGCAGGCGCGAGGAGGAGGGGTACAGCGCAGGCGCGAGGAGGAGGGGTACAGCGCAGGCGCGAGGAGGAGGGGAGCTGTCAAACGTCAAATGTCAAACGTCACCTGTCATCTGTCAAACGTCAAACCTGTCATCTGTCAAATGTCAAACGTCAAATGTCAAACGTCAAACCTGTCTTACGTCAAACGTCAAATGTCAAACGTCAAACCTGTCTTACGTCATCTGTCAAATGTCATCTGTCAAACATGTCTTACGTCATCTGACAAACGTCAAACCTGTCAACGTCAAATGTCAAACCTGTCATCTGTCAAACGTCAAATGTCAAACCTGTCTTACGTCATCTGTCAAATATCATCTGTCAAACATATCTTACGTCAAACGTCAAATGTCAATCGGTCTTACGTCATATCTGTTATATACAAGGTGTTAATGAAAAACAAACGCTTTACATCATAGATTGTTTTTTCACACCCGGTATATATTCCAAAAAAAAAATCTTTCCATGTTTTAACACAGATGATAATTTTAACGTTTGACGATTGAGTTTTAATTAATAATGCCTTTTGGGTATTCATAAATAATAATATTTATTTAAACGGTAAAAATAAATCAAACTTGATTTATCCATAACGATATGATGAGAGCGATGTGAACAAGACAATGGTTTACAGTAAAATGACCTAATACTTCAATCTTTACGGCTTCCTCTCATGATGTCATGCTTTTGTTTTTCTAGAAAATTTAAGATGAATTATTGTGATAAATATTTAAGTAAAATAAAATAAATCAAACTTGGTGAAAAATACATTGTGCAACATTTATTCCTTATCGGAGTTTGCGGACGGTATTATTTTTAATCAGCCTTAGCGGTTTCCGGTTTCCGGTATGATGACTATGATGTCACGCATTTGTTTTTCTAGAATTTTTCCAACATTGTGCAATCCTCCTTATCAGTTTGCGGTTTTCCGGTCTAGCATTGTACCCAGCAAACAACTCGCAATTCACATCAGTCTCTACCTACCTCTCGTTGAAAATTAGTCGATCCACCGCGCCGTATAAAAATAAAAAAATGTTTCTATGCAGCATTTGTGGGAAAGTGTTCGGCAGAAAGGATAATTTAGGCATATGAAGAGATGCGCTAATGGTGAGTTTTTATTTACTACTAATTTTTCAATATTTTAAATATATTATTTTTTAGTTAATAAAATCCAAACCGCCACGCCCCAAACCAGCGTGAACGACAGTGCTGGCCCCAGTAAACGTAAGTAAATATTTTTATTTTATATTCTGGCTTTAAAACGCTTTTTTTAGATACGTGCGAAAAATGTTCGAAAACGTTCAGCAGAAGTGACAGTTTAGGCAGGCATATGAAGAGATGCGCTAATGGTGAGTTTTTATTTTATTTTTTATTTTATATTAAATGGTTTTTTCTATTTTATTTTAGTCAATCTGCCTGAACCAAAAAATTTAGAGACGGTATCCCTGAAAAGAATGAGCTCTGCCACTAACAGTAAGTAATTATTTGTTTTTTCATTACTTTTAAATTAATTAACTATTTAATTATTTTTTTTAACATATTTTTCTATTATTTTTTTAACTTTTTCCATTATTTTTAAATTAATTAACTATTTAATTATTTTTAATATATTCAACTATTATTTTTAACTTTTTTTCAATTATTTAAACTAATTAACTATTTAACATATATTTCTATTTTTTTTAACAGAAAGCATCTATTTTATATTAAATATTTTTTTTCTTTTTATTTTAGTCGATCATGCAGAGTCAGAGTCTTCGGTGTCAAAGAGAGCTAGACTTGGTTTCCATAACGGTAAGTTATTATTATTTTTTTATACACCTTTTAAATTAAAATGTATTTTTTAGAACACTTGATAATGCAGGAGGAAGGTGTTTACCTCGTAAATACCGCATATAAACACCGAATTGCTACATATCGGCTTTTATCGAAAAAAGATCCTATCAGCGTTAATGATTTTTTAAATAATCTCCGTGAAAAAATCATTTCGCTGGTAAGATGCCAAATCGAGAGGTTTGGTAATGTGAAAGTCGGTATGGAGCTTTTCGGTCGCTTCCTCCTGCAGACAAAGGAGGTGGAGGAGACCAAGTCCTTTGGCTCGCGTTTCAGGGAGGCTAGTCAAGGTAGTGATTTGGAGGAGCTGTTTGATCAGTTCACCACTATCATTAAGCGGAGATTCCAGGAGTTCAATGAAAAAGATAGTGGTAAGTATATATTTTTTCTGTTTTTCACCATACTAATTATTTTTTCGTGTACATTAGGTTGGACTCTTCAGCAACTTCTCCACGTAGATGTAAGGATAAATAAAATCAACCCACTAAAAGCCTCATCTTACATACCATTACCGAAGGAAATAGAAGCGAAAAAAGCTGTGTTGAACATACAAAACACTGACCAGAAATGTTTTGTATGGTCGGTTTTAGCCGCCTTTCACCCAATTCCCCGAACTCAACATGCCAACCGAGTTCAGAATTATGAATCTTTCGAGCAGGAATTGGATGTGTCAGGTATAGATTTTCCGATATCTTTGAAACAGGTGTCAAAATTCGAACAACTCAATAATATTTCTATTAATGTTTATGGACTCGAGAAGGGTTATAAACATGATAGGAATATTATTGAAGTTGTGGGTCCTTTGTATTTTACTAGATCTCATAAGACAGATAGACGTGTGAATTTGTTATTAATCAGTGATGATTCTGGCAATAATCATTACTGTTTAATAAGAAATATGTCTCGCCTAATCTCCAAACAACTTTCAGGCAAACAACATTCAAAATTCTTATGCGATGGTTGCTTGGTTTATTTTTCTTCAGATATTAAATTAGAAAATCATCAAAAATACGATTGTGGTCACGTTGTAGTTGAAACTCCTTCGGATAATTTAAAGAAAAATAAATATGGTGAAAATATTCCCGAGAATATCCTTAAATTTACGAATTTCGAACGAAAATTAAAAGTACCTTTTGTTGTATACGCTGATTTTGAAACTATTTTGGAACCTATACAAACAGAGCAAAACGAGTTGGATCCTGAAATTTCCTATACGGTGAAACACACCAACACGTTCCTTATTCTTTTGCCTATTACATTAAATGCGATTTTGATAATTCTCAGTCGATTTTCAAGACTTTTAGGGGACCTGATGCACATAAAGTTTTCATAGATTGGTTAGAGACTGATTGTAAATCAATCTACAATCGATTTATGAAAAATATTGTATCCATGTCTCCTCTCAGTAGCGTACAAGAAGCCGAGTTTTATCAGATGACACACTGTCATATTTGCGAAAGACCATTTAATGTAGAAGATGAAAGAGTAAGGGACCACTGTCATCTAACAGGAAAATATCGAGGTGCGGCTCACTCTGTTTGTAACCTAAATTTTAAAGTACCTAATTTTATTCCTGTGTTCTTCCATAACATGTCAAATTTTGACAGCCATCTTTTTATAAAAGAATTGGCTGTGGAGGAAGAACGATTGGACGTCATCCCCCAAAACAAAGAAAGATATATTTCTTTTACAAAATATATTATGGTGGGGGATGACAACGATCAGGAAAAGCGACAACAAAAGATATTTTTAAAATTAAGATTTTTGGACAGTTTTCGATTCATGGCATCAAGTCTAGATAAACTAAGTCAAAATTTAACGTCTCAACAGTGTCGCGAAGTTAGGAAGTATTTCCCTAACGAAGAAGAATTTAAGGTTATTCGTATGAAGGGTGTTTTCCCATATTCATACGTAGATTCCTTTTCCAAATTAGACGATACCAAGCTTCCACCCATTGATGGCTTCTATAACGAACTTAGAAAAGAAGCCATCAAACAAGGAGATTACGAGCGTGCATTGAACGTATGGAATTTATTTAAATGTCAAACTTTAGGCGAATATTCAGAATATATTTAAAATCCGACGTACTATTATTAACTGATGTTTTTGAGAATTTTAGAGAGGTGTGTCTACAAACATACGGTCTAGATCCTTGTCAATACTTCACCGCACCATCTCTGTCCTTTGACGCGGCTTTAAAAACTACATCTATCGAGCTGAAATTATTGACAGATCTAGACATGATACATTTCTTTAAACACGGGATTCGCGGCGGTGTCAGTCAATGTAGTGTTAGAAAAGCTATCGCGAATAACAAATTTATGTCTATATACGACGCTTCCAAACCTACTTCCTACATTATGTACTTGGATGCTACCAATTTATATGGTGCAGCCATGTCGCAATATCTACCAACAGGTAACTTTACGTGGCTAACAGAAGAAGAAATTTCAAACTTAAATTTTATGAATATCGATAAAAATTCTAATATAGGTTATGTTTTTGAAGTCGATTTAGAGTATCCGGAGCATTTACATGATTTACACAACGAATTACCCTTTTGCCCAGAGTCCGTTCAACCAGAGGGATCTAAAGTTTCAAAATTAATCCCCAATTTTAATTCTAAAGTTAGATATGTAATTCATTATCAAAATTTACAACAAGCGTTGAACCATGGTCTGAAACTTGCCAAAATTCATCGCATTTTATCATTTAATCAATCTCCCTGGTTGAAAACCTACATTGATCTAAATACAGCAAAGCGTAATAACGCTGAAAATAAGTTTGAAAAAGATTTTTTCAAACTTATGAATAACGCTGTATTTGGAAAGACAATGGAGAACGTGGAGAAACGGGTAAATATTAAGTTAGTTACCCACTGGGAAAATATTGGTAGAAAGCTAGGGGCAGAAGCGTACATTTCCAAACCGCATTTTAAAGACTTGACGATTTTTAGCGAGAATTTAGTCGCAATACATATGGCTAAACAGAAAATCGTATATAATAAACCTATTTACGTAGGTTTTTCAATTTTGGAAATTTCCAAAACTATTATGTATGATTTTTTGTATAGTTATATTAAACCAAAGTACGGTAATAAAGCCTCACTGCTCTACACTGACACCGATTCTCTAATTTTACAAATTCAAACCGACAATTTTTATGATGACATGCGCGAAAATTTGGATAGATTCGATACGTCAAATTACTCGCAAAACAATCCACACGATATTCCTGTAAATTCGTCTGTGTTGGGCCGTATGAAGGATGAATATGCAGGAAAAATTTTGTGGGAGTTTTATGGAACTGGGGCTAAAGCATATTGTGTAAATGTGGATGGTGAGTTAACGAAAAAGGCCAAAGGCGTGCCTAACTACATCACCAAACAAGATATTAGTTTGGATGATTATAAAAACACAGTCGATGTAGCAGGTACGAAAATCTATCGCTCGATGAACACTTTCCGTTCACATTTACACAATATGTATGTAGAGCTAAAAAATAAGATAGTCTTATCCTACGCGGACGATAAGAGATTTCTTATTCCCAATTCCGAGTACACGCTCGCATGGGGCCATAAAGATCTAGGAAAATATAGGGATGAAATATCGGAAAATCTATAGGCTGAAACCAATGGCAGCTATTTTTTACTTCTATTTCCTTCGATATTTTATTTATTTTTTTATTTATTTATTTATTAAGATTTAGTTACTTTCATGTTTAAGAGGATGGGTTAATTTTATTTTTGTATTTTTAGTGTATTCTATTTAGAGTATTATATCCAATATATTTTATCTTACTATATTTAACATGTTTATATTGTATACAAATTTAGGCGTTTTATACTATGTCTACTGTTTGATTTAAGCTTTTCAATAGTTGCATTCAAATTTAGTAATTTTTCCTAACATAAATAATTATTTTTATTATATATTTATTTTACACATGTATTTAACAGTAATACTGAAAAACATTTTTCAAACTTTTTTATATTGTTCAAGACTGATTTTATAAAAAAAAAATGATTTAGAGTATTCTAAATAAAACAATTTTTTTCATTTCACTGTGTATTTATTTTCCACATTTCTCTCATCTAGTAAATTATAAAAAATAGGTAAACAGTATTTAAATAACAATATACAATCATCCTCCCAATCAAATAAGTTTTCCATTTCCTATCTTGAATTATCAGCACTTTCTACTTCTTCTTCAAAAGCATAAGTTATGTTTAAATGCCCATCAATTTCTATAGATTTATCACACCAATCACTATTAACGTTTTTATCAACAAAGTCCAGAAACGTTGAAAAACCTTCATATGACATTTGAATCTTCTTCTTCTTTTTGTTTGTACTTTGGAAAATAATTTGCTTTTCTGCCAGGTTCTCGGAAATGTTTAATGCTACATTAATTATTGGTTCTAATACACTTGATTTATCCATAACGATATGATGAGAGCGATGTGAACAAGACAATGGTTTACAGTAAAATGAGCTAATATTAATCTATGAGCTAATAAGTAAAAATACTGGATATTAATAGATTTAAATTTATTGAGTTAAAAGGTTTATAATATAATCATATAATATATGAACATTATTTACAGTACAAGAACATATTTCTAGTCTATGATAATTACAATTACTGTATGATTGTTCTAATTTCGGCACAGGTCCAGAAGTAAATTCCAAGTTCACTATACAGGGTGGATCAAGATTCATTTCGTTTTACGTGCACAGCAGAAATTCCTTTTTAATAGATCCTTTAACGAAAACCATATCGACACCTTCCAATTCCTCCTGTATTATGTTATACATCGCCTTATAGGGTAAATACCCTGAATTATAAGGGATTCCATGAACATTGTGAAATATATAATTTATCGTCTTCTTATGGTGTATCGACAGATGGTGGTAACAAATCTTTGGTTTAAACGTATAGGTTTTCTTTCTTTTCCATCGTATATGGATAATTCCTTAACCTCAAATTCGGGGATGGGAAATCCTTGTACGTCTATAACAACGAACTTCATCGTATCAATGTCTTGCAGCAACTGATTAAATTAGCGTTCTAACATGTCCTGATAAAGGTAAATATTCCATGACTCGATCGTATATGATGATACAAAATGCTCGGGTGTTTTCGGGGAAATTTTCCGAACTCTCAAATTCTAGCTTTACATCTATCACATTACTTTTCAGAGCCTCGTTTTGTTTTGAACAATCAATTACAAATAGGGCTCGACTGGCAAAAGCGGTAAAATCTAGCAAAGGTTCGCTATTGATCTTTCCCAAATACGATTTTTGAAAATCCGTATACATGGAATAGGCTTTAGTAAACTGTCTGGTTTTGAAATTTAAATCTAGGGATTCATATGGGTAGGCCTCGGAATTTAGATAAAGCTTGACATCTGTAATTTTCAAATTATCGAAATATGTGCCATCAGCTTTATAGTTATCTTTTCGATCTTCTTGGAAGAATACAATAACATATCTCGCTCGTTCAGATGCTGCCTTCACTGTCCATACATCTTTTCTCGCTTGTCGTAGTGCAGGTAGTTCATGAATTTCCCATTTCCTAAATCCAATAAATATCGGTTTGTCCTTGGAAATCGCTTCAAACAATTTTAATTTCACAGAATCGTTCGGGTAGATATGTTTTACTCTTAACTCGATATTCAAAATGGTGATGTCTGCTTTCTTGTTTCCCTCTGAATTAACATAACAATTATCATCCTTTTTGGCACGTACAAGCTTTAATTTCTGCGTTCCCATAATAGCACTAGTATAATCGGAGAAGACGTTCAATAGGAAATTCAATGGTATTAGGAGACTGAAATTATCCGTTTCTGGCTCATATGATTTCACAGTACCGCTAGGCCAATTCCATCCCGCCGCATCAAGGGCAGTACTTTCATTTTGATTGAGACACAAAAGACTTTTAACGGTACTTATAAGCCCTGGATCTCGTACTTTATCGATTACTTTTCCATTCAATTCATACGTTATCGATTCAAATAGAAATGCTCCAACGTTATTTGTCAGGGAACATTTTCCTGTTTTCACAACTGTCGATACTTCTTCCAAAAATTTCGCCTCAATGTATAATTCAGCCTGGCTAATATCCATAAACACATCCTGCTGATTAATAACAATTTCTATCTCATCGCTGTTCTTAAATGATTTGGTGAATGGGTGATACGTATGCCATTCTTCTCGAGCAATGGATTCATCTACGTTGACCGGTTGGAATATTTGTAGTTTTTCTGATACGGAGTCCATATTTACTGATAATATGGTGAAGCTGAAGTATGCTCTTGGACGTGAGCGTCTGCTGTGGTGTACAAGTACTAACTGATTGATTGCTCTGTGAGCTGGTATTTAAATAGTAAGGTTTAAAAGTTAAACCCATTCTTTTTAAGCTCCAAACGTATAACAATGTCTTCACCTCTAAAGTTGACGGGTCTTGATTCCTGATCTAATATATCCAATGTAATGTTATCAATAAAATTTCTATTTACTGGGAGATAGATTAGATTCCTGGGTTCGATAATTATACTATAGCCAGGATCTACGCTTGGACTAAACTCGTACAGTGTATGAGATGGATTATTAATGTAATACGATCCAGATATGATATTGCACTCGGTACGTATTGTTACCACAGGAAAAATTTCCGCAGGTATATCTGATTTGTGCAATTTGTTGGCAGCTAAAACTTGCGGTGAAAATCCTAATATTTTTCCAATACTATCTTCAGGTTGAAAATCTATATCGTAGATACACTTTATTTCACACTTTAGTGTATTATTATTAGGGTGTAACTTTATAACGGTTTTATTCTTGAACTTAGCTCTTTTGCAAATACTCTTCAATGTCGGTAATCTCGTAAGATCCTGTTGGAATTTCAATTATTTGCTTTATACCGTCTACAGAATAATGAAACTTATTTCGACCTGGTTCGATATTCGGTATTGAATTCCAGGTACTGAGAGATATCAGAGCTAGAGAATAACTGTATCTAGAATCGAGTTCTATTGGAGGATTAATGTCCACGCTAAACAGCTAGAACGACCTTTCAGCGTGAATGTCTGAGACATGACTGAGCGTGAAATTAAAACACATGTTCTTTTATAACTATTTATTATTATAGAGAAAGGACAATGCAAGATGACCACAATTGTAAGTATTATATGTTTGATACTGGTCGTAATTATAATATATTTTACATTTCTTGAAATATCGAACAATTTCTTTTGGTGGGTTTAAATTTCCAAAACTATCAAAATACACAACTTTATCCCTTGTTTTTCTATATGCTACCCAATGAGTTCCATCTCCTTCAATCTCGTCCAAATTTACAACACCGCACTCGTTCGTTCTAGGTGTTTGTGGTAGAGCATTTCGCATAAATACTCCTCTGAAGTTGACAATTTTTAATTTCTTTACATATTTCTGTATATCTAGGTTAGACAAAGGTCGATTGGGTAGCTTTATTGGTAGTTTTTTGGCAATTGCTTCTGAAGAAATAATCCATATCCTGTCTTGTGTTTGGCAAGGTATAATCCGCTTCCTCTTTTACCCAACGCAATGGCTTCCATGGTTTCGTTATGTCGTTGAGATTCCTTTAATTTATCTCTTGCCGCTCGGCTATCTTGAACAGCTTTAGCGACAGAAGCAGCGCCTCCGGTAAGAGCTCCCAAAGCACTTAGGCCTGCGAAGAGCGGAATAAGAGGTAAAATTCCTCCGACTTTAGGTACTGGGATAACTCTAGGTACTTTAACTTTTCTTCTACCACCAGCTTGTTTAACACTCATGCGAGCTGCTCTCAGTGCTAGTTTAATATTATCCTTGAGGGTGCCATTACCATAATGTTTAATATGTCTCTTCACTTTATTAACAATAAAAGATTTGAAGGGTTTTCGTTTAACACCCATACCAAGCTTTCGTTTTGTTTTCATTGCGTTTGTAACAAGCCACGCAGCACTTTTTTCTCCGATATTAGAATCCAAAGCTTTAACTCTTTCCCACGCTTTTTCCTCCAACACTTTATCGGCTTGATGTCGTCGATTCAAATCCTTTTCTTTCGAGTATGCGATATCGTGCTCCTTACACGCTCGATCTAATTCGTTTATGCCTGGATCTCCTCTAGCTAATCGTTTAGCAAGCTTTGTTCCCGGACCACAATACTGGTAACCAGGTAAATGAAGTTCAAATGGTAATTTATTGATAGCCCTATTTAAGAGACCTTTACCCTTTGACGTTCTCATTACAACTGAAGACGTGATCGAATAAACATCGTATATATGTGAAAAAAAAAATGAGAAAAGTTAAACAGAAAATCGATATTGATGTTTGTAATTTCGATATCGCACAGGGTGATGCTAGAAATCGACATAGCGATCTATTACCAAATACTATAAGGGCTATAATCTGTGGCCCCAGTAATTCAGGAAAAACGAATGTGATGTTAAGTCTTTTAACAGATCCAAACGGACTTCGGTTTGAGAACGTGTATGTTTACTCAAAGTCTCTCTTTCAAGACAAATACACATTTTTGCAACAGGTTTTGGATCGTATTAAAGGTGTTAATTACTACGGATACAGCGATAACGATAGTGTATTGGATCCCGTAAACGCCAAACCCGACTCTGTCTTCATATTCGATGATGTAGCTTGTGAGAAACAAGATAAAATTAGAAATTATTTTTGCATGGGTCGTCACAATGCAATCGACTCGTTTTACCTCTGTCAGACCTATTCAAAGATCCCTAAACAATTGGTTCGAGATAATGCTAATATGTTGATACTTTTCAAGCAAGATGATACTAATCTTAGGCATGTGTATGATGATCACGTAAATACAGACATGTCGATAAACACGTTTAAGGATATATGTTCTGAATGTTGGAAAGACAAATATGGATTTCTTGTTATTGTTAAAGACTGTGATATTCACAAAAGCCGTTACCGAAGCAGATTTAATACCTATATGATACCATAAACATAGTTTAATGGTTAGTATGTAAGAGTCCTTGATCGAGGATACACCTAGTATCAGACGATCCGATTGCAACAGACCTGATTGAAACAGACCTGATTGAAACAGACCCGATTGTAACAGACCTGATTGCAACAGATCTGATTGAAACAGACCTGATTGAACGGACCTGATTGAACGGACCTGATTGGAACGGCCCTGATTGAAACAGATCGGGTTCGAAATGCCTAAAATATTAACAAAAGATGAGCGAGAAGTTCAGAGAAAGATTATAAATGCTGCTAGACATATACGAAAAAAACATCTAGCCTTGAAATTAGAACGTGATGAGGGAGATGAAACTCTAAATAGAATATTGGGACCTATAACTATACCCTTAAATAAACTCGCAGACAGAACAATAAAGAACAAGGAAGAGGAAATTGTAAAGATGGAAAAGATAACACCACCATCATCGATAAAGAAACAGCCGAAACCTGAACGCAGTTCTCAAAAGTATGTTGAATTCCAGCCGACTGAAATGATTGCGGAGAAGTCTGGAAACAGTGATAATGATGATGATGATAATGTTTTTATGGAAGTACAATCACTACAAGCATTTAAAGATGCTAACGAAGATCTTCAAAAATCAATTCTAGAACAAACTGAAGTGTACAAGAGCTACTTGGATCAGTATCCAAAAATAGCACATGAATTTATCGATAAGTACTTTATAGATTCCGATGAAATAGATCATACGTATGGTTTACAACATAATGCACCAACTGAAACTTGGAAAATGGGGACGGAAAAAGTGGATTTTCTTCAAAATGGTGATATACGAGTAGGCGATTCTATTTACAAAGGAAATCGTGGTTTATATGAATTGTTATTTCTAAAGAAACCTATGCACTTTACTGAAAACGATAGAGTTCAATTTCAGAAAATATTGAAGCAAACCAACGTTCACAAAAGAGATTTTAGTCCATTGGGACAATTGAGAGGTAGTAAATCTGTGAAATATAGGGATTTCGTTAAACCATTGATTACAGCTGCATCTTCGGCTTCGCTTGAAGGTTCAAGACTTAGGCATTCATCAGCCAGCAATATAGCACAGAAAATCCCTAAAACCAGATCGCAAACTAAATCTGGATCCGCACTACTTGAGTATAATGAAAAACCTAAAGAATATATTTATTATGATGACGTCAACGAGTTGGTGGATAGATTAAGTAAACTGGATGCCTCTCAAACAGCAGGAAACGGAAACCATACGAATGAAATAATGAGTATTCTTGAAGAATTGTTAGAACTAGGTGTAGTTGAACCTATAAATAAAGTGTTATACTAGATATTTGAGCATTATTATTTCAACCATGAACAAGTTCGGATGGTCTTTATCTTCCAAGCGAAGGTTAGTACACCCTCAACCTGAATTTTCCCACACACCTGAAGGAGATTATGATTTTGAAAATCGAAAAATAACTAATGTTGAAGACCCTACAGAAGAGAGCGATGTATCGACTAAACGATATACTGATGAGCTAGCAGGGAAAGTCCGCGAAGAGATAAAATTTCAAGCTCGTTCTATGGAAACAATAAACGCATTTAACAGTGTTCTTGCCGAAAGATTAGAAGCGTTAGAGATAGACTTACAGGAGACGTTTTCAAAAATTTCAACACGTCTAACGGATATGGATAAGAAATTTGGAACTTTAGAGGATGAGATAGTCAAGAAACTGCATATAGATCTGATATGCTGGAAAGTGCGATAAAGAATTATACAGATACGGTGATTGAAAAATCCAATAAGGCTAAACGTCTAGAACTGGATAGATCAATTCTAAACTATCAAACATTGAGCATGATATACAGAACATTGATACGGATATAGCAGCACAATATCAGAGAGTGCTTGATTCGTTTAAGACAATAACAAACCAGAAAATAGACGATTTATCAAACGATTTGGGTGATGTAAAAGGTGTCCTTGAAGATTTATTATTAAGTAAAAAAAATTCTAACCCAAAATAAAATATAAATACACATATACCAGCACTATTTCGTTAGACAAAGCGATGGGTTCTAGAGAACAAGTCGTTAGGGAACTTCATAAACCCGCTCGTATTAAATTCAAAAGACGAAGATTTATTCAGTATGGTTTAGACGATACTTTTGCCACCGATCTTGCTCAATTAGATCAATATTCTCGAGAGAATAAGGGCTATAAATATATCTTGGTTGTGATTGATTGTTTTTCCAAATATCTATGGACAAAACCTGTAAAATCAAAATCTGCACCAGACATTACTAAGGCCATGGAAATCATATTGAAATCTTCAAACAGAATTCCTAAAAAGTTGGTGTCGGATAATGGCAAAGAGTATTACAACAGTCAGTTTCAAAATTTGATGAAAAAATACAAGATCCAACACTACAGTACTTTTGTCCTTTGAAAGCCTCTATAGCTGAACGTGTAATTCGCACTATTAAGGAAAAATTGTTTAGATCGTTTACGTTGAATGGGAACCATAGATGGCTGGAATTACTAAATAAAGTTACAGAAGACTATAACGATACGAAACACAGAACCATTGGAATGAAACCGAAGAATGTGGATAGTAATAGTGAGAAGAAACTACTAGATGGCGTTTATAGTCATATTAAGGTAGCGGGAAAATCAAAATTTAAAGTTGGCGATACCGTTAGAATCTCAAAACAGAAACATCTTTTTGAAAAAGGATATACGCCAAATTGGACCACTGAGCTTTTCAAAGTATCTCACTATCTGCTCTTAAAGATACTATTGCACGTTTACTTCAGGAACATATATCGATTCATACCTCCATCAAAATCAATATGGAGTTATTTTGTTCATACATATTATGATCTGAAATGAAAGAAGATATTAAATCGTTTAATTCCCGATATGATGTTGTTTACGAAAATACAAATCTGGAGGAAGTATTCAACGAGTTTAAACAAGTCTTAGTGACGAAATCTGGTGCTTTCCAGGAAAGAGATAGCGGTTGGTCGTTACGTAAGATTCTATTTTTAGAATTGAATATAAACAAGTTTAAACAAATAAATTAGTTTGGTGGTGGTAGGGGAAGGAAATAAAACATATACGATCAATTAATAATCGTCAAGACATCTGTTTGTGCGTATGTCGATATGAGAGCGCTAGACATAACCTCAAATTCATCATGTTCCTCACCAGATTATTTCGAGTATCTAAACAGTATGGTTTTACGAAGTAATACGGAAATCAAGAAAGAACGCAGATTATTGGCTGAAACGTGTTATCCCACGAAGAACTTTGATATTGTTGCTGGAATAAGTATCGCGAAAGGATTGGTACCATCAGTTAAAATTGTGAACAAATTATTCAACCTACCCAATGAACTAATAATAATATCATTTGACGATACGGATTGGTTCGAGTTTTTGAACATTGCATCATCATTTATTTTGGTACCTGACAATGAGAAAATGGAGAAAACTGTTCAAGCCCTATCTGAAAATTTCACCGTTAAAGCAAGCAAATTCTTAGAAGAGTGGATAATTACAGTGATGTGCTTGGATGTGCCGTTTTGTTTCACTATGGAAGACATTCGATTAATTTTAAATCAAAAGTGTATTGTTAATTATAGGTTAGAGTTACTGTAAAATTAGACTTAAGACCTTTTTACGATAATCTTTTACATTATATTAGAGCTTGTAATGTCTCTGAAGAAAATTGTTTGGAAGAAATTAAAAAATATTGTTATTTAAATGTTTGTGAATTATCATATTATATGTTGGAATTTCTAGAAATTAATCCAAATAAACTCAAAAATGATTTTCAACTCATATGTGTATTTACCGCTTGTGAATAAATGTATAGAAATAATAATTTAACGCTTTATTCTTTAGTATTATTTAAACACTTGAAGAGTAAATATGTGTAAAAGGAGAAAGATGTCTACCGAAGATATAAATTTTTTACTAGAGAAACATTTGGCTAATTTACAACAATTAAAAGAACTTATAAAATTTTACGAAGAGAAACAGTATATGTTTTCGAAACTTCTAGAATTGAAGATCTCCCATAAACATACTAAATGATTTGTTTGGATGACTCGCCCTACGATATACGCATAATTTTTTAAATCAAAAGTTTATTGCTAATTATAGGTTAGAGTTACTTGTAAAAATAACACCTTGTAACTGTTGTGAATAAATGTATAAAAATAATAATTTAACGTTTTATTCTTTAGTATTATTTAACCACTTGAAAAGTAAACATGTATTTGGATTTGGCAAAATATACTACAGAGGAGTTAAAAGCACTGTCTGTAGAATTTCTAGCAGAGCATATTAGCCCCTATACGCTTTTAAATATATGGTCTCGACTTCCTATCGAATACAAAAATAATTTCTATTTGCAAACGCATTGCCATGTTTTATTCACTACAACAGACCTGATCAAGTGACTCATATTGACGGTCCTCCCCCTTCTCAAGCAAGATGCCGAGATTGTTTATATTCTCTCCGTCAACATAGCTAAACAGTCATTCAGTATCCAGACATGGCGGCGTTAAGTTCAGCTTTTATTATATTTGCCGTTATAGTGCAAAATACATTCTATATAAATAAACCGAAAGATGTTATTGAAGCTTTCGTATGTTTAAAAAATAATGATTCTACAACGAAGTGTAAATGGCCAGAAGCTTGGCAGAGATTGGAATATAGCAATAACGGATCGGTGGAAGTTTTCAAACGTCCATTATCGGAAGAAGAGACTAGGAATAAGACGAACATAAAATATAAAATAAGGGTAATCTTTTCAAATAGAGTGTTGGAGATCAATCTGATTGGCAGATGCTACCCATCAATTTTAACGATAGTTCAACTATGAAAAATCAGACGTGTAAAAAGGATAAGGAAGAACCTACAGTGATTTCATATATAGTTCTATTTTTGTATATAATTATGACGTTTATATCATCTGCTATAATAGTATTTAGTACCTGCGCCAAAATATCAAAAAGTAATGTATTGCATACTTTAAATAAATATTAAAAATATGTATTTTGTTTTTCATTAACACCCTGTATATAATAGGTATGACGTAAGACAGATTAACGTTTGACGTTTAATAGATGACGTAAAACAGGTTTGACATTTGACATTTGACGTTTGACGTTTGACATTTGACGTTTGACGTAAGACAGGTTTGACGTTTGACATTTGACAGATGACAGGTTTGACGTTTGACAGATGACGGGTGACAGGTGACGTTTGACGTTTGACAACTCCCCTCCTCCTCGCGCCTGCGCTGTACCCCTCCTCCTCGCGCCTGCGCTGTACCCCCACTCCTCGCGCATGCGCTGTACCCCCACTCCTCGCGCATGCGCCGTGCGCTCCCTCCTCCACCTCCACCCTCCACTGGCGCAGAAACCCCCTTCTCCCTCTACTGACGTATATGAAAGCTTGGGCCAATCATTAGCGAACGCGCTACCAGCTTACCATGCTCTGACGGGCAGTGACTACACTGCTTCTTTTGCAAGAAAAGGTAAAACTAGGCATATATCTTTCGTTGAAAATTGTCCAAAAACTGCAGAAATATTTGATTCGTTTGGCCACTCTAAACAAATTTCTGAAGAACAAATAGACTGTGTCCAAAGCTTTGTTTTTAGAATATATGGCAGATCTAACATAACTAAAGTAAACGAAGCACGCTTCGACATTTTTGTGAGGAAATATGGTATAAAAGTATCTCAGGGAAAAAATCCTTTTGAAAAAATGAAAAACTTTGATGTTAGCTTGATACCTCCTTTGTTGAAGAGGTTGAGCCGCTGAATCTTCAAGTTATTGCTGCCGAAGTCACACATGCTTACCATATTGTTTTTCACCACTAATCCTATTTATCCAATGATTGTATGTCAAAATTATTTCCTATCCTGTTTCCTGACTCAAAAATAGCCAATAGTATTGCATGCGGCCGCACAAAGGCAGAAGCTATCATTAAATCTGTTCTAGCATCACTTGAATTTGTCAGAGTATTAAAAGAAGGAGATACATATTTTTCCATTGTATCAGATGCATCAAACAAGAGCACCGCAAAGACGTTTCCTATTTGTGTGAGATTCTGGAGCATCAAAGATGGGATTCAAAACAAGTTGCTTGATTTTTATGAAGATCCGAATGAAACCTCAGACGCGATATCAGGTCAAATATTGAATAGACTTGCAAGTTTTGGACTGAAAATCGAGAGGTATTTATAAAAATATACACAGGAAGGTATTTATGAAAATATATACATGAATATATATGAAAAGAAATAAATAGTGAGCGAAATGTAAAAAAAAGGAGAAAAAAGATTAAACGGCTCAGTCCTCAACACCTCGTAACCGTATACATCAGTGCAGACACGCACACTCACACTCACACAACCACACCTACACTAGTGCACACTGATGTAACTGCCTTCAGGCTTCATCAGTACGGTAAGGAATCAGGAAGCGAAGAAACCGATCGCAAAACACAAAAAAACCAGGAAGCAAACGATGCAACGAGGCACCGTGTGCAACCCAGGAGATGGAAAAACAAAATTGATGAAGAAACGAAAATAAAAGATGGAAAATAAAAGGAGCAAACGGGAGCCTAAAGCCCCAATTTGCAGCCAAGAACCAGAGTCGCCCAGGATTGTGGGCTTCGTCCAGAACAGCCGCGGAGGTAGCCAACAGCAACCCGCCGCAATACCCTTAGCCGTGGTACCAATATGAAAAAGAAATAGTGAGGGAAATGTAAAAAAAAGGAGAAAAAAGATTAAACGGCTCAGCCCTCAACACCTCGTAACCGTATACACCAGTGTACACCAGTGCAGACACGCACACTCACACTCACACAACCACACCTACACTAGTGCACACTGATGTAACTGCCTTCAGGCTTCATCAGTACGGTAAGGAATCAGGAAGCGAAGAAACCGATCCCAAAACACAAAAAACCAGGAAGCAAACGATGCAACGAGGCACCGTGTGCAACCCAGGAGATGGAAAAACAAAATTGATGAAGAAACGAAAATAAAAGATGGAAAATAAAAGGAGCAAACGGGGGCCTAAAGCCCCAATTTGCAGCCAAGAACCAGAGTCGCCCAGGATTGTGGGCTTCGTCCAGAACAGCCGCGGAGGTAGCCAACAGCAACCCGCCGCAATACCCTTAGCCGTGGTACCAATATGAAAAAGAAATAAATAGTGAGGGAAATGTAAAAAAAAAGAAGAAAAAAGATTAAACGACTCGGCCCTCAACAACTCGTAACCGTATACACCAGTGTACACCAGTGCAGACACGCACACTCACACTCACACAACCACACCTATACTAGTGCACACTGATGTAACTGCCTTCAGGCTTCATCAGTACGGTAAGGAATCAGGAAACGAAGAAACCGATCCCAAAACACAAAAAATTGGGGCTTTAGGCTCCCGTTTGCTCCTTTTATTTTCCATCTTTTATTTTTGTTTCTTCATCAATTTTGTTTTTCCATCTCCTGGGTTGCACACGGTGCCTCGTTGCATCGTTTGCTTCCTGGTTTTTTTTTGTTTTGGGATCGGTTTCTTCGCTTCCTGATTCCTTACCGTACTGATGAAGCCTGAAGGCAGTTACATCAGTGTGCACTAGTGTAGGTGTGGTTGTGTGAGTGTGAGTGTGCGTGTCTGCACTGGTGTACACTGGTGTATACGGTTACATGAATATATATACATACAGGTATTTATGAAAATGATCAACTGTCTTCACAATTGCTAGCAGTTCCTTCCGGGTAACGCAGTAATTCCTTTCTGGTTTGAATAGAACTCGACTGTAATTTTTTAAGTACAGATGAGCATTCCGTATGCGGCCGAAGACTTCTTCTAAATTTCGCAAATGCTCTTTAAAAGTTCTTCCCATAACCAATACATCGTCGAGGTAAACAGAAAATAGTTTACCAGCAAATACTAGTCAGTCAGATACATCAGAGGAAAAACAAGAAACAGTGGCAAATCTTCAGGAGGCTACGATAGCTATAGCTGCAGTAAACAGCAAGACTTCTAAAAAAGTACCATGTGGAAAGAAAGTGGACCATGTTGAATTAGAAATGTTGAAAGCTCTGAAAGAAACACCTGACAGTCATTTGTACTTTTTTAAAGGTATAATTCCTTCATTGCAGTCTTTCGACGACGAGGAGGTGTTGGAATTTCAGACAGCGGTTTTGCAAAAATAACAAGTATTAAAAACCGAAAGACAACTATTCTCTACAGTCAACGTCCTTCTCATTCTCATGCTAATTCCGGTCAACAGGCAATACCTACTTACTACAGTCAAAGCATTGATCATACTCAAGTTAATTCCAATCAACAGTCAATAAATACGCCCAGAAGACAGCTTTATCTGACCATGGATCCATTCCTCTTCAAACACAACTCATCCTTATTCAAGCCACAATTCTTCCTTAGAGGCTAGGGCCGGTAAATGCATGGCAATATCTTTTGATTTTCAACAAAATCTACCTTTGCCCCATATTAGAACTAGTGACGTCTTTTATAAAAGTAAGCTTTGGTATTATGTGTTTGGAATCCATGACCTGGCAGATGATTCAGCTAGTATGTACGTGTATACAGAGGATGTAGCAAAAAAAAGGCATCAATGACGTTACATCCATGATTTTACACTACCTGAATAATAAAGATCTCAGACATAGTCATTTAGTCATTTTTAGCGACGGGTGTTCCGGACAAAACAAAAACCATATTATGGTTTATTTTCAGTACATGTTAGTACACTCATTGAAATTATTTATCTTCAGATTAAGAAAGTAACCCATGTATTCCCTATACGAGGTCATTCTTTTCTGCCTAATGACCAGGATTTCGCTCCTTATTGAGAAAATACTGGGATGCTTTAATACAAGAAGCGAGAATAAAGCCATCTCCTTTTTTTTGTAATTAATATGACTCGAGACATGTTTTTCGATATCCAAAACGCATGCTCTTTGTATTTTCTAAAAAGTCCCCGACCAACGCTAAGGTCTTCGAGAAGCACGCATTATAGAAATATCTTGCGATTCTGCATACGTTAAAACTAAAAATACTTACTCGGGATTATGGACCCACTTTGCTGTTAGAAATAAAAAAGCTTTACACAGCTACATAGAGCTAAAGAAGTTGTATGAACAACCAATACCTATAAACAGTGTCAAAATAAAAAATGCAATATATCTATCAGCCTCTCTGAAAAAACCAAGCAGTATTGCATTTTATGAAAAATTCAATCTCGCCGAATCTGACACTAATATTGATATTGATAAGGATGATAATAGTGACGAGTGTGAGTAATACTTTAATTTGATTTTTGAATTTGTTTGTAAATTTAAATAAAATGATTTTAAAGTGTTTGGTACATTTTATTTTAGATTTTTGACAAAAACAGCCAATGTCAGATATTTTTTCCTAATTTACAAAAAAACTGATTCTTAAATATTATTCAAATATATCTTCAAATATATAAAATACAGGTAAATTTACTTTACGAAGCCTAAAAAACATTATAAAGTTAACCATATCGGCTTTATGAAGTTTTTTTTGATATCCTAAATATATTTAAAAAATGACATTGGTTGTTTTTGCAAAAAATCCTGCAATTTCAAAAGTGACAAAGTTTGGCACGGGGAGAATCTGAAGAGTTTGTCGGCAGTAGTAATTCAATTTCTGCAACGACTGAAACTGCCGACAGAAAAAGACTGAATCAAAAGCCATCAAAAAATTATGTTGGGATTGATTTCAATAAGAAGAAACCGAGGGAGCCCCATCTCGTAAGGCTGGTGTGCAATATAGATAATGAAGGAAAATTCGAGGAGATACAGTCAGATTCCCAGCCTGATTTAGCTCTTTCCCCAGGCGTTCCTTCTAGCTAGAAGCCAAAGTATAACTTCCACAAAGAAACAATCTGGGCAATTACACAATGTCATAAAAGTAAAAGAAACTGTGGATAAGGCAATGACCAGATTTCAAAAGCAAAGAGTGAGAATGAATTATTCGACAAGTTATTAAAGGGTCTGGAAAAAATACTGACCCAATGCACCTCAAGTCTCATAGAAGACATTAAGTCATGTTTTAAAAAGAGAAACAGAAAACGCGGACATTCAACATCATCTTCCTCAGATGTAGAACCTAGTGCCTAAAATAAAAATAAATAAAATGTATGTTCTTTTACGTTAAAATATTTAAGTAGGTGTATTTGTTTTAATTTTAGTTTAGTTTTTAATTTTGGTTGATTACAAGCAATAGAATTACAGCAAATTTTGACAGTCAGCGGCTTTCTTATTCTATGGTCAGCGGCTTCGGCTTGGGTACGCTCTTTGCTGGTAATCAAAAAATGGTGAGTCAAATAATAAATGTTCCTGTCAATGTAAATAATATGGTAACTTCCCTGCCCAGAAATGTTGACGATGAATATACAGTGACTGTTTTAATAAAACGTCATATTCTTCAAAAAGGGGCATATTTGTCTGGATGTGTCTCAAAAGCTATTCTACGTAGATGGTTATTATATTTACGAGATACGCCATTATAGCGAAAATATGATACCAAAATTAATAACACATTCTTGGGTATACATGAAGATTATGATTTTGCAGAAGAAAATCAAATATTTTACGACCAGCTTCATTCCGAGATTAGAAATAGTCAAGAAGACTTGCACGTAGTTTCGGTGCTAAAAGAAAAAAAATTACCTACTGAGCAATTATTAAACATGAAACAGCAAACAATTTTTTGGGGGGAAGATATGGTGTTACATTTAGCCCCAGGTCAACAAAACAAACCTGATGCAGAGGAATTATCATTTCCTGCTATCTATTACGGTTAGGTAGTAACCGTAATGAACGTAATCTCTGTTCTCTCTGACTAAATATCGTTTACACCTCGTATTCTGTTGGGCCGTATGGGAAGTAACTGCGAATCTGAGAACTGCGTATCATTGTCTTCTTCGAAAATATAATTTGCATTCCCGCAGAGAAAATTATGAAGTACGCCATGTGGCTTTGACAATATCATCCACGGTTTCCAATTTGCATTCAAAAGGTCTTCGATACACTCGAAACCTGGCTACCAGTATTCGAAAGGCGCATTCCAGTTTGTCGAGCTCGAGATAATCTACGATTAATTATGTCAGTAAACAGGAAACCCGGTTATAATTAAAATTAGAATTGTACCTGTAGTTAAACACTTTATTTCTATAATTGTTGGTAACCTGAGCTTTTGCAAATGGACAAATCAGATTAGTTTTTAAAGGGAAAGCTTCATTCGTATTGTCTTCTTGGCCACGTGAGGGCCTGGGAACTGGTAATTCCAAGGTACAATTGTTTATTTTTATTCCTAAATTACTGTTGCTAAATATATTCCCATCACTAAATCGACCCATTGAACCTACAATTGTAATCAATAGTAGTGAACCGATAGTTTGGATCTACAGTGGCCATTAGGACGATTGAGCAGTACTGCTTGTAATTAAAAAACGAAGATCCGCTTTGACCTGGTTTTTTAATAATGGTTATATGTTTACCGTCTACTGCACCTAGACAGTTATAAAACTGCCATTTTCTTCCAAATTCTGCTGCGTTTGTCACCCAAGTATTCGTTGTGGGATTCGGCATGTATTGCGGTCCCAAAGTACTTTGCAAACTTCTTTAACCTATTTTTGATATAGTTCTTTTCCCTAGCCTATAAGAAAATCCAATGGTTCTGAATGTATCTCCTGTGGCCAAATATCTAAAAAAAATTCTGTACCTAAGTAAATGATTACTAACAGATATGATTCACTTTTTTTAGGACAGAAAGTGAAAGAAATTTGGAGAAAACTAAAAGATTGCCATCGCGATGCATTGCGACGACAAGGAAAGAGAAAGAGCGGAGACGCTGCAAAGGCAATAAAGTTATGGACTTACTAGAAGGAGATTGAATTTCTTCTTCCATTTATGGCTAATAGAAACACAACAGGAAACACTGACATTTCGCAGGATGAGAGAAGCAATACTATTGAAGATAACTTGGTTTCGCCTGCATCGCAAGACATTACTGAAGGAGCGAACGAAAACACATAAGATGACGAAGTGGACCAGGGTGAAGAACCACAATACATTCAATGTTCTAGAGGCAATACAGTCGCTACTCCTGATACACCAAATATAGGTGCCAAAAAACGAAAAATTGATATTATGTTACAGAACACCTTGGAAAATCATAGGCATCAAGCAAAGAAAGGGACGAAGAACGAAAACGTATATCATCATTACTTGAAAAAAAATCGGGTAATGAGAAAGAAGATGGTTTATACCAGTTTTTTATGGCAATGTACAATGATACCAAGAAAATGTCAAAAATATCGCAATTGCGAATTAGAAGGAAAATTTTTGAGGCTGTCCACCTTGAAGAAGAAATAAATTTGGCGTTGATTTTTTCCCAAACAGTAGCGCGTCACTGCACCCACCACAATATCGTATAGGATTACCGTTACCTAGCCCTTCATCACTTACTTACGGATCCCAGACCTGGACACTGACACAATCAAATATGGATAAGGTAACCAAATCTCAAAAATCTATGGAAAGACAAATGTTACATATAAGGCTGGCAGATAGAAAAAGGAATGAGTGGATCAGAGGAAAAACTAAAGTAGGGGATGTTAGAAGTGAAGTAGCAAAATTGAAATGGAAGTTTGCCGGTCACAATGTCAGACAGAAGGATGGTTATGTAGTTCTTGAAACTGTTCTTTAGTAACTCTGAAATACATTTTCATTTGATTATCATCAAGTTCACTTATTAAATTGAATTCCCCATAAGTAAGTTCCTCAAATAATCGTTTTTCCATACTGATTTTTTATGCCTTTTGGAGAAACTATGAGAAACAGAACTTTGGAGAAACTATAATAACAATATTTTCTACTTCCGAATCTGATTCAGAATCCATAAGTAAGTTTAACTGAGCGGCTGGATACATATTTTTTTTAAAAACTATAACGGAAACACAGGAAAAATTAACTACCTACGTTCAATATGCGGATATCGCTTTGGCAGAGCACAGGAATAGTTTTCCTATGTAGTTCCTCCGCTGTGCTGTGCTAGGCTACGCTGCCCTCAATGTGCGACAGGCCTAAATTGTGCCTATAAATTTCGAGAAAATTTAGAAGATGAAGATAATATTGACGATAGTATCTTTGCTATTATGTCCAATAGTGCTATGGCGGAAGTAGTGAACAATGATCCAGTTATTTGTTGCATATATTTTAACAAATTAGTAGATACAATCATGATTGCTTTAATTTGGCCCATTTGGAAAATATAATTTAAAAGATTACTTTCCTAGGGAGGAATTTCAGCATAAAGGTAGACCACACTGTCATATGTTATTATGGCTTGAAAACGCTCCACCTTCTCACGAGGCACAGTGATTAAATGATGAACATTTACCGGAAACCATTGCATTCATTGATAGTATTGCCTGAGCCGAAGAATGTTTAGTTTCAAGCCCCAAGAATTTACAAACGCATGCTCATACTCATACGTGCTACAAAAAATGCCGTTTTGAGGCACCATTTTGGTCAATGGATAAAACTAGGATATTAATTCCGGTACTGACAGTCAATAAGAATAAGTCAAAAGTTTGGTTTGAAAAATAACAAAAAAATAATAATAAAAAGTGTGCCCAAGAAGCAGCTTGGTATTTGTTACGATTACCCATGACTGAGGCGTCTAGAAAAGTGGAAACGATACCTACCAATGGAAAGATTTTTAATGAAGAAATCATTGAAGCATGAATAAACAGAATATCGAAAATTACTCTACTGATATCTGGAAAATGAACATTATCCAGAAATATGAATAAAGACCTACTAATTTAAAAAAAAATAGCTGGTGTTGATTTTGTAGCTTGGTATGATCAAACACGTTCCAAACAACATGAAAACATGCATAAATGCATTAAATAAATGTAGTATCAAATTTTATTTTGCATCTTTATGTTTGACTGGTTGCCAGTGTTATATATTGTCGATTTATGTTGGTAACCTGAAATCTAGCATGTTCTGGAAGTTTCAAAAATTACGCGTCTTTCTACTTCGAACCGCCTTGGTGGAAAGCAGCATTTTTCGATCTCTAACTGAACAAAATTCCATTGAAATTTTGGCCTTCCCGTTCCAGTTGAGATTGATTCTTTGGAATTTGGCTGGAATTCTTTTATGGGTCGAGAAGACCGATTGTGCAGATTGGCACTAATTATAGGCGATTTTGGCCTGTGTGAGTAGTTAGAATTCCAGAGAAAGACCTAGTAAAAGGGATATATTCGTCCCTTGGTTAAAAGACATATACAGCTTTGTACCTGCTCCATTTAGTATTAAGCTAATGACATAGTTTAAGTATTTTTTTCTACTGGATTGGTGTACAAAAATTACTGGATCGGAGTAACCAATGCTACTGTGACGTGGGATGCCACTGTGAAAACGAGCAATCTGGATTTACTCATGGACTGACTGGAACGACCACTGGATATCAGATAAAACTTTGATCATTTCTTATTTAATTGCGTTTATGATTGGTTAAAACTTATTGCGTTTAATATACGATCGTATGTAAACTTGGAATACCAAGGAATTTCACATTTAAGCCAAGTATCATCTTGACTTTACAATCATTACAAATCACATTGATGTGTCTTCCGAGCAACACAACCCACGGGCTCCTGCCGCTTAATAAGGCTATCTATCGATAATTTGAAGTAAACTTGGATCAACAAAAGACTGGGAAAAACATCCAGAAAGGGCAATAACTAAATCAAGATTTAACCATATTTTTTCAAATGTGTGGTCACACTACATGACCTATGAAAATATTATAGTAAGTCGTTTTCGAGCCACTGGGTTATATCCCTATGATCCATCCATTGTTCCTATCTCTGCCTCAGATCACTGAACGTCCACAAAATCTTTCTGATAGATCCAATATGGTGGAAGGCAGTAGTAACAGTGACGATCAATGTTTGCTGGCAGTGTCACAACAACGGCTTAGGAAAAGAAAAATGAAAAAGAAAATGAAAATTTTAGCGAAATGACAAACCTCCAAGGCGTAAGGCTTTAAATTATAAATCCCATGTGGTTACAAAAAGTCTGTTTCGGCAATCCGATCAACTCTCGGATCAACGTAAAACCGAGTACCAGCCGATGCAGAACTTCGACCTCTAAAATCACAGAGAATAAGGGTAATTCGTCATGGTATTCTCCACTATGCCAAAAATCCCGTCAAAGGGATATGAGGCGGTGTATCTGACTGTAACCCCTAAGAGTTTAATTTTCATTATGCAGAACTTTATTTCGAGTTAACTCTTTGTTAAAACATCATGTTAAAATATTTTTCGATTGTTAAAAATTAAAAGGTATTTTAAAAACCTTTTTTAGTAGTTTATGTTCTGATAAAAATATTATACGAGTTTCTGTTTAATCCATATGGTGCGTTTAGACTTGAGCACGCACGAGCTGAGCGTGCGCGCACGGCATTCGTTTGCGCTCTCGGTTCCGTTCAACTTAAAAACTTATTTTTCGACGATTATGAAGTGATCCATGTGTGCGCGCACAGCAGAGTTGTGTTGGCGAAAATAATGGACGAGCAAGAAATAATCGAGGCTGCAGCCATTGTTATGCACAGCTTAATTATTAAAAAGAAGAAAAATCGAAAACATCGTCGCTGGTGGCAAACCCAAATTTTTAGAAATCGATATAAATCGAACTTAGTGCTAATACATGTAAAATGAAAAGGTTTGTCAATTCCTGTGGTTTCCGGTAACAGTTATGACGATATTTTTGTTTTACTGGAATATTCCAGATCAATTTTAGCGATAAATAATAACAAAAAAAATAAAAGTATCACACTTGGTGCAAAATACATTGTGTAAACAACTTGCATTTTCAGTGTGTGGTTTACCGGTCTAGCATTGTTCCCAGCAAAACAACTCGCAATATTTTTCACTTCTCGTCCTAATTAGTCGATTTGTCGTGTGAAAAAAATTAAAAAAAAATGTTTCTGTGCAGCGTATGTGGTAAAGTGTTTGCCAGAAAAGACATTTTAACAAGACATATGAGGATATGTAGGTACTAATAGTGATTTTTTTATTGTATATTTTTTCAAAAATTATAAATATATTATTTTTTAGTTGAACAAATCGAAACTGCTGGAAGAGCCACGCTCCAAACCGATGCTAGTCCCAGCAAACGTAAGTAATTATTTTTCTATTTTATATTCTGCGTTATAAATGCTTTTTATTTTTAGTTACATGTGGAAAATACATTAAACCCTTTGCTAGAAAAGACAGCTTAAAACGGCATATTAAGATTTGTAATGGTAAGTAAATATTTTTCTATTTTATATTGTGTAATATTAAATATTTTTCTGAGTACCAAAATTTGAAGACAAAGCCCCAAATCAGTACGAGCTCTAACAATCGTAAGTAATGATTTTTTTATTTTATATTTTGTCATATTAATGTTTTTTTTATTTTATTTTAGATACGTCTGGAAAGTGTTTTAAACCCTTTACTAGAAAAGATAATTTAAAACATCACCGCAGGATTTGTAAAGGAAGCCTTAATGGTAAGGTTTTATTTTATTTTATATTGTGTAATATTAAATATTTTTTTATTTTATTTTAGCCAATCAACCTAAACCCCAAAATGGATACAACACCCCTAAAAAGGATGAGCTCCGACACTAACAGTAAGTAGCTTTTTTATTTTATATTGTGTAATTATAAATATTTTTTTTCTATTATTTTAGTCGATCAGTCCGAGTCCCAAAATTCAGAGACAGCGCCCCCAACAGCTAAGAGAACCAGACTTGGTTTCAATAACGGTAAGTTTTTTTATTATTTTTTTTATTGTTTAACACCTTTTAAATTAAAATATATTTTTAGAACGGTGTTTACTTAGTGAAAACCTCATACAAAAACCCAAAAACCGAATTGCTACATACCGGCTTTTATCGAAAAAGACCCTACAAGTGACCCTACTATTATTTCGATGCTCTTAAAGATACTATTGTACGTTTACTTCAGGAAAATATATCGATTCATACCTGTATCAAAATCAATACGGAATTATTTTGTTCGTATATATTAGAATCTGAAATAAGAGAAGATATTAAACCGTTTAATTCCCAATATGATGTTTACGAAAATAAAAATCTGGATGAAGTATTCGACGAGTTTAAACAAGTGATGAAATCTGGTGCTTTTCAAGAAAGAGAAAGCGGTTGATCGTTCGTAAGATTCTGTTTTTAGAATTGAACATAAACAAGTTTAAACAAATAAAATAGTTTGGTGGTGGTGGTGGGAGTAATGATAAAGGAAATAAACGTATACAATTATTAATCGTCAAGAGAGTTGCTTGTGTGTATGTCAACATGGTAGCGTTAGACATAACCTCAAATTCATCATGTTCATCACCAGATGATTTCGAGTATCTAAACAGTATGGCTTTACGAAGTAATATGGAAATCAAGAAAACACATAAAAGACATCACCAACATCCCTATAATGCCAGTGAGATGAAGCGATCGAGTTGAGCCAGATGTCAACAAAGCTAAAATCACTAAGATGGGAAGTGTGATAATCACTGGTCGGTGACCGGTGAGGACTTTTTGGGATCAATTAAAACATTTCTTAAGCCCGTTCTAGTTTCAATTAATGTATTTATTAATCCTCATTGTTACAGTTTGACAAACATTGCTTAATTGCTTATAACATCAATAATGCAGTTAATGGATCGTGTAAAAAAGCAACCGACCCTGGAGCTTAAACGCCTAAACGTCAAGCATATAATGCACACATAGCAAATACTCAACATAATAATAATTGTATACATCATGTAAGATCACAATTCCCAACAACCAGTCATGAGAGAACATTCAGCATAGGAATAATGCAGCAATTCTATTATCAGAATATGCACAAATTATTCAAACTGCATTTAAATGTAGGATTGTTAGTTATCGAGTATGTGCCATTAATGTCTACATAGGTTACCAAATGTTCTTGTATAATGTGAATTCTTGTATATTGAATGTTCGTGTATAAAAAGTAGCTCAACAACATAAGTTTCATTAGTTTTCCTAGCGAGAAATGCCTGAACATAACATATTTAATACGCAAACTATAATGGCAAATATAACTATAATGGCAATGTAATGATACGTATAAGTTCAGTTGACAATTTACAAATTGAGAGTTCGCAAACGTTGTGGACCAGGAGAAGAAAAAATCAAAAGTGAATATTGTCTCAAATATTCAGGTGGTTCAGTCTAAATCACCTACTCTAATAGTGGGTAAAAACAAGCCATCCGGATCAAAGTTGAAGAACATGCTTGAGGGGGAGACGCCTTCTTAGAGAAAAAGTGATAAAAAACGTAACCCTAAGTGTAATAAGGAAAAACAAGAACAGTTGACTCAGCAAGAGCTACTCCAACAATTGCAGCAAGAGCCGCAACCAGTTCAACAACCGCAGCAACAACAGCCGCCTCAACAAGAACAGCGGAGTTTCGACGATGTGAGGAGAAGCGTAACCAGCTCGCTCAAGTATTTCGAGTAAAAAACTATTTCTTGAACCAGATTGAATTGAGTGTAGTGGAGGCCCGAGAGACACTACTATAAGTAGTACGATGCACAGCGAAGAGTAGACGTGTATGGCGGAACTCCACAAAAATTGTTGTTATTTACGTAGCTTTTTCATTTTATTTAAAGTTATTACTTTGTTTGTACCAGTTTGTTGACAGTTACCAGCTTACAGTATGGCAAATCGTGGAAAAAGTAGTCGTACTTTGCGTAATCGCCTAAGTAATGTAATGAGTACAGTAGATGCAGAGTTGAACGTAATCAGAAGTGAACTGGCCAAAGCTAGCACTTCCAGTGGCAAGAAGAACGAGGTCCATGACAGTAATGCTCTTCAGGATATACAGAAGAAATTTGAAAAATTTGAAAGTGATATAAGTAACTCTGTAAGTACTAATAAGAAGGAAACCAATATTTTGTTGTCGGCATACGAGTAGCTATCTGAAACGATAGAAAATGAAAAACAAAATTCCTACAAAAACAATTTACTTCTGAAAGGTGTACCTGAATCGCAGAAGGGTGATATTTATCAAGTTGTTTTAAATATTTTAAACAACAATTTGGAATGCAACGTACAAAAAAAACGAAATAAACGTCTGCTACCGCTATGGAAGAAAAAAAGAAGATTTAAGCCGAGATTTATTGTTGTTGAATTTATTAACCAGTGGTGGCGTGATCAGATTTTAAAATTAAAATCGAAATTTAAAGGAAATAATTATTTCATGGCTGAAATGCTTACAAAATCTAAATTGGAACTCTTTGCCGAATGTAGAAAATCGTTTGGGAGGAACTGTTGGACAAATGGTGGTAACATTTTTGTGACTGAATAATCAGAAGCGGCTCGTAAAATCTATTAATGATATACAAAATAATTATCTTTACCTAAACTTATAATTACTATATTTTTGTATTTTTCTTTGTATTTTCAACTTTTTACTCTTGGAGTTCCGGTTACTTGTTCTCTCATTATATACAGTGTGTCCACAGATTGTCTTAACTATACTAGTAAACTTGTTTATTTTCGATTTTTCGAAAAAAAGTAATTCTTCGTATACCATAAATAATAATTTATTATTGTCTATCCTTAAGTATATTGGTTTCTCAGATAAAGCTAATGATCTCATTGAAAACTTTTTCAAAAATCGTACTCAGCAAGATGTGCTAGATAACAATCTTAAGTCAAACGTCTTAAGTCTAAAATTCGGTGTTCCTCAGGGTTCGATATTGGGCCCACTTCTTTTTAATATACAGGGAGTCTCAAATTTTAATCGGGAGAATTTAATAGACGATAGAACTTAACATAAAACAAAAAGTTCATATCAACTTGTAAGATTTAAAGCTTCCTTTTCGAGATATAGGGTTAGGTGTTAAAACTTAAAAAAGAAAAAAAGTTAAGATATTTGAAAAAATATTTAATCGATTTTGATATAATTTGACCCGTTTATAATACTTACTATGGGACTTAATTCTGAAGTAATTAGATTTAAGTTTAATGGGCAGTGGTGGCGCGGCGGTGGGGCATCACTGTTAAATTATTTTAAAGGAAAAAATAGGCACGCCACTGCTTTTTTAGAAGTTTAATATTATTTTTGGATTTAGTAATTAAAAATATTATTTTTTTGTCTCCTGACTTTTTTGTCTATCTTGCTTACTTCTTGCGCAAAAAATTAAATTCATTTATTCACTCCACCCTGGACAATAACTTAAATAATAATGGTTAGGTACAACATTTACAATAATTGTTCAAATTGATAACCACTAACATCAACGCATTGGTTTCTGGTATTGTTGCCGTCAACGATATTTCATATTGTTTACATTATAAAAGAATCGATAAATACACGGGAAAGATACTCTGCCCGTCGCGTCGTAGTCGATTTTGTTCATAATTTCCTTTGTGTTAAATGTAAACAGTATGAAATATCTTTGGAGGCAAGTATACCAATTTGTTTTTAAGGACGCAAGCGAAGCGAGATTCCCCGTTCCGTTGCAACAAAGCATAATTCTGTAGTTGCCAAAACAAAAGTCCATTAGATGGCCGTGCCGCATTCGCCATGCCTACCGGTGACATTTATCTGCGTCTTCTGCTTATTTTTATTGTTGTTTTGTATATTTGTGTCAAAAGTGCCAAATAATTTAAGGTAATTTATCATTCCGAGAACGTTTAGCTCGGAAGAATACGCAGACATTCATTTTGTCTATGGATATGCTGCAAAATAAAAACACTAAATCACCACAATACACCAAAACACTTTTACTTTCACACTGGACGCGCGTTTCGCTAACCATATCAGCAGATGATTATAAACTAAAGTACAATCTACAAGTTGAGCGTTTATATACTCGCCCAGTAGGCACTGAGTGGGCGTGGCAAAATCTAGCCAACCGAGTCAGAGCCCACTGAGCGTAACAGTTATTTCCACCACTAGAGTAGTAGGAACAAAGAACTTGAAGGAATTGGAATTGGACCGTTGTCTCTGTTCATACTATCTTTACATTTATTAATTCTGATGCTGTCATATGCATCTAATTAATGCAGTAATGAGAGTAATCCTGTAATTTGAGACTTGTTTAATTAATTTTAAATTATTAAGATCTATACAATGTTCTTTATCAACAATATGTTCGGCAACGCAAGATTTATCCGGTCTACCATATCTTATCTGAGCTAAATGTTCTTTAAATCTAGTTAATATTGATCTTCTAGTTTGCCCAATATATTTCTGATTACAATCTTTACAAGAAATTTCATAAATACCCGACCTTTCCAGTGGAGGTGTTTTATCCTTTGGATTACCTAATAATTGTTGTAATTTATTATTAGCACTATACACAAGTTTATAATTGACATTCTTAAAAATTCCTTTTAGACCACGGGATAACTCTCTATCAAACGGTATTGAAAAATATTTAGACGTTTCTCTGTTTAAAAAAATAATCAGTTTCAGTTTCCTAATATCGGATATCCGATATTAGGAACCAATTGTCCAGTGATGCATTTGTCGGACGTCATTCGGAAAATATCTGCGCCACTTTCTTTATTCTGTTATTAGGCAAAGATAAACTGTTTCTCGGTGATGTCCGAACTTTTATTTTTACGCAAGCAGGAGTTAAGACCTCATACTGAGGATTTTGTTTTTTTCTAGATGAACGGACAACAAAACCAAATAAAACTTAAAAAGCGTAAAAGCTGGAATGCAAAAGCTATGGAGCTGGCTGTAAATGCAGTAAAAAGTAAGGAAATGGGGTATTTAAAAGCGTCAAAAGCCTACTTGTTGATTACGTTAAATCGGACAAAGCAGAAGACATATTAACGTCGCCTGCGTTATCTGATGAATTGGAAAATCTATTAGTTACGTATTGTTTGGATATGGAGAAACGGTTTTATGGTCTAACAGCATCGGACATTAGAAGATGAAAAAGATAGAGATATCATCAGTGGACAACGAGGTTGTAGTGTCAGAATACACTTACACAGACGATGAACAACAGGATCTAAATCAAAACTACAAAAAATGTTTGGCACTTAAATAGTCTAGAGAATCTAAAGGTATTACAAATAATAATTTATTATTATCTGTGTACAATATTTTAATTTTTAGAAAACATTGCAAATATCGAGAACGTAGAGCCAGAATCGTCAAATAGTTCCCGAGAAGAAGCGCCATATTCGTTAGATGATTCAATTCGAGATCCTAATTATTCTGATGATTCATCTTCAAATTCTTCCAGAGGCTGAGTCACTTATGGCACATGTAACAATACTAAATAGAAAAAGAAAAGCGGAGCCATCAACGTGGAAAAAAAATTGTGCAAATCGGTTAAGAAATAGCGGAAAATCTTATAAAACTTTGGCAAAAGAAAAAGAAATACCGGAAAGGAAAATACAACCCGCCTGCAATGAGAAGTGTAAACAAAACTGCAGTAGTAAGTTTACTGAAGAAGAAAGGCTAAAGATATTTAAAAATTATTGGGACATCAGATATCGTAAAGCAACGCACGTACCTATTGACTCTCATGCAAGAGTTTAATCCTAAATATAGGTATCAGTTATCGACCTACAATTTTACTGTGTGCGATATAACACCGAAGGGGCAGGGTGCTGTCTACTGCTACCTGTGGCATGAGGCTGAGGGAAAAAGAGGCGCAGTTGAGATTGGTACGCGTGTATTAAACTATTTGAAAGAAAAATCGGAAACTTCGGACAGTGATGACCTAGAAATAAGGTTTTATTCCGATAACTGCGCTGGCCAGCAGAAGAATAAATTTATTAATGCTGTCGCCAATTACAAAATAAAGTCTATAACTCACAAATATCTAGTCACGGGGCATACTCAAAATAAGGGTGACAATTTTCACTCTTTAATAGAGAAGAACATTAAACAAGCTTTAAAGTCTGGACCTATTAGTACACCGTCACAATACGTTCAATAATATGGTCAATATTTATAATCTGAGTTTGCTCATAAATTGTTACTTTTGAGGTGTACCATTGTTGTCGACGGTGAGCGAATATGTATTATATGTATTATTATGTATTATTATGTATTATATGTATTTTTTAGTATTGAAAATACTTCTGGCCGTGTTTATATGGGACCCATCTTTGAAAAAACGACATGCTCGATGCCACACGAGTTCAATAACCTGCCTAGTCAACTTGTCAACACGTAAGTCGATAGTTTAGCCGGCGTTGATCATCGAAGGACGTTTGAAGGCCGAAATGAGGTCTTATTAATTTATCAGTGTGGGTGTGTGTGTGGGCCAACTATTTTATGGATATGGATGTTTGTCTGGGCCGACGGATAAAGAAAGCCCATATTATTATAAAAAAGAATATGCGTCAAGGCATATGGGTTGTTAAGTACAGTTTGGCTATTTTAATCTAACTCTTTCCGTATGAGAAGCAAGGGGCAAATTATACGTGAAAGAATGGAATCACATAAATAATAAATTTAGACTAATGCAATCTTTTTTCTTGGCGCGTAGGATAGGTAAATGCATTAAAGGGAATAATTAATTAAATCATTAAGTTCTAAAACATAATAACTCGGATCTCATCGGATCTGCTGATGCATTTTGCTAAAATTTAGGCTATTAGGCCCTATATTTTTTATGATTATTATTTTTTTAATTAACAACTTAGGCCAAAGAAAAAGCTTGCATGGTTTCCACTACCAATAGGCGTAAAAACACAATAATTAGTGCTAACTTATCAAAGTTAGCACTAATTATCTAGATTATTACTAATAGCTAAATTATCTATCAAATCAAAACCAGTCAACACATAAACGAAAGTAATTATTTGATAACTTCCATGTTTTGGGAAAACAGCACAATTCACGAATTTTCGAACGATCAACAATAAACGGACACTTCTGTTCTACGCCTATAAAGATTTCTAACATCACAGTTATACCGCAATGGACAAAATTTATATTGTATTGTGAACGTCAAACGCTATTACATTTTATATTAATGATCTGATGAATTATACGAAAAAACAATGTTCATAGGTAAATGAACTGAAAATCTATCAAAATAATAATTAACAATGAGGACCTCTATGTCAACAAATAATAATTAAAAACTGAGATGGATCATTTAAAAAAATAAACACAATCTCACAATCAATTTATGTGGTTTTGCAATGAAAAATATTGCATTTTATGATAACAAATATACTACTAGTATTCATAGTAAGAGATACTTGTGCCTACATATATATATATATATATATATAGTATATATATATATATATATATATATTATATATATATATATATATATATATATATATATATATATATATATATATATATATATATATATATATATATACTTTATATATATATATATATATATATATATATATATATATATATATATATATATATATATATATATATATATATATATATATATATATATATATATATATATATATATATATATAACATACATAACATACATTTTTATAGTGCAGGAGCGAAGTTCGCAACCACACCACCCCCCACCCATCATTTTTAAAATGAACCCAGACGCAAACCAACGTCAACCACCCCCCGCCCGCGTATACCGTGGACGCCCCGAGAATCAGCGTGACCCTAACGCTGTTAGGATCAACCCCCGCGAATCTCAGGAAACCAACCCACCCCCCCCCCCCCGTGGCAACCCCCAACGCCGCGGCCCACCTGCTGGAGGTTTGAACAAACCAACCCTAGCAGCCAGAAACGATGCAGCAAAACCCCAGGCTACTTCTGCAAATCCTGCTGAAGGGTCTGTGTTTGCATCTCAGATCAGTGTGCGCGAAACTGTCCAACGACAGACGTTCACACCATCTGCCCCTGCTCTCATTGAAATCAGCCGACAAACATACGCTGAACTCCTCACAGACGATGCTCAACTAGCTAAAGTGTTGCTACCTGAGTACTTTGATTACTACTCTACCGCAATGCTATGGCTTAGAATTGTCCATCTAAAACAGAGGAACTCCCAGCCGCTGACACAGAAGGAACAAGACCTTCTCAACCTGACGCAAGTCACAAGCTTTTGCGTGCCAGAACCACTGGTATTGCAATTGAAACAAATCGGCAACATCACAACAATGACGAAGCAGCACCTCTACCCGGAATTCCCACCATTTCCGACCGCCCAAGTAGCAAACCATGGAGGGTACTACGGTACTCTACAGCTACCCGCCCCTGGTGTAAACAACGACTTACACAACCTTTACGAAGAGATACCATGTCTCGGAGTAATGGCAGAAGCCGTCCGCCAGGCCATCTCAGACGCACCAGCAGGCCCATACCAGTCGGCACTGAACATCAATGCTGATAACCCAGTCAATGGTAACTTGCTCGGATACAAGCCTCTGACCAACAGAAAACCAGAAGCAAAGAATCTGGCTCTGTCCCAATCCATCACCCCCAACGCCTTCCCTGACCACCCAGAAGATACAGGTTTTAACCTGGCTCTTCTTCAGGGCATTTCAAGTAGTTTAGCAGCTACTTCCACCTTCAAGAACACTGATTTAGTGTTCTCGACCCTGAGCGAGGTAGGTGCTCAGTCACAAACTGTCATCCCCCGACCAATCGTTCAGGAAAACAGGCCCAACATACAAGGCGAGACCCGCCCCACCAGCCTGTCCCAAGAGCAGCCCTCACACTACGGCTCAGCCGTCTTCTTCGACTCCCAACTCATGAAGGAAGCCGGAGCTGGAGGTAATAACCTTACCTGGTGTTGCGTCAACTTGTTCTAGTTTAATTCTTATTGTGCAAATATTATGTTTATAAAAATATATTCCATTTAATATATTAGGTGATTTATTTTAATGATAAATCTAAAATTCTTGCTCTTGACAATATATATATATATATATATATATATATATATATATATATATATATATATATATATATACATATATAAGAAGCTAAACAAGTGTGTTGTGAAGCATTTTACTTAAAATGGTATAACTATGTTAAAATAATAGTTACTAATACTCATGAAGAAGAGACTAGAATTATCACTGATGACTGGTTAAAACCACTATCAGTAAATAGTGATTATTATGTTAATGGTACTCTGTACTGTAGTTATAATATTTACTGCATTAACCCGATTGTAAAATTTTAAGTGATAGTATTGTTTATTTCTGTACCATTGTATTACTTATTATAGCAATCAAGGTATTTTCTTATGCTTATAAAATATTTAAAAATCCAGTTGAAACTATAACTGAAGAATATATACCTAAGAGAAGCATCATTAGAGAGATTGATGAGGGACCTTATTAAATGGTGTCTATGCTGAAACTACAAAAAAGTTTGGCAAACAAATGGAAAAAACTAAGATTACAATATCAAAACATAAATACTGTAGTATACTAAGGATTAGCTTTGTTTTACTATATATTAGCACTTTTACAACTGTTTATTTATGGATATCTACTATTATAACTAATATTCCAAGGAGCCAAGCAATTAAAATTACTAATAGTACTGAAATATATATTGGACAAAAACAAATTAGCCTTTTCGATTTTCATAATATGAATATTAGTTATGAAGATGATATTACCAATAATAATAATATAGTTATCAGAAATAAAAGAGATGTTTATGATTGTACAAACAGTCCAAGAGAGATACGGCTAGTTGGGGCACGGAAGTTTGAGCCTTCCTCCCAACGAGGTACCCAAGGGGCCAGTGCGACCCCGACCCTCAGGCCTAACTGAGGGCAGCTAGCACCCACACCTTAAATACAACTAATAGTTGTTTAGCTACCTCCAGTAACGCTCAATTAGCACGAGGAGGATAGTAGTTCCCAGTAACGCAAATTAGCACGAGGGGACAGAGCCAGTAACGCCCAAAGGCACGAGGCTCAGGCCAGTAACGCATAAAGCACGAGGCCTATGAACAATGACTTCGAATTCGACGACCTCGACGAGATCACTCTCTTCTACAGGAACGATTCCGGAGAGTGTGATCCCGGACAGAGTACCCCTAGACCTCGCAGCCGCATGGATATCGAAGCCGCTGAAACAGGTCGGTCCCACGACCGTGCCATTGCAACAGGCACCCAAAGGTCTAGACTTCGCCAGCCGAGCTGGCTCAAAATCGCAAACATATACGTCCTGGGATACCTATTCGCGCTCATATCTAGTATCTTACTATTACGATGGTTTTCCAGGAGGGCGGGGTCGCAGACACACCAGACAACGGTCCAACCCAGAAGACTTAATCCCGGACATCCCTACCGAAGCAGAGGAGATGAGGTTCACCCCGACAGACAAGAGTATGATCAGAGAGGGCAAGAAGGCCTTCTTCAGGGGGGTGGGCCTCCTGACCCCCAAACAGCTGCAGAGGGATATGTATATCCGCCTGATAGAACAGGCTCGTTCTGTCCATAGACAGAAACGAGTTATTGAAGATGCAGTACCTTCCCGATCAACAGGACCAACTCTCCGGTCACAAACTTCCAACAAAACAACGGACGCTACTTCAGAGACTGCATCCCAGGCCAACTCCACAACTCCCACCGACACTGACTCCCAAGCAACAACCAGTTCAGAGGATGTACCTACACCCACACAATCTGGTCCTCTTCAATTATCCAGTTGGTACAGTGATACCATACCTGTGAGACCTGTCTTAGTGACAACGTGGCGGAGTGAGGCGGAACAATCACTGTCAATTCCCTATAGTCCGATGTTCACATCTTTCGCCCAAAGATTAACTGACCCTGCAGCCACTGGAGCTCTAGGATCTGTTGTTAGGGGCCCGACCGTGAGAGACTCCGTTTCTATTCTGTCTCTGGTAAAATACCTACTTACATCGACCAAATCTTGTATGGAGGTTGCAGCATTGGTGCGAGTTTCAGCCATGGCATTATCTCTAATTCCGACTAATTATGAAACGGAAGTAATAAACAGTCGCATCATAAGAGGGTGGAGAACTACTGAATACATGGGGGCTGAGATCAGACAGCACGGAAGGTTTACCCCCAATTCCCAAATCATCGCAGTACCCCTCGACCTCTTTGTGAATTTCATGCTTGACAAGTCTCCCCAGCTCAACAACAACGGACGATTCCAGTACCAGTCTGCCGACATCACCTGGACTGCGATACCCTTTAGGTCCGAATTTATGAACCAGGGGGGAACCATTCCCTACACTGCATCCTTCCTCTCTTCGGAATTTTGGAATGGAACTGTAAATCATGCATTCAAGGGGACACTTACCAACGCCGGAGGAGACCAGACTCGGCGTGTTGCCACTCGCATTATGCCTGCCATCAACAGCATTTATATGGCGGGTCCAGTTGATATAATTATAGTACTCATGGATTACGCCGGCGGGCAGGCCCCTGGGACAGTATCATTTGCTGGCAACCAGATACCCGTATATCAAGGCCAGGCCATCCCCGATAACCGCATGGTACAATTCAACCCAATTTGGGATGCATGGTGGAATAACAACAATTTGAACAGGATTAGTAGGGATGTGGCTTTGGCACACAAACACATAACCCAACATTTGTGTGTTGAGAACACCTCGTTGCTGGCCTCCAGTATAACTGCGGAACTATACACCACCTTATATCACGGATTCGCAGTGACCACCAACCCCAACACAGGCGAATATGACTGGGATACTCCATGCTGGGCGGCGTGGTCTATTTACGAAAATGACCGCGTTGCAAAATCCAGCAGAGCGAAGACCCAGTACTGGAACACCGGCCATGATGTTGCAAATGAGACTGTGGCGCGCCGGCGGATTGTCGGTTACAACTTTAGCGCTTTGTCTGCCTGGTGCAGGCCGATCACTGCTGTAATCGGATCGGTAGACTCACACTCAAGGTTTGACAACCTGGGTGATATGAGAGTTTGGAATGAGGCACGGCCGACATATTCCGACCCTATATACACCGTCTCAACACATGAAAGCCTTATGAGAATCGCTGTGTACTCGAAACTAATTTTGACACATGAGCAGCACATCTTTTTCGACTCAGCACACGGGATGGGTACTTACCATCATATGTTGGCGGGAGCTCTCTCAGCTCAATTCTCCTGCCTTTTTACTTCCTCCAACCTGTCTCTAGCAGTATGGGCCGGATTTGACCTCCGAAAGGATGACGTGGTGGCTGCAAATACGATGGATCTAGCAGTATCTCATGCCACAAACGGGCTGTCCCGCTACATAGACGTAGCTGCCATGATTGAGGGTTGGGCAGCCTGGGACGAAGACGTTATCTATGAATATTTTGGCACAAACCCTTTTAACAACATAGAATGGCATATGACACACCCACTGCCCCATCATTTCGTCCAGCAGTGGTTGACAAAGATAGGTCTCACGTTAGGAATACGTCCCCCTGGCCCAACTTATTTCCGACATAACGATATTAACCATCTTGGGCTTAAGTTCGACAAGAGTACCTTGCAATTTAGAAGTCTAACTTATTGCACCACTGACGTTGATAGGTACTTTCCCAAGTTGGCCTATATTTAAGTCTTGACATAATATATATATATATATAGATATGTAAGTTAATATAAAGTTAATAATTATCTCCTTATTGTAGCCTTGAAGAAGAAAAAATAAAGATTTTTCGAAAGCTTGGCAGTAGTAATAAATGAGTTTTCATTAAATTTTGCCCTTACGACTAGGCCGTTACCCCAATTCAAAATTCTGGTTCTATATATATATATATATATATATATATATATATATATATATATATATATATATATATATATATATATATATATTATAAAATCGGCCAACGGATCTTTGGGATATTAATAAAAAAGGTCTATTAGAAAACACCTTGACACCCTTGTATCTTTAAAATTATACATTTCCGGACACATGTTTATATTATGAACTTTTTACCTTAAAACACTCAAAGAATCACCTCCTGAAGTTTGGCCAGATACTTAATTAACACCCTGTATTTAAAAATGGCTAGCTAGTGATCTAGTAAGCTATGTTTATTTTAATGGGAAAAATACATCTCATAAAAAATAAACAAACTCATAATACAAATACTATACACTAATTAATTCATTTTAAATGTATCTAAATAGGCACTTTAATAATTGAAAAATGGTCAGGAGCACTTAAAATCACTTCATAGAATATACCAAATATGCAAAAAAAAATCCAATAAAAAAACCACAAATGGTACATTAAAATCTGCATTATCTGAACTCAAACTATACCTAAACGGCTAATAAAATAATACTGACAAGACTAAATAAAAGTGAGAAGACGCCGACATCGATAACGCGATGAGCAGTTTTAAATAATTATTATATTATTCCGAGTTATTTTTACGTACGTGTTTTACAATTATTGTAATACAGTAGCATTCCTTTAAATAAATTTTAATTTAAGTATTGTTAATATAGTCATATTAATTATTATAGCCCGTATGATTTCTAAAATAAAAAAATCAAGCGTGTTTTTATCAGAATTATTAAATGATTAAAAATATGTAGAAATAGTTAATATTTATTAACTTCGTAAGTGCTATATTTTAATATAATTAGGGACTATATATCTTAAGTTTAAATTATGGTAAACTTGTATGAGTTTCAATCATTTATATTTAAAATGTTAGGAAAGACAATATAGATTTTAGGCAAGAGGGAAGCCAATATGGGGGAAAGGACTGCGTAACTAGTAATTAAAACTTAACAATTTTGTTTACTTGATATTTTTCTGGTCGTTCACGTTGAACTTTAACTCTTCGTTGTGTCACACACAATCTAAATGAAATTTCGGATATGATGCAGAACTGATAAATTAGATTAAATATATTAATTGCAAGGTATGCAAAGAAATATTTTTGTTAACTTTGCAAATACATAAGGCATGCAATAATTTTAAAAAAATTTGACGTGAGATTACTTCATAATTCTTGGAAGTATTGAATGATAAAGATTTGAATTATTATGGGTCTGTTTTGTTTAAGAAGCTAACAAATAATTTCAAAAGCTCAACTATCAAAATATATTGGTAGCAAATATTTAAAAGTATGCATAGTTATAATGTTCTATATTAATTGGAGATACTGAATGTAAACTAGGTATAGTTGTTGCAATCGATAATATATTTTGCTGCTTATTTTCAGCACAACAAAATCCGTTATGATGAAACGGAAAAAAAAATACCGCTACTCATATTATGGGCACCTATGTATTTTTAATTTCATAATGATGTTTAAAATTACATAGGTACATACTATGAGTAGTGGTTGTGACGGTTTTTTTATTAGGTATGATGAAAAGAAGCTGCAAACTAAATTATCGTTGGAGCCAACTATATTTTAATTTATTTTTATCTACAGTAACTATGCACGGTAGGGGTTCAAAATATGCCTATACTGTGAGGCAACTCCATTCGAGTATAAATTAACATTTACATTCCAAGTATCTTCTTGGTCTACCGGCGCGGCACCCCGTTCACCCTTATTCCCTCATTTCTATAAAAAATATTATGATTTATAACTTTTAATTTTTATTGTGAAAATTGGCGAAAAGTATTTTTTTGTACGGCGAATATAAATTTATGGGCCATCCATAAATTTAAATTTACACCTAAGTTCGAATATTGGTTAAACCTAGGAATACCCAGGTAATAGCCCGAAATATGCAAAAGAAGAATTGAGTTTAGGTTAGATTAGAATTAGCTTTTAGTTGATTTTGCATTAATAAAAAAAAACTTAAGCTAAACTGACCCCCTTTTGCATATTTTGGGCTCCTACGTGGGTATAGGAGCCCGTCATAGTGTCGTGACCAATCACGAATCCGCACACGTTCATATCCATCATTAATATTTTCCTCACTAAATTCTTCACTTTTACAAAAAACCATCACGATAAAAATCAAATATCAAAATTATTTAACGTTGCGAACGTTAAACTTGTTCACTATACGTATCTGGAATATATTTGTGAATAGCGATCAATGATACCTTTACGTTAGACTACCGGAGTGCTGACGTCACGAATGTCAAATTGCTTTTTAACGAACAAGGTTTAGTTCCTTTATATTTCTATTGAGCTCTTCCAAATGACGCCACAAGTTAATATAAAATGTAAAAAACAGGTGATTGTCGACAACCGCCGACTTGTGTCTGGTATTTTCAATACGCCTATGATGGTTGCGCATGTTGCAAAATCTGTGAATTTTTTCACAGCCTACTATTATTATAATGTATATGTATTATATGTGTGCTGAAAACTTCGAGTGCAGAAAGGTATGTATAAAACTTATGTCTATTATTGCATACCTGTTCAAAAGCTTCATTTACCGTAAATAGTTGAACGAATTTGTATATTTTTTTCTTCATCCGAAAGAGAAATATTTGCGGTGTCGTGTAACGGGGTGTGTTTGACAACAATCAACATGGCAGGGCGAGATTGTTTGAGTGATCAAAGTCGCCCCTTGGTAAACTAAGGTATTGTATTTTGGGGCGTCAACATGGTGCAGAAAAATTGTTTGGCTCGTTAAACTTGCTGTATGGTAAACACATGTTCTGTTTTAGATGATTCGGGACTATAAAATAAAACCTGATTCCAGAGAGTATAGAAATTATAATGAAGCGCAGCTGGAAGGTCTTAGAAAAGTAGTGGAGGAAAGTATGAAAACGAGAACCGCAAATCAAGAGTATAAAATCCCATTTGGAACGCTTAATAATAAATTACATGGGCGCAATGTGGCGCCAAAAATGACTGAAGGTCAATCCCATGCTGAAGAAATAGCAATTTTAAATTCAGCAGTAAAAAGTGCCGATTGGGGATTTCCTTTGTCAAATGTTAGAATTGAGAATATTAGCAAAATCTCTGTTTGGATCAATCCAGTCGAAAAATACAATGTTTTCAAAACAATCTGCCAGGTAAAGTTTGTGTTGGTGATGTGTGTTAAAACGGCAAATATTAGTGTAGCACAACGTGTCTCGGCAAACATAAACAAAGCACGAGCCGAAAGTAGGGATACTATTACGAAATATGTTGACAATCTAAAAGAAACAGTAAAAAACGTACCGCCTCAAAATATACTTAACTACGATGAGACCAATGTCAACGACGAACCAGGAAAAGCATCTACAGGCATGGCGTAAAATATCCCGAAAAGAATACCAACCATTCGAAAAGCGCAACAACCATCATGGTCTTTGGATCAGCTGACGGTACCACTTTACGCGTTTTTTTAGAGCGTGGTACCCTTTTTACCCTTTACCGCTTGCATTTAGGCAAAAAGTATGTAGCGTTTTATTTTTCTTTTTATAAAAATTCCAAATTTTAATATTGCTGGCGCCATCTATTCGCTAGATGTTAAACTTCATTCAGTACAGGTAGCGGTTCCTTTCCATAAAAACAAATTTCATTGAGTATAGACGATAGAGTTCACTTAATTGCCTTTGGTCATATGACCTGTCAATTGGAAGACTTCCGTTTTGCGAAAAGGAGGTTTTTTTCCGAGAGATTGAGATCAGAAAAAGACGCGTGGTTCAGCGTCCGACAAATCTCAGAGAAAAGGGCTTTCTGAAACACTTTTCCTAACAGTAAAGGCACGGGTATCCAAAGTGGAGATTTGAAATCCTGTAGAATATACTGTTCAGAGCCTAGTTCGTGTTTTTTTGGCCTTTTCCTGGAATAAGATCACAGTAAGTGTATCTACCATTTTGTATCGCCATGTCTAACTAAATTTTATTTCAGTTATTCCTGTTTTTTATTTATTTTGATAATGTTTGATTGTGCATTACTGGTTTGGATCAGCATATAGTTTGGCTATATTTTGGAATGTGTACAGCTGATTTTCAGACCGTAAGTTATTTTTTTGGTATTCGGTGACTGTTCTGAGAGTTTTTTTTATATAGAGAACTGGCGTATAAGAAATTGACGTATAAGTAATTGGCATATGAGTAACCACTTTTGAGACAGTATTTATGACTCTACATTTATTCTACTGATATCGAAGACTCCTGCTACTATCGAAGAGTCTACATCCACTTCCGTTAGTCTGGAGACTGCCTGCCTATCTGTTCACTACGTCATAAATTAAAAAAAAAATACAGATAAGTTCTAAGTTCAACACACAAGGTATTCCCTAAATTTTTTTTACTTTGAGATAATATTTTGAATATCTCTGTGAATTGTTGTCATTTATTCCATATATTATAGTCAAAATTTACCTTTTAGTTAACATTATAAGTCATGCTTTGTCCTTAACGGTACGTTTTACTTCAGTATGATCTTTTATGTGAGAATCGCTAACACGGATTCATTTTTGAAGGTTATTGTACACGATTTGTTTCGAAACATCATCGTATTGGTACTTACATAAATTTCACCTGTTTATATATTACGTAGTATAGTATACTGAAGAGAACTTTAACTAAATTTGAGTTTACTTAAAGCAACTAACGATTTCATTGGGATAATTGAAACTGGGTTTAAACTGATTGATAATTGTGTTCGTTTTTAAATAAATGTTCAACGTAGGATAGTTATATCTGACTTTTATTCTTGATGAACATAATAGACCCTTATTGCTGTCGATTATTTTATTTTAGCTATTTCATGATCAAATTTTCTTACTGGTTTCTTACTTTACCTTTTCATACCCAAAGTAAGTGGCGCCCTTTTTACTGTCTTTGACCATTACTATTTGAATACTTAACATCAATTTTAGAATCTTTGCAGCCTATACATTATTACTTTTATTTTATTATTTAACAACATTATTAAGTCACCACAGGTCACAAGTCTTACCTACGAACCCAGCTCTCCTCTAACCCTGAGCAACGGATACCTTTTTCTTTCTGTTTGAGTGATGACAGAAAAAGTCGTCACAAGTACCGCGTATTAACCCTAAGTAACCAAACCAAACGCGGTACGTTTTGTCTGGAGACGTTTAAAAGCGGGTAGTATTGCCCTCACATTAAAGACGGCTTGATGCCGGCGTAACAGAGAAAAAACGCATTCGGAAAAAAGAGAGAGTAATAAAGGAGTAAATAAGAGAGTAATTTCGGCTTGTTTTAATCTATTTATTTATTACTTACCCATGTGCGTGCATTGTTTGCTGCAATATGCTTTAAAGATATTAATAAATATGGAAATAGATACATCATTACCACAAGAATTTACCTATAGAGTCGTAAGTAATGTGAATAGCCAAATCACTTTTTTCTCTTTTGCTGTAAAAAAAACAAAAATAATCATGACTGATGATAGCGACGCTGAACGTCAAGCCCTGGAACTTGACGTTCAGCGTCGCTTGAACCGTTTTTCCTTCATCCAAGTTACTTTTATGTTCGTTTCATATAGGACAAGCCGTATGGAAATGGCTATGTGATAAAAAGCATAAAATATTGAAGGAGCATAGGCCCATTCTTTATAATAGTTTAAAAAATTTATGCAACCATCATAGGTGTATTAAAAATACCAGACACAAGTCGGCGGTTGTCGGCAATCACCTGTTTTTTACATTTTATATTAACTTGTGACGTCATTTGGAAGAACTCAATAGAAATATAAAAAAACTAAACCTTGTTGAGAAAGCAATTTCACATTCGTGACGTCAGTTGCCTCACAGTATAGGCATATTTTGAACCCCTACCGTGCATAGTTACTGTAGATAAAAATAAACTAAAATATAGTTGGCTCCAACGATAATTTAGTTTGGAGCTTCTTTTCATCATACCTAATAAAAAACCGTCACAACCACTACTCATAGTACGTACCTATGTATTTTTATACATCATTATGAGATTTAAGTATACATAGGTACGCGTAATATGACTAGCGGTATTGACAGTTTTTTTGTTATGAGGAAAATAAGCAGCAAAATATATTATCGATTGGCAGCAACTATACCTAGTTTACATTCAGTATGTCCAATTAATATAAAACATTATACATATGCATGCTTTTAAAAATTGGCTACCATTATATTTTGATAGTTGAGTTTTTGAAATTATTTGTTAGCTTCTTAAACAAAGCAGACCCATAATAATTCAAATTTTTATCACCCAAGACTTCCATGAATTATGACGTAATCTCATGTCAATTTTTTTTTAAATTATTGCATGCCTTAAGTATTTGCAAAGTTAAACAAAAATATGTCTTTGCAGACCTTGCAATTAATATATTTGGTCCAATTTATCAGTTCTGCATCATATCCGAAATTCAGATTGTGTGTGACACAACGAAGAGTCAACGTGCAACGTGAACGAGAAGAAAAATGGCAAGAAAAAAAATTAAACCAATAATTTTTCCGAAGTTTATGTTCGTATCTACAAAGATATTGTTCTAAGTCGTTGCAAAGCTTACAACGTAGTGGCATTGGTTGACCTTACATGTACAGAGTTAGAGCAATATTACATTAAGCGTTTAAGAACTTTTTCTAATGGCCGCACTGATACAAAAAGGCTTTTTCTAAAATCTCAAGTCCAATGTGCTTCATATTTGAAAAAAGAAGATATAGAGAAAGTTGACTGCTTCATTTACAAAGTACCTTCTTGTATTAACCCCGAAATATTTTACGATGTTTAGAATTTTTTTTAGAATTTAGAATGAGTGGGAGGGGGGTTAATCACTGCGACCTTACAGATCCATTGTGTCCCCCTTTCTTGAGTCATAACTCATCATACAGTCCCAGGGCTTTGACAAAAGCCAGTATCTGGGACGGTTTTATAGAGGGTAGTTCTCCATCTCCAATATCAGTCGTACCAAAATTCATGGCACGAATGGTTGTCGTCTCGGCGCACTCAGTGATGAGGTGTACTGGTGTTTCCCCATCTTCCCCACAGAATCTGCATTCGCCGTTTCTTCTTAGTTTCAATCTACTGGTGTTCATTGAGGAGACAGTGTCCTGTTAAAAACCCCGTGACAATCCGAAGATTGTTCTTACTTAAACCCAGGAAGATCTGTGATTTTTCTTGATCATAAGCCCTCAGAAACTTCTTCGAGTGTCTTAGACCGTTGCAAGATTTCCATTCCAGGTTGCGGATGGAATCTTCCAAGTTCTTGAGTTCCGCCTTGAGATGGTTACCACTTGGAAAGCAGAACGGTTCTGCTCCAGTTAGTGGAGTGTTCGCTCCTTTCCTAGCTAGATTATTTGCTTTTTCATTGCCTTCTATCCCTTGGTGAGCAGGCACCCAGAGTAGGAGGACTTTGTTTTCTTTGCCTAATTTATTCAGCTTCTCTATGCATTCTTTGACCAATTTCGAATTGATTGATACTGAGTTGATCGCTTTTAACGCTGCTTGACTATCAGACAAGATGGCTATTTCTTGTTTCCGATAGTTCCTATCTAAGATAAGTTGTACGCATCTTTCGATAGCGTAGATTTCTGCCTGTAGGATACTAGGGTAAGTGCCCATTGGTTCGGAGTATTTAGCTCTCGGCCCAAACACTCCGATCCCTGTTCCCCTATTGGTTTTGGAAGCATCAGTATACCAAGTTATGGTATGGTCTTTTAACTGCTGGGCAAGCGTTTCGCTCTTCCAATCCTTTTTATTGCTCAATACTACATTGAGGTGTTTCTCAAAGTTGTACGTTCTTGGCATATCGTCCACTGGGAGTTGCAGGAGTGGTATTACCTTTATGAGGGTGTTCCAAGCCCCCATTTTACGATGTTAATTTGAATGTAGGTTTTTGCACGTGTGAAAATAGAAGTTTGGGGAAACTACAGTATTGGCCAAAAGTACACAGACAAAATTATTTTTCAAAACAAAATAAACAAAACATCCCTAATAATCTTTCTCCACATACCAATATTTCTAAAACCACCCATTAATAAAATATAAGTAAACAAACAACACTTGCGATGTTTATTTCATTTGCGATAAGATAAATACCAAAATCATGTTGGTCAAAAGTAGATAGACAAAAAAAATTGTCAACGTTCTAACTATTTATCATGAACCTGAGATATCTTTAGCATGCATTTAGTACTAGAAGAGATATTGAAAATATAAGACATGCCCCGCGGAGTTAAAATTTCTCTTGACCTAAAGCAGCGTATCCTTGCTGCTCACCGTGAGGGAGAACGACAAAGTGATATTGCCCGACGCGACGCGCGACGCGGTTTGAAGTTAAAAAATCAAGTCAGTGCTACAAGTCAGTGCGACTGCTAAAACGAATTAGTTCAAATAATCCATTCCTGTCATCCAACAAGTTAAAGTTGGAACTGGAGAGTTCAGGAATATGCAGCGACTCTTCGCGGACAATACGGAGGAGATTAATAGAAGAGAAGCTCTTTAGTCGTAAGCCAGCCAAGAAACCTTTACTATCCAAGAAAAACCGCTTAGCCCGACTCGAATTTGCTCTAGAGCATATCCACTGGACCAAAACTGATTGGACAAGAGTGTGCTGGAGTGATGAATCGAAGTTCAATTTGTTTAATTCCGATGGCATTCAGCATGTTAGACGTCCAGCAGGCAAACGTTTGGATCGAAAATACACGAAACCAACAAACAAAAACCAAACAGTGAAGCATGGCGGTGGATCAGTAATGGTATAGGGTTGTTTCTCGGGATTTGGTATTGGTCCTTTACATAACATTATAGGGATTATGGATAGGTTCATGTGCCGTGATATCCTTAGAGATGTTATGCTTCCCTATGTTGAAGAGAAAATGCCATTAAGATTCAAATTCCAACAAGATAACGACCCCAAACATTCCTCAAAGGTATTAAAACAGGTTTTCAATGATGAACAAATTCCTGTTTTGAAATGGCCATCCCAGTCTCCCGACCTGAACCCAATCGAGAATTTATGGGAAATAGTGGACAGAAAATTGAGAACCAGAACCTACTCCAATAAAGATGATTTGCTTGCCGGTTTGCAAGAACAATGGGTTAATCTGGATATGAATATCATTGATAAACTTATAGAATCCATGCCGCGCAGGTGCCAAGCTGTAATTGACAATAACAGTTATTTCACGAAATACTAATGTTATTTTGTCATAAAATAACAATTGTTGCACACAAGCACATGGAATTTCTACATTTGTTCATATTTTATGGAATTGTCTATCTACTTTTGTCCAGCATAATTTGTTATTTTTAATAGTATTTGTAAGTTTTTCTTTTTTATTATCTATAACAACCATAATTTGTTGTATTATCAAGTAAATATAAAAAATATAATAATGGTTTGGAAAAATTTGGATTTTGTCTATCTACTTTTGGCCAATACCTTTTGGCTCCACCACAGAAGAGGGATATTCAATGGCTGTTCTAGCTTTAAGGAATAAAGCCAACCCTCCCGAGTTTTATGCACCTCTTCTACAAAATAAAAGTATCGAGACAACTTCAAACTCTGGCATGAATTCTTCGCTAAATGATACCCCTATAGCAAATGGTTTGCGAAATAATTCACCTGAGCAAAATATACCATCACCTACAGAGTCGGTTGAGGATAAATTTAAACAATTTTTAGATCTACTCAACCATAATCACTGCCAGTTTGGTTCCTCTAAAGCAGTTATTCAAACATGTTTAATGAAACTTTAATGAAAAAATGTTAAAAAACTCGGAATAATTCACAAGTCACAAGAGGCAGCAAACGAATGTCATCTGGTCGTCCAGCTTCTAATGAGGTCATTAAAAGAAAAAAAAAGAAAACACAGTTTTCTGATAACGTAAATAGAAATGTACCTCATGCTAACGAGCATGGATCTGGGCATTAAGGTGCATATTTTTCATGTATTTATTTGTTTTTTTTCCATTTACATAAGTTGTTATCATTCTCAATAAACTCAATATTACTTGTTTATTAGATCATGTTTTTGTAATAAGCATTGTCCTGCAATTTGCCAAATTCTTGCAAGAAAAACATCAGGACGCCTGTTTTCATATTTATTTTAATAATTATTTCACCACACTTCAAGTATTACTAGAATTGTAGTCTATGGTGTACAAAGGTACCGGCAATATAAGAGATAATCGTATTGGGTAAAGAATGAACCCTGTAAAACGGTACTCAATACAGTGGCAATGTCCTTTCAAAAAGACAACTGTTTTAATATTATACAAATCCAGAAATAAAAAATGCTGATATACATATCTTTTTATGCCCATTAACTTACCAAAAGTACAGAAAAATAGTTTCGGCAATTTTGGGTTGCAAAATCACGTACTGAGAGACCAGATGAATGGAGGGAGATGTCGAGGAATAACGGAATTAGCCGTCACCTTTCAGAGTGATAAACTGTATTTTCAGAATTTTCAAAAGTCAAAACGTTAGTTAAGAAGTCAAGAAATTATTGTGTTTTGGCAATTCAATTTGTTACTAGTTTTTGTGAAATTTATACAATAGCATTACTCCTAGTCAATCAAATACCTGCTAAGGTACCAGAGAAACAATTACAATAGCATGATAGATCTTTTTGCTGTTGTATTATTTGCTGTTATGTTAGATTTTTCACTAGAATTCAATCGTTGGCTCTGAATGGGCAGTTACAAGAAAAAATAGATTTTATGCGAGAGTTCAGGCGTGTTATGAAATCAAAATCTTACAACAATGACACAGATTAGTCTCCAGATTTATCGCTGAACAAGAATGACTTTGAATCTCCCAGTTGTTATTATATTGCATCTTCGCCTATGGTAAAAAAATTAAAATAGACAAATAAAACCACTCTAATAAAAACTTGTATTCTTAAAAATATTATTTTACGCCCTGAAATAATCGAACCTAAAACAGTTAATGAAACTGAGGATGCGTGTGTGAGAGAGAGAGAGAGAGAGAGAGAGAGAAAGAGAGATATTTAACTAATACCCAGAGCCTAATACTATGTTCATAGTTGCGTGTTTATTCTTGCTTCATATTACTAGTACTTAGGATATTTGCTTTTAGTTTTTTTACTTGTGTATACAAAAAACCTTGTTTTATCTACAAGATCTTTTTAGGAGGATAAATTACTAATAATAATAATAACGTTTATTAAACATTTTCTCTTGAAATTAAAACAGATACAAAATAGTACAGTACCAACATAATATGCTAATATATCTAATACACATTATATAAGTACAATTTAACTAAAACTAAATTTAAAAGAATTGCCACAAAGTAATAGAATTACTTGTATGTGGAAAGGAATACAATTTAATTATAACTGAATATAATAATGTTCACTGGCACTTATGAAATTTTATTTTGTATATTTTAAATTAACTATTAATTCATTCTATCAGGTCATTAAATATATCTCTACCTCCATCAACCATCCATTTGCATACCCCAGAGTAACTTTTAACTTTCTTTAGGAAGGTTGGTAAGATGTCCCTACTATTTTAATATCGAAAATATGTAGGTATTTCTATTTCTTGAAAATAGACCCAATTCTTTTACTTTTTACTTAATTTGATACTTTCATTGAGAAACTGCTATCAAAAATAGGAAAATACTAAATATCTTCGAGTATCTGTGGTGTTTAAATAGTAAATGTATGTGTAGGTTTCGACATAAACCAAGGGAAAATCCTAATGGGAATGAAAATTATAAGACCCATTTTGGAAAGTGCACCGCAGTAGTTAAACTATTACGGGACTGCGACAGTCTGATAACCAAGAAGGTTACCAAAGATTTTCACCTGGTTCTTTTGCGTGCGTACCTGTGGGTTCTTGTAGAATTCCCAGAGGCTGTTGAAGAGGACCTTAATAAGTGTCGTTTAGGTAGGTAGCATGTAAAGGTAAATTGTGTGACGTCAGAGGACTTGGTAAACAACTTTGAGAGGTTAAAGGTTATCTCCAAATATTGCGATAAGTTATTATTGTGTACGAGAGGTCAAGGGGGTCGGGTTTTATCAGTAAACATTGCGATAAGGATGTTTTTCGCTTTTACTCATAGTGCGAGCCAAGCCTAGCGTTGTGAAATATATTTTATAAGAAAAGATAAAAAAACATATTATTTTAAAATAATTACAGTTTTCACATATTCAGGTACATCAGATTTGTCGGTAAGCCTTTTCGATAATCATCCACGCCATTTACGAATTTCGTCTGATACATCTTGCGGAACACTTGTATTTACCATTCTTATGAATAAATATTGTTGTCCGTTACACCGATCTGCAATCTCATCAATTTTCTTCTTTATCTTTTCTTTAAGAAAGTCAGGTATTGTGATTTTTCAACAAGTCGTTTACAATCAGGATAGCTTAGATCTGTAGGATTTTTACAAGTTACCACTAGTCTATTAATTTCAAAATTTAGTCTCGGAATTTGTTTAAAGAATTGTTTTTGAAGCTCTCGATCTGACTCTTTCTGTGAAATATCTGTAGTTACCATTGTAGTTACTAAAGTAAAATGATATGGTCTTTATATTTTAAAGAAAACGATTTGATAAGAGGGGGTAAAATGTTATCTCTGATTTTTTTTATATTTAATAATATATAAATGTGAGTTTTGAATTTATATTTAGTTGATGTTGACAGTTTATAACAGCAAAATAAGATGTCTACAGTACCGTGCACTATTTTATTAAAAAGTAAAGATGGTCACGCACTTCCATCAAACCATCTATTCACACTTTGCAAACATCTATTTTTAGATAGAGACCAAGGGATTCGGGACCAAGTAGTCCTGAAACTCTCGTACACCCCAAAATCTGAGACGATGGAGAGAAAACTTGGTAATCTACCAATAGCATACATCCGATTTATATTTAGTTGATGTTGACAGTTTATAACAGCAAAATAAGATGTCTACAGTACCGTGCACTATTTTATTAAAAAGTAAAGATGGTCACGCACTTCCATCAAACCATCTATTCACAGTTTGCAAACATCTATTTTTAGATAGAGACCAAGGGATTCGGGACCAAGTAGTCCTGAAACTCTCGTACACCCCAAAATCTGAGACGATGGAGAGAAAACTTGGTAATCTACCAATAGCATACATCCGATTTATATTTAGTTGATGTTGACAGTTTATAACAGCAAAATAAGATGTCTACAGTACCGTGCACTATTTTATTAAAAAGTAAAGATGGTCACGCACTTCCATCAAACCATCTATTCACACTTTGCAAACATCTATTTTTAGATAGAGACCAAGGGATTCGGGACCAAGTAGTCCTGAAACTCTCGTACACCCCAAAATCTGAGAAGATGGAGAGAAAACTTGGTAATCTACCAATAGCATACATCCGATTGGGTGTAGAAAGCGATGAGGAGCTGGACATATTGAAAAGATACATACAGATTTACGATTTCATTGGCAATGAAACGACAAGTGTGCCAGTGTTAGCGCTTGAGGACGAGGAAGAAGAGAAGATGCTTTCGATTGAAACAAGTATCTTCAAGGATCCCAAGAAAAGAAAGCATGTAAAGATTAGGAGGACTGAGGAAAATGTAGATGAAAAAAGAAGGAAAATGAAAACATTAGAAAATAGGATAATAACACCTGCATCCTCATCATTGACAGCCGTATACGATGAAGATACGGACAGGTATGAAAGCCAAAAACACACTATTGTACAAAATTAATATTTAGTATCCTATTTGTCAACTGGTGAGACAGATATTAAACATTTTCAAACCAAGAGTAGAATTATTTTTAATAATACAGATTTAAAATTATTTTACAATAATTACATTAAAGATAATATTTTAAATGAACTTGAAGAATTTCAGGAGAGAGATAGTGGTTGGAGTCTTTATCAAATTTTAGAATTCAAAGTTAATATGAATAATTATGTACCAATTAGAGTGGGTGTTTCAACATATATCGAAATACCGAAATTTATCCAGAACACTAAAGTGTGCTTAATATTAAAAATAGTGATCCTTATTGTTTTCTTTGGTCTATTGTAGCAGCCTTTTATCCCTGTTCAAATACAAAAAAATCCTCTTAGAGTATCCTCATATCCACATTTTAGTAGCGTATTAAAATATGATGGAATTGAATTTCCTATCAAATTGAAAGATATATCAAAATTTTAAATTTTAAATAGTATTTGTGTAAATGTCTTTGGTATAGAATGGAAGAAAAAGAAATGTGAAATTGTTCCTATTTGCTTGAGTAATTTTCAATACTTAAAGAGTGTTAATTTGTTAATTATTCCAACTAAAATTAAACCTAATTTTGATGAAAACGATCAATTAATGAGTTCAAACATAAATGACTACAAACCAATATATCATTTTGCATTAATAAAAGACTTATCACGCTTATTGTGCAGACAAATGGGTAACTTGAAAAGTAAAAAATATTTCTGCGATAGATGTTTAAATCATTTCCTTTCCATTGGAAGAAATATTAAATAGACATATTTTTATATGTAGCAAAATGAATAAAAGTAAAATATCAGTACCTTCAGAAGATGAAAAATTTATATCATTTTCTCAGTTTAAAAATAAAAAAAAATCTCCGTTTGTTATATATGCAGATTTAGAAAGTATCTAAGAAAAATGTGAAAATTCTAATAATACTGCTATGGTCGGTTTCGAGTAGTATAGCATATTATATCATGTGTAGTTTTAATAATTCTCTTTCAAAATTTGAGTGCTATACAGGTAAAGACTGTATTAAGTGGTTTGTTAAACGTTTATGTCAACTAAGTATTGAAATAAATAATATTTTTTTAAATCCAATTCCTATGCATCCTTTTTCAAATCAACAATTACTCGATTTTTATTCTTCCAATGTATGTCATATATGCGAAAAACAATTTGCACAAGATGACATTAAAGTAAACGATCACTGTCATTTCACAGGTCAATATAGAGGTCATAGGTCAATATACACCAAACCAAACCACCCGGTTTCCTCTTACCCTCTACAAGTTCACCGTAAAGAAGAGATTTCAGTAGGCGGTTTGCTTGCATCCTGCATACGTGGCCAGCCCATCTTAACCCATATACGGCCACCGTCCTTTTAAAAGCCAAGTTACAGATTTCTGTATTACTCAACTTTAACTCCTTGAATGCAGATGGCACATTATGAATTTGTTTAGAGATAATATTATTCCGTTAATTTAACCACCACATGTTATATTTTCACTTGTTAGTGTGTGAAAATTACACTTTATTGAGTTCGACTTTTTTCAGTGTGTGACATGAATGATTCGGGGTAAGTCCTATGTGTTACTGTATTTTTGTCATCAATTAGAACGTTGGTTTTTGTTAATAAACACCTAAAAAACGTTCCCATGTAAAAGCTTGGTTATGGTGAAATATGTGCCGACAGTTGGAACTGAAAATATCTGCATGTTCTTTTTAAAGGACAGTGGCCAAATCTACTATAACAAAACTACATTTTTAGGTATTGGAAAAGGCCACTGAAATTCCATGAGTTGTTGGAGGAAATTGCAAATCTCGATGCAGAAATACCGAATAATATTTACATATTGCCTCCTGAGAATGCAAATGAAGAAATCACAGATGAAGATTCCGGGGATGAAGAGACCGTGAAACGACAAGTGTGCCAGTGTTAGCGGTAGAGGACGAGGAAGAAGAGAAGATGCTTTCGATTGAAACAAGTATCTTCAAGGATCCCAAGAAAAGAAAGCATGTAAAGATTAGGAGGACTGAGGAAAATGTAGATGAAAAAAGAAGAAAAATGAAAACATTAGAAAATAGGATAATAACACCTGCATCCTCATCAATTCTGCGTGCCGAAGTACAAGTAAGTTTTTAGGAACGTACTCAAACTCCGGAACTAGAGAGCGATCTTTGGGATAGTGAAGATGATTTACCTTTGTCCGTTTTCCGTACTAAAGAAATTGGCTCGAAAAAAAAAGCGCATTTACAAATGGTTGCAAACAGACATAAATTCAGATTTTTCTTTGTGGAATAATATTTATGGACCAAAAATATCCTACACGCCTTTAGAGGCATTTCATTTATTTTTTGACTCTGAAATCATCGCTATGTTGGTGCATTATAGCAATCTATCTGCTACGTCTCATAACCGCAATGGAGACATTTCTGGCAATGAAATGCGCTGTTTTTTAGGGGTACTCTTGCTTAGTGGGTATTCTGGTTATCCTAGGCGTGAAATGTATTGGGAGAAATCCAAAGATACAAATAACCAACTTGTTTGTGAAGCCATATCTAGGAATAGGTTCAAGTATATTATACAAAATTTACATTGCTGCGACAATAATAATTTGTTGAATACTAATGATAAATTTGCTAAGATTCGCCCTCTTATTGACGCACTAAATAAAAGATTTATCGACTTTGCACCCTTTCAGGAGAATCATAGTGTAGATGAAAGTATGGTTCCATATTTTGGACGCCATGGAACCAAGCAGTTCATCAAAGGAAAGCCCATCAGATGGGGTTATAAGTTTTGGGCCGGTACTACGAAAACTGGTTATGTTGAATGGTTTGAGCCCTACCAGGGTTCGACAACAATTATTGCGGATGGATATAAAGAATTAGGTCTTGGAGCTAGTGTAATTCTACAGTTTTCTCATGTTCTTCAAGAAAGATTTCCCAATACTCCGTTCCACTTATATTTTGACAATTTTTTTACTAAACTTGCTTTGTTGGAAAAACTGACAGATATGGGTTTGAAGGGAACTGGAACTATCAGAGAAAATCGTTTAGGCAAAGAGTGCACTTTGACTCATTCTAGCATTTTGAAAAAAAAAAGATAGAGGTTTATTTGAATTTTGTACTTCAGATAATAACAAAATAATCTTATGCAAATGGCATGACAATAGTGTTGTCACGATTGCTTCAAATGCCACCAAAATTATGCCAACTTTACCTGTAAAACGATTTTCTCAGAAAGAGAAGAAAAATGTATATGTTCCCCAACCTCATGCTATAAAAAAATATAACAAGAATATGGGAGGGGTTGATAGAACGGACCAGAACATTAGTCTATATAGAACGTCAATAAGAGGGAAAAAATGGTATTCTCCCCTAATTTGCCACTGTCTAGATATGGCTTTACATAACGCGTGGCACCTTTATCGAGAAAGTAATGGCAAAAAGGACCATTTACTTTACAGTCAGTTGCTCTCGGTATTTTAGAAACTTTTAAAAAATCATCGAAAAGAGGCCCTAGTCGCAATTCTGCTAATTTACATGAGCATTCGAGATATGATCGACTAGACCATTTAGTTACTTATCAAGAAAAACAGACAAGGTGTGGTATTTGTCATAAAAAATGTAATTTCACCTGTCAGAAATGTGAAATTGCATTACATCCTAAAAATTGTTTTGTGAGTTATCATACAGCTTAACATTTTGTTCTATTATATTCATTTGCTTTTCTAATAAACGCTTTTTAAAGAAGGTTGTGTATTTGTCCATCGTCCTTTTAAAAGAACACCTGTTTTTGAAAAAACCTGCAAATATTTTTGAAAAAACCGCCTACTACATCGTTGGTATATTATAGTTAGCACTAAAAAAACATAATATCAACTAATTTGAAAATTAATAGTTTTGGCCTTATCTGGGTTAAGCGAGATTTAGTAATCATGACTTCAGCGCACTCGCAGCTTGCTTTTTTAAGGACTGATACATTTGAGACATGGTGGTACCATTTGATTCTTAGAGACACCTTAGACAACTTTTAAGAATCACTTTATTATTAGGGCATTAGCAACAGAAATACCAGGAATGATAAATTTACTCCCAGTAAATAAAGAAAAATATATAGCTTTTACTAAATAACCCACCTGTAACCACCTGTAAAACATTGAAAATACATCATTACAGCTTCGATTTCTCGATTCATTTCGACTTATGGCTAGTAGCTTAGGCAAATAGAGTTCATATCTCACCAATTCAGAAAAGGTTATAACCAGAAGTTTCTGTAGAAATGAAGACGAATTTTTGTTAGTATCGAAAAAAAGTATTTTTCCGTATGAACATCTTGATTATTGGGATAAATTAAACGAATTAAAATTACCAGCCCTTGAGTGTTTCTATAGTAATTTAAGAAAATATAGTATAGAACAATGTGAATATGATCATGCTATAAAAATATGGGATACATTTAAAATTCAAAATCTTTGTGAACATATGGAATTATATTTAAAAACGGATGTATTGCTTTTAGCTGATGTATTTGAAAATTTTCGTAAGGTTTGTTTAAAAACATATAATTTGGAATGTTTAAAATATTACACAGCAAAAAGAGGTTTAGCATACGATAGTTGTTTAAAAGTATCTGGAATTACTTTAGAGTTATTAACATATATTGATAAATTAATGTTTATCGAAAGAGGTATTAGAGGTAGAATATCACAATGTAGTAACCGATATGGGAAAGCAAATAACGTCTTTATGGGAAATGAGTATAACACTACCCTTCAATCATCATACCTTATGTATTTTGATGTAATTAACTTATATGGTACAGCCATGAGTCAATTCTTACCTTTTGGCGATTTTCAGTGGGTAGGAAGTATTGATTTTTATTCTAAAAATATATGGAAATACCCCTAATGATTCTAATATCGGTTATATACTTGAGGTTGATTTAGATTATCCTACAAAATTACATAATCTTCAAAAACATTTACCTCTATGTCAAGAGCGTATGGTAGCACCTGTAAAATTATCAAAACAAATGAAACTCTTAACCACACTATTAAATAAGAAAAACTACATTATTCATTATAAAAACTTAAAACAAGCAGTAAGTTTAGGTTTAGAAATAAGTAAAGTTCATCAAATTTTAAAATTTAATCAATCTCCTTGGTTAAAAAGTTACATCTATTTAAATACACAATTAAGAAAACAGAGTAAAAATGATTTTGAGAAAAAAATTTATAAGTTAATGAATAATGCAGTTTTTGGTAAAACTATGGAAAATGTAAGGAAATATAAAGATGTTAAATTAGTTACACAATGGGAAGGTAGATATGGTGCAAAATCTTACATTCCAAACCAAATTTCCATAATCTTACCCTATTCAATGACAGTATGGTTATTATAGAAATGAAAAGGACAAATATTAAATTTAACAAACCAATTTATGTAGGATTCAGTATTTAAGACATTTCAAAAACCATAATTTATGATTTTCATTACAACTACATTAAACCTAAATTTAATAACAATGCTAAATTATTATATTCCGATACAGATTCCTTAATATACCACTTTTTTGTTGATAATATATATGAAGATATTAGAGAGGATATAAATAAATTTGATACCTCTGACTATCCAGAAAACAATCAGTTTACAAGTTATCAATTCCTTTAGTAAATAAAAAAGTATTAGGTTTGATGGAGGATGAAAATAATGGAAACATAATGGTTGAATTTATTGGTTTGAAATCTAAAATGTATACATTTAAAACGTTACAAAACAATACAAATAAAATTGTTAAAAAGGATAAGGGAATAACAAGTGCATCACTAAAAACAATTACTTTTGAGAATTATTATGAATGTCTATTTAATAATAGCAATTTGTCTGTCAAAGAAACATTGATTCGGAGTAAAAAACATGAGGTATATACAATAGACCAGAAAAAAATTGCTCTAACTCCATACGACGATAAAAGAATTGTAAATTATATTACAACAGATACACTTCCCTGGGGTTATATAAATTGTTAGATTAATCCACTTACTTTATTTTTTTTTCTTTTATTTAACCCCTTATGTTAAAATTGAAACTAGAAAAACAAACAGTTCTAAAATATCTTAGAACAACACCTGCAGCATATGCTCCAGTTAAGGGTTCAGCTAGATCAGCTGGATTCGATTTAAAAAGTACAGATGACTGTATAATATCAGCAAGAGACAGAAATATAGTAAATACAGGTTTAAAAATGCAAGTACCTAAAGGGTGTTATGGACGAATTGCACCCAGATCTGGACTGGCTATAAACAATTTCATTGATGTTGGAGGTATTTTATTTTAATTATAAAATTTCCAGTACAACTAATAACAACTATTTATTTTACAGCAGGAGTCGTAGATGAAGACTATAGAGGAATAGTTGAAATTGTTTTGTATAATCATTCTGAGAACGATTTTATTATAAAGAGAGGTGATCGCATCGCACAGCTGATTTGTGAGAGAATATTCTATCCTGAAGTGGCAAGAAGTACAGGTATTTTAAATCATTTATATAAGTAAATTTAAATTTTAATTAATATTATATTTTCCAGAGCATTTGTGATACAGAAAGAGGAGAAGGACCATTCGGATCTACTGGTATATAGCAAATATTAGAACATTTCTCATACAAGGCGTGGAGATTTGGATCTACAGACATATCAGTTTTCATATAAGATTATTGTAAAAATATATGTGTTTAAAGTAATCCTGTTTTAAATTGTTATTTAAATAAGTACACTGTTAAAGATTATATTTTAGATTCATAGAAATATTGTAATTTACATTTACATATTTAAATTATTGTAAAAATAAATACTCATTATAAGTGGAGGTTTATTCTAATAAGTACACTGTTGAGTAAAATTCATATTTAGATTCATAGAAATACAGTAATTTACAACATTAAACTATTGCAAAAACTATATTCATTAAATTAGATATTGTAATATTTATGAAAAATATTAATATAAAAATAAATGTGCTTATAATTTAATTTATCTTTTCTTATAAAATATATTTCGCAAGGCTAGGCTTGGCTCGCACTATGAGTAACAGCGAAAAACATCCTTATCGCAATATTTGGAGATAACCTTTAACCTCTCAAAGTTGTTTACCAAGTGCTCTGACGTCACACAATTTACCTTTACCTGCTACCTACCTAAACGACACTTATTAAGGCCCTCTTCAACAGCCTCTGGGAATTCTACAAGAACCCATAGGTACGCAAGCAAAAGAACCAAGTGAAAATCTTTGGTAACCTTCTTGGCCATCCGACTTTCGCACAGTATTTTATTTGACCTATGTTAGGGGGACAAAATCCAGTAAAAAATTTAAAGAAAACAAGCACTTAAATAGTGATAAGAATGTCTGAGTATCCCATATCACCGCATTTTTTTTGCTTGTTTTTATACTGCTGATAACAAACAAGTCCAAAAATGTACACATATTTTTAAATTCTTTTAGTTGCATTTGTGAAGTCAACCTTTCAATATTCATTTAATCAGTATTGTGCCAGTTAATTGTTTCAGTGATGGAGTTTCAGCATCAAGGTAGGTGTCCTTATTATAACGTAGTAACATATTTTAGTTCGTAATGTTCTGTGTTGAGAAAACAGAAGATACTTTTATTGTAGAAAATCCTTTTAGAGTTTAATTTCAATAGCCAATTTCTTATCCCCGCATGTCCCCAGACCAATTTAAAGATATAATTAAAACCCCGTTCTTAGCTTATGTTCCGCAAAATCTTAAGGCGGATTCTCACGACTGGCGTACTTGACAAGTACGCCAATATTTGCGTACTTGGCAAGTATCCCCACCAGTCCCCACTTTGTACTACATTGGCAAGTGTACTTGGCAAGTACGCCAATATTTGCGTATTTGCCAAGTACCCCTACAATCCTTGGCAAGTAAACAGTATGGTCGCATCGATGGATACTGGTCGTCCTGAAATTGTCGTTTCTAGTGATTCTTTTTTCTTTTTAAGTTCTTTTACTGTACACTGCAATACGATTTCGATGTTCTTTGTTTGGCCATCCATATGAAGGGCTCATTTTCGTATAAATCCCTAAATTCCAAAACAACACCATTTGAAGACTACACGGGAAAACCCAGTTTTGTCCATTTTAATTGGAGCCGAGAAAAATGCAATTTAGTGTTTTTAAAGAAATATGTTATTTTCGGTTGAATAATTAGAAAAATATTTATTTTACTACCAATTCTGAATTATTAATATTGCGAATTATCGCCATATTCTGAAATATTGAAATAAAAATATAAATAGATAATCTAAAAAAAAAATAGTCAAAATGCAAAACAAAACAGGGGAAAACCAGAGATGTTCAATTAATTAAAGGTTGTATAAAACCTAAATCTAAACTACATATTTTTTTTGCTGAAAATTAATATTTAAGTAGGTTTTTATTACAATACATAAATTTATAACATATTGATAACGAAAAAATATTCCATATATACGTACATAAATTAATTACGTATGTGTATACCTTTAAGATTGTTAATAAGGATAATATTTTTCTATCGATCGTGTCAGATGATGTTTTTGAGAGATTTGTTGATTCACCTATGTTTTTCGGTCAGTCGAGATTATTGTTGTTTATTGTAAGCTTTTCGAGTTTCGAGCGGAATAAATTTGTTTGTGTTTTTGATTTTCGACGTTTATTTTCTGTAATATCCCTTGTTTTAATAATATAGTACTAATTGCAAGATGCATGCTTGTCGCCCATGCGTAAGTACATCTCTGGTTTTTGCCATTTACGCGTGGACTACTCTTATTTTTCTTTTGTACGGCAAAATAACCAAGCTGTAATATATCTGGGACTAAGCGTATTATGGCTTTCTTTTTTCGAATGACGTTAACATTTGTCTATAAAGTTGTATTGCTATCTTAATTTCTATGAAAATGTTACATTTCTGGTTTTCCCGTGTAGTCTTCATTTGTCCACTCCATTTATTGCTGTGAAAACGATTTAGGTATGTCGCCAATATTGAAGTTATTAATGTAAATTTGATATTACATAATCTATTATTGTTTTACCGTTTTAAATTATCCGCAATTAACTCGAAACGGAACTACGATCCGGAAATAAATCGGACATACGCTATAACAGTAACATTATTTGCGCAGTCGTTTTTTTGCGCCTCGGCCAGTGTAAACAAGGCTGGCCCAGGCTGGCCAAGTATACTTGGCAAGTGTACGATTAATCGTTTGACTCGGGCTATATTTACCGACAGAGAGTGGGGACGCGACAAGTGACCAAGGAACCCGTTCTCACGACATGGCAAGTATATTCCAATATCAAATATTTGTCAAGTACGCCAGTCGTGAGAATCCGCCTTTAGGTACAACTTTAGGGTACATCAGTTGTTTTTTTCATTTCAGAGTTCATCATCACTATATCACGAAAAAACTTTTTTACCGAGTGGGCCAATATTTCATCGAAAAATGAAAAAAAATGCTCGTTTATTTCAATATATTTCAAGCAAATATGATTTAAGAGATTCCTCTGATGAGTCCTTAAGAGAGCTGAAACTACAAATTTCCAGAATATCTTCGAAAATTGCCGACAAATGGAACTCTTGTGGTAAATGCACTAACAGATTTATTGCAAAACATAATGCCTGGCTCAAAGGCAATAATTTTGAATTTAAATAATTAAGTTACTTCCCCAACCTTCATCATCAAGCTCGAGTGTTGGTAGACCAAAAAAAAGTTTTGAGGATGCCTCTTTGAAAACGAAAAAAAGGCGGGTCGCAGATCTTTTGGAAACTCGAGATGTTTTGGAACTGACAACTGCTGCAGAGGTTGCCCTTCGGCAATTGGGTGAAAGAGGTGTAGCGGAAATGGTGAAAGACATAATAAGTCATCCAGACAGAGTGACAGAAACAAAAAAGTTGCGCTCCGAAAGTGAAGGTCGTATGTTAAGCAAAGAAAAGAAGCTCTAGCTTACTACACTGAGTCAAAGTCAACAGTTGACGCGAAAACCAAAAAATAGTGTCTAAAGGCAGGCCACGCAGTGTTTCCATCATACTGCCAGGTACTTAAATCAAAAAAAGACTGCTCACCTCCAAAAGAGGATATTACTATAACAGAAATTCGAGCAGAAATAAAATTACAGTCTATTTTAGATTTAACGGTCCAAAGGCTTATTAAACTTAACAAAGGCTTATTAATTTTGTTCCCATTCAATTACAAAATGGTGATGACATTGCTTGGCAGAATCTCAGAACATCCTCCACCATGTATTGTCGTCCAGTAAAGTTTATTTTTGCTAAAGAAACTACTGATTTCACGGTTAGCGAAACAGAAACAATTAAGCAAGAAATAAGTCAGTTGAAACCAACAGTTTGTATTGTAAAGGGCTTCGAAATAACTGTTTATTAAAATTTAATTCTAACCATGGTTGTGATTAATATTATCATTATATACTATTATCATTATATACTAACCCATTTTTGAAGTGCAGGAGCGAAGTTCGCAAACCACACCCACCCCCACCTTTCATTTATAATGAACCAAGACGCACAACCCCGTCAACAACCACCCGCCCGCGTATATCGCGGCAAACCGGAAAATCAGCGCGACCCGAATGCCCTTCGAGTGAACCCCCGCGATCTTTCGGAACAACCACCAACCCCACAACCCCGCGGCAACCCTCACCGCCGTGCCCCCCCTGCCGGTGGACTCAACAAACCCACCATGGCAGCACGCAATGACGCAGCTAAACCACAAGCCACTTCCTCCAATCCAGCGGAGGTATCCGTCTTTGCGTCGCAGATTAGTGTAAAGGAAACCGTGCAACGGCAGACCTTTTCACCTTCTGCGCCAGCGCTCATTGAGATATCACGCCAGACCTACGCTGAGCTCTTGACTGACGATGCGCAGATAGCAAAAGTATTGCTCCCGGAATATTTTGATTATTATTCAACGGCGATGCTTTGGCTACGAATCGTGCATTTAAAGCAAAGAAATTCCCAACCCCTCAGCCAGAAGGAGCAAGATCTCTTGAATCTTTCACAGGTCACCAGTTTCTGTATACCGGAGCCTCTGGTTTTACAGTTAAAACAACTAGGCAATATCGTGACAATGACCAAACAACATCTTTACCCTGAGTTCCCGGAACTCCCAACCCACCAGGTAGCAAACCAAGGCGGGTACTTCGGTACCTTGCAGCTACCTGCCCCTGGCACCGACAACTCTGTTCATAACCTATATGAGGAAATCCCTTGTTTAGGCGTCATGGCAGAGGCAGTCCGCCAAGCGATATCAGATGCTCCGGCCGGTCCATATCAATCGGCGTTAAACAAATGTTTTAATTCTAACCATGGTGGATGGAAAAATCTGTAACGCGTTAACTGAGACCAAATTCTCTCAAAAGTGTTATCTTTGCGGGGCTACTCCCAAAACTATGAATGACGAATCACTTAAATATGTCAGCAACAAAGAATATTTAAGTTTTGGTTTGTCCACTCTGCATGCTTATATCCGTTCGTTTGAATGTCTCTTACACATTTGTTACAAACTTAATTTAAAAAAATGGCAAGCGAAAACCGAGCATGAAAAAATGGATGTTAAAGCAAAATCAATAATGATTCAAACGGAATTTAGAAACAGGATGGGGCTTATTGTGGACAAACCAAAACCTGGATATGGTTCATCTAATGATGGAAACACCGCGAGAAGGTTTTTCAAAAATCCTGCCCTAAGTGCAGAAATTACCGGGTTAGATGTAACTTTAATTAAAAATATTGCTACTTTATTACGAGCTTTGTCATCTGGTTATGAAATAAATTTGTCTAAATTTAAAACATTGGCTGAAGAAACAAGAAAATTATATGTAAGTCTGTATTCGTGGTATTACATGCCCTGCACTTTACACAAAATCTTGGTACATAGCACTGAAATTATACAAAAAGCAATTCTTCCTATAGGGCAGCTATCCGAAGAAGCTCAGGAATCTAGGAATAAAGATTGTCGCAGATTTCGACAATATAATACAAGAAAAAATTCACGCATATCTACGAATACTGACTTATTAAATATGCTTATAATTACATCTGACCCGGTAATTAACAGTTATAGGAAAATATCAAGGAAAAGTTTTAAAGCCTTTCCTAAAGAGGTACTAGAGTTGCTTGTAGCTCCAGATGTTGCAATGGAAGAAACTACAGAGATTGAAGAAAGACTTCAAAATATCAACATCATGGTGCGCGGTGACTCAAGCTCTTCTAATTCCTCAACCTATTCCAATTTAAGCTCAGCAGAAGATGAAATATAAATACATATTTTATTTTTTCTGCTTTTAGTGTATAATATATTTTTTAGTTTTTATTTTGTCGCATTTTCTGAGGCTATTTTTACATTAAAGTAAAATATTCGGGAATAAAATATTACTTTGGGCCAACCCCTAATTAAAGTTTTTTTTATTTGTTAGAGAGTTAGTTTTTTTTAAACTGTGCAATTTTTCTTTTTGTATGTTTAGATACATTTTTACATCATTTATAAACAAAGCAGAAATATACTTAATACTGACATTAACTGACCTGGAATATTATTTTAAGATCTCATATCATTCTGTTGAAGCAAAAGGAATAAAAATATCTGTTAAAATAATTTTGCCCACCTAGAAAGTCCAAATAAAACACTGTGTGTCGCAGTCCCGAATTAGTTTTACTACTCACCGCACCATTTATTCACATGTTAGAGGATCTTCCTAATCTCGAATATCCATATAAGTTCTAGTTAGACAACTTGTTTACGAGTATGAATTTGTTAAAAATTTTTACCCCTGAAACGATACGCGAGTTCCGGCACATTCGGGGAAAATCATGTCCTGTAGTTGAAAAAAAAATTATGCAAAAAAGGAATCGCAGATCTTACGTGCCAGCAATTGATAAAGACCACAGGATAATTGTTGTACAATGGGCTGATAATATCGTGACTGTGGGGTCGAATTATTACGGAGTACAACCAATTGGATACGTAAAACGCAACTCACAGAATGAAAAGAAAATTGTTTCAGTTCCTCCTCCATTTGTTATCAGCCAGTACAACTCTTATATGGGAGGAACTGATTTAATGGACGAAGGTATATTCGCCTATCGTATTGGAATACGATCCAAGAAATGGTGGAGTATTTTCACATGGCTCTTGGACGCAGCAATGTTTAATTCTTGGGTGGAAAAATGTTCAAATTTCTCAACTAGATTTTAGAAGTGCCCTGGTACAAACATATTTAACTCAATTTTAAACAAAAATCCATCAAAAAGTGCAAGGCGGCCATCAACTTCAAAATTCAGCCATACTCTAAATAGAGTACCTGATGAAATTAGGTATGATAAAACTAATTACCTAATCATGCCCATTCCTGACAAAAAACGTCGACGTTGTGCCGGAGAAGGGTGTTCGAATAGCACAAGGTCAATGTGCAAAAAGTGCGATGTAGAACTTTGCATGGAATGCAATATCATTTTTCATACAAAATCACAATACTATTATTATAAGTTAAATTTTGGTTATACCGCCAATTTGCAGTAGCCAAATGGCTTGGCGTTACATATATATAACAGTACTTTTTGTGTTTAAAAAAAATATTGTAACCAGTAATTTTCCAAGGTGAAGGAAAATGGCAACATGGCGACGGACACGGTGAAGTAGCATCGGCAACGCTGCGAGCTACGGAACCACAGGCAGGCGATGGTGGGATAGCGGTCAGCTGGCGGGAGAATCTATCGATCGGCGTCGGCGGGGGACGAATGTTTTTTGGCCAACTGGGGATATTATTATTAATTTAAGGCGTATAAATTGTTTTTAATTAGTTATAAAGGCGTGTTTACAGTTCAGAAGCGGGATAACCGACGTATTGTGTTGTGGAGTGAACAAAAGGCGAAAATAGTGATTTTTGGGTATAAAACAAGTGGGGTTATTGTTTTTTGTGTTTTTAGCCTATGGCGGGCGGCCGGGAGAATACTCCAGAGCTGGATTATGAGCAGGAATCAAGCGAAGACGAGCGCGATTCTGTCTCAGATGAAGAATCTGCGTCGATGGTGCAGAAGTTGCTAAAAGGCGGTTTAGCAGCTAGCATCTAGCAGATTGTGGCGGCCGAAATGGCAAGGGCGTCACAACAAAAGGTGGATGTTGGTACAGGCGGTACCAAGGGCAAAGGAAAGGGCGTGAAATTAGGTAAGAGCGTTCCTCAGGCGTTGGGAGCTGCTTGCAGCGTTAGGGCGGGATCTGCTTGCAGTTCTGGATGTATGGGATCAGGGACAAGGGCGGGTGGTGAAATCCTTGAACCTTTTGATCCTGACAGCCAGGACTGTAATGTGGTGAGGTGGATCAGTAAGGTGGATCAGTTGGGCGACATCCATTGCTGGTCCGATTACGAGAGGGCATATTTTACCCACGCGAAATTGCAAGGCGCGGCAAACTGGTATAACCGGCTGGAGAACTATGACCTCTCGTGGGAGGACTGGAAGGAGGCTCTGAGGAAGGCGTTCCCTCGAGAGCATGATTATGCTCAATTGATCAAGGACATGATGGCGAGGGGAAAATTGGATGGCAAAACCATGACAAAATGGCGTTCTAACGTTCTCAAGTTGACAACACTGCGCTGCTTCTGTGGACATTTATTTTCAAGGTTTCGCTCTCGGCGATATAACCTCACTTTTGGTTTGTCGGTCTGTCGCAATCAGCAACGCGGCTTTTAGAAACATTAATTATTTAAATCTTGCTGCATAATCTGAACCGGCTGCTATTTCGAAGCTACAGGGTAGAGTTTTGGATTGGCCCAACTTAACTCGTATTTGTATTTTGCTGGCACATTGGTGTTCTTTTGCTTTTGTCCTCCAGAATGTTAAATGGACGAAAGGACAGTGGCCTTTGTTTATTGTTGAGCCCTCGGAAGTATTTCGAGGGTCCTATGAACGGATGTTCCATGTAGGGGTGTAATGAAGTTCATAAATTTTGGGGCTCATTTCTGGGACACCCCGTATACTGTACTTAAATAATAGGGACCTTTTCTGTAAACAAGGTTAGGCAATGTATTTTATTGTTCACTCATTATGGTAATGAACTTCATTAATGTTCTTACTGTTGAATTAAATGCGTTAGATATTTAATGACCATATTGTAATAGAGTTTTGATCGGCGTTACTCGCTATAGTTCGGTACGGCAGCCGAGAAGCTGGCCCTACCAGTACCGGTCGAGTGGAGGGGAGGGTCGTTTGAGTATACCCTGGCAGCGAGAGCGCCAGGTAGGCAGTTGTGTGATCGCACGTGAACAGTGAAGTTCGAGTACGGAGTGCCCTGCCAAGTACCCTGCTGCCAGCCGCCGTTGCCGCTCTGTAGAAGGTAAGTCCAGCCGCCAAAGTGATCGAGAGTAGGTCGTTTTCTTTTTATTGTTAATACGGTTTGTTTTACTGCCTTAACGCGTTATAGAATAAGGGAGATAGAGATAGTTAAATTCGCTCCAGGTGTCTCGTGTCCTACTGTAGAAGTAAAAATACGTGCAAGGTAGAGGCATCTTGGTCCGAAACGCGCGTACGTAAAATTTAACCAGACTTGTATCCGCTCAAGGTGTCGACTGTCCTACTATAGAAGTAAAAATACGTGCAAGGTTGAGGCATTTTGTCCGGATCCCGTGGACGCGAAGACCGATTTCTTTTGGTTAAAAGGGAGACAGATAGCGGTTAAGGTAGTACAACAAATATACGGGCGCGAATATCCTTGCTAAGACAGGATCTCGTCCAAATCCCGAGACGCGCGGGCGAACTTTCGACACCAAATTGTGTTTGTACCTGGGGTAATCGAGGGGTCAAATTTTATTATAGGAAATTTCGACACCGCGCCCTAAAGCAGGTAGGTAGGTAATTAATTGGGTTTCCCCAATATTTATTGTCACTTCTGTACTTGTGACTAAATTTACACGAAAATTATTCAGTTGCAGTTTATTGTTTGACGTTGACTAGTGCACTTATAGATATTTTAAACATGAGTTTGATAAAAAGTTCCCGTGGTCGAGATTTATTAGTGGTGGAGAATCATTCGTTCTCAAAACAGAAAGTGTTAAAAAGCGGCGAGATATTTTGGCGCTGCATTCAAAGAAACACTAAGTGTTCCGCAAAAGTGTTTACAATAGGCTGTAATGACCTCACCATCACAAGACGTGATTTGGTACATAATCATGAAGCCGATCCGAAAAAGCTTCAAGTAAAGATGGTTACCAATGCATGTAAAAGAAAAGCCGAAGAGGATATATCAGAAAAGCCTGCAAAAATTACAAGAACTGCTGTTACTGAGTGTGATGCCAATTTGCTAACGGTTCCTGACATAGCTTGCATAAGAAAAAACATTTACAACTGTCGTCGTAAACTGTTACCAGGTCCGTTACCTAGAAGCATATCAGAAGTTCATAACGCGGTTAGTAATTATTCTCCTAAAACCTGTCGCAATGAAAGTTTTTTGTTTTTAAATCATCCTGAATTTAATGTAATTGTATTTTCATGCGAGACAAATATTCGTTTGTTGTGTAAACTACAAACTTTGTATATGGATGGTACATTTTCATACAGTACCAAATTTTTTCTCCAATTATTTACAATACATGGCTTTGAAAATGGACATTATGTACCTTTAGCATACTGTTTGTTAAAGGACAAATTGTCAATGACATACAAACATTTATTTTCTTTATTAAAGTCAAAGATTTTTGAAACATTTGAGTTATCATTAGAGCCAACTGAAATATTTGTGGACTTTGAAAAAGCAATTCACTGTGCTTTATTGTCTATGTGGCCAAATGTAAAAATTAGTGGATGCCGTTTTCACTTACATCAGAACTGGTTTAAAAAAATTCAATCTTTGGGTTTGGTACAAGAATATAAGGATACAAATTCAGAAATTGGAAAATGGTTAAGACATACGTTTGGTTTAACTTATTTAAATCCAGTAGATGTTGAAGATTGCTTTGTTTATGATCTTATGTCATATAAACCTAAAAACGCGTCACTTGATTTATATGCAGACTATTTACTGGAAAATTACATAATCGATAGCGCTCTATTTCCACCGCACATATGGTCTAATCAGAATCCGTCTATTGCGAGGACTACGAATGCCTGTGAATCCTTTCATTCAAGATTTAATACTTCTTTTTATTCAACGCATCCTTCTATTTTTATTTTTATTGAAAAGTTAAAAGAATTTCAAGTAGAGACTTATGTCAAAATAAATAGTTTAAAAATACCAGCAAAAGTCAAAGATAATACCGTTAAGGCTAAATTGGTATTTATGGAGAAAATGGTGGATAAACTACGATCCCAACAAATATGTAGGTTAGATTTTATAAAAGCTATGTCTTACCATTCCTATAATACCAAATAAATTGTATTGTATTCAGATATTATTAATAAGTATTGTATTCAGATATTATTAATTTTAAAAATATAAAATGTACATTATTTTTATTAAAATAAATATATAAATTAATTATGATATTTTATTTATTTCGCAGCTATATTTATTTGGTGTCGAATATACCTGTCAGATAAAAACGGAACTTGGGGCTGGTGTCGAAAATTGCCATTAAATTTTAGTCGCTACCTGCTTAGTGTCGAAATTTCCTCCGCCCCCCGAGACTGGTTCTGTAGTTCCCGTATTCTCATCAGGAGCGCCGTGGGATCTCGCCGACATCCCGAGGTGGTCCTGACCGGGCGGTGTGGACTGTGCTTATCCAGACGACTAACCGAGACGCCGTTTCGTTCTACTGCGAACGACCCAGGGCTCGCGTGCGTACCTATCCCACAGGACTCCGTTTCGTTCTACTGTGAACAATCCAGGGCTCGCGTGCGTACCTATCCCACAGGACGCCGTTTCGTTCTACTGCGAACGATCCGGGGCTCGCGTGCGTACCTATCCCACAGGACGCCGTTTCGTTCTACTGCGAACGATCCAGGGCTCGCGTGCGTATCTATCCCACAGGACGCCGTCTCGTTCTACTGCGAACGATTCAGGGCTCGGGTGCGTAATTATCCCACAGGACGCCGTTTCGTTCTACTGTGAACGATCCAGGGCTCGCGTGTGTGTTTATCCCACAGGACGCGGTTAGGTTTCGGGAATAATCCGGGACTCGTGTATGTAATTGTCCCACAGGACGCCGTTTCTTTTGTGCGAACGATCCAGGACTCGTGTGTGCATCTATCCTACAGGACGCCGTTTCTTTTACAATCGATCCAGGACGCGTGTGTGTTTATCCCACAGGACGCGGTTAGATTCGCGATCAATCCGGGACTCGTGTGTGTGTTTATCCCACAGGACGCCGAAAATTTTTGCGATCGACCCAGAAACTCGCGTTTGTGTATCCCGGGACGCCTGTAACGACGTCGCCGACGTTTAGAAAGTCGGGTTATAAAAGAGTATATCGCTCCGGTACGTACATGTCTGTGTTTGCTAGGACGCCGTTAAGTTAGACGCCGGTTAGAAACTCGCGTCGTTTTATTTACTAGAACGTCATGTCAAAAACGCGCTTTGAATTCGCATGATTAAGTCGGACAGTGAGTTGCATATCGAGATTATACGGTCAAAACTCTAGAGGTACTCGGTTGTTATTGTAAATTTTATTTTACGAGTCTTTAATTATAAATTTTCTTTCACTTTCATTACAATTTAAAGTCGTGAAACTTCCTGGGGTATTTAGCATATAGTTAATTAATTAAATAAAGCCTTAATGTTATGTTATAGTTGACTGTGTGTTTTATTTCTTTTCATTTCAACACTCCCTGGTATCTCCACTGTATAAAAGCTACCCGTATTGGCGAAACGTGGTCCTCTTCCACTATAAATAACAGAGGTGGCGCCCGAGAGATTTAAATTTCCTACTGTACGCCAGGAAGGCTATTTATTTTTCACTGAACCAAAGAAAAATAAATTGACACTCTTACAGGGGCGTAGTTCCAAGGTGCGGACAGTGTCCTATGTACGGATGCACTATGGACGAGTGTCCACTGTACGAATAGTTGATCTCATGTGTAGATTGCGACAGTATGGTTAGGTTATTTTCAAGCCGAGTCGATAGTTATGGCTATATTGGTTCATGGTGTCCTCATCCTAACCCCTTTTATTGTATTAGCCAACGATGAAGCCGAGTGGGAGTGCAGAGATACAAGTCCCACCTCACGCTATACTGTTTGAAGCAGGACTGCCTAAAGAACGAACAGCTAAGTTTAAGTTTAAGTAGTTTATGCTTTACAACATATTCTACATTTTCAGTCTTGAATAATATCGTACAGACTATGTTTAGTGGTTAGATCGTTAAGAACTTATTTATGTCGATTTCGTATTTAAAATATGATTTAGATCTTTAGGTCCATTAAGAACATATCTTGTAATAGTATTATTTTCTATATATAAATAGCGTCATTTTGACAGATGAATAACCGAACAGATTCTAGAATCCACGGCTGGCAACATCTCGGATTTAGCATCATATAACAAATACTTTTTTATATTTTTAATAGCTCTATCTATATTGTATTTTTCCATAGTCTTTCACTGAACATATTTAATATTATTTTTAACATAACATTCTTCGACATATAACCACTATAATTGCTAGAATTCTACAATGTCATTTACTATCAACAGAGTCCATCATGAATAAATATAGTCATTCATTTTAAGTGATATACAGCTGTGTTTTCTTTCTCTGTACATGCCTGGCGCCCAATATCTATATTTTTGATTTATTATTGTTAATTAGTTTTTCTCCAGTGAAATACAGTATCCACGACTGCTCTACCGATGAAAAGCTGCCGTTCTCAGTGGTAGTGGTTTAAAAAACGCTATAATTATGCATCGAAGTCCACATGTTTCAGTGTGCTTGTAATCGTCGTCCGGAGAACATCGTTGACGAATACATTTTTTGACCAAAATGGAGGTAGACAGTTAACTATCGGCAAACGAAAATGCCAGTGATTGTTCATATAACTTTAAAAGTGACTGAAATATAAGTGCGAGTGACTGATTATTCTACGACTGATGAAGAGGCCGTAAGATTCGAGGATTGAACTTTGATACCGGACCCATTCGCCGATAAACTTCCACAGGTATCCGCCAAATTTTCAGGAGAATATGACTTTCATCCCGCGTTATGTCTTGAAGGATGCAAGAGTGCCTCTGCATGTTTTGAGACGTTTATTTCACCACAAATTGTACGAAAACTATGCCAATGGACGAATGAAAGAGCTGATTTATATTTTGCCAAGAAAAATGTTAAAATTTGTTAAACATAACTGTAATGTCAAAAAAGTGAATTTAAATAAATACACACATTTAATATTAATTTATATCAGACAAATAAGACAATGGTGATAGTAATGAGTAAGTTTCATAAATAACGAAATTATTAAAATTAGAAAATACTCAGAAAGAGTAGGTTACAAAGGCTGGTGAAAATGTTTTCCGTTTATGATTTATTATAATAATATAACAATTTTTACAAAAAACAAATTTAATTGTTAATTTTTATTAAAAATGGAGGGCTTAATGTGAAACAATGACAAGCCACTCATAAGGTCCAAAAGAGTTAATGGTATCTTCGAGGGTGGTAATACTATAACAAGCCACCATAAAATTATTGATCACACTATTGCATCGATCTATTTTTTTGCTGGTATCTATGCGATATAATGACAAGCCACACAAAATGGCCGACACGAGTGAGAGTGATTCCAATAATTCTCTAAGTTCTGACGATTGTAGCGAAAAAAAAAGTGAAATTGAATCGACATTCGATGATAGTGACCGTGATCCTGATTATGCACAGTCTAGCAGTGACTCAAATGACGAAAATACATCGGTATGTAATTTTTTTGCTAAATGTGGCTTGTCATATTTGTATTACCATTGTCAATTAAGTAATAATGTCTATGGCTTGTGACATGGCTTGTAATAGTATTGCATTTTGTTATAGGCAAATGAACAAACACCGTCGAGAAAAAGGAAGAGAGCAGAAACCCCAGAAAAATATTCTACAAGCCGATGGAGACAAAGAAATGAACAGTGTTATCCCAGAAGTAAAAGAAAAATCAGACGAAATTTGGGTTAAGAATATGTAAGCGACAAAACGAAGAAAGCTGTGCCTGGTCGAGAGTTAGGACCGCCTTGCAGTTGCAAGAAGAACTGCGGGGAAAAACTTCAGTGCTATGAAACTCATATTTTTAATGAATTTTGGAATCTTGGTTCACGGGAATTGCAAAACAGTTACTTATTCGGGTGTATAGATATTGTTAAAAATAAAAGGTCCTACCGAAAGAAGCAGAAATATCCAGAATCTCATAGACACAGCAACGCGGTCTATTCCGTTAATGTTAATTGGGAAACTACGCGTGTCTGCAAAACAGAGTTTTTGAACGTTCATGGAGAATACATACTTCTAAAGGCAGGTTAAATAATTATTATTAATATAGTTACCAATAAGATTAAAGGAAATCGAGTACCACGAAAAGATGAAAGGGGATACAAACCGTTTGAACAAAATAAATGCTTTGGAAATTGAAAATGTTAAAAAACACATAGATTCCATCCCAAAATATCAAAGCCACTACAGTCGACAACAGAATATGAATAAAGTTTAAATATTGCCAGATTTTCTCCAACAAATGTAAAGGAAATCAAAAAAATCATCGGAATCCATATAATGAGCAACCTACAATTTCCAAGAGTGGAAATGTACTGGACTTCTGCGTGTGGCATTGACATCGTAAGAGAAAATATGACCCTAAAATATTTTATAAACTAAGGACGGGTCTACACTTAGTTGACATAAATAGTAGAGACCCGACTAACACTGACAGACTTTGGAAAGTAAGATATTTATATGATGCTCTAAGAAACAGATATCGAGAACTACCGTTAGGTTAGGCGTTAATTAGCAGGCGAAAGTGGCATGATCTATGATTTCATCCTTTACCAGGGATCAACTACGGAAATTAATCCTATGTACATTACTAATAATTGTGGTTCCTCAGCTGGCTGTCGTGATGCAACTATCGGATAGAATTTCAGAACCAAATCACGCTTTGTTTTTTGCTAACTTTTTTAGTTCGTATCATCTCTTTCAATTCCTTGATTCCAAGGCAATATATGCCGCTGGCACGATTAGACTGAATCGCTTTTACCGACCGAAACTTCTTGGTGATAAGGAAATGAAGAAAAAAAAAAGACCTTACAAAGTGGTATGACAATAAGCCAGTTGTCTTGGCATCAAACTTCGTAGGAATTGGAGAGCAAGATGTCTGCAGGAGATGGGACAAGCAGAAGAAAGAATTTATTGTTATTTCCAGACCCGAAATCATAAAGAGGTACAACAATAGTATGGGAGGGGTCGATAAGCATGAGCATCTATCGATCTTATGTGAGATCCCGTAAATGGACTCATTCGACTCATTACACATGCTGTAGATTTAGCCTTGGTCAATGCATGGCTAGAATATAAAAATGAAGCCATAGAATTTGACATTCCAAAGCAAAAGATTCTTGATTTATTAGCGTTTCGCCAATCAGTTGGAGAGCATCTTGTATATACCAGAAGAGCCCCAAAAAGAGACCCTCTGACATCGATGTTGTGGAACTATCTCAAAGGCAGAAGTATGAATCAAGGCCAATGAAGGATGCAAGGCATGACGGATACAATCATTTTCCCGAATATGATGAAAACAAAAACAACTTCAGGTGCAAAATGGAAGGCTGTAAGGAAAAAACGCATGTGTATTGCAAAAAATGTTAAGTACATTTGTGTTTTTTGAAAAGCAGAAACTGTTTTAGCAGATTCCATTGCCCGTAATATTTTTTACTTGTTTTTTTTTTCATTTTGTGTTATTGTGTAATTGAAGTTATTTCGCAAATACCTTTTATGTTTTTGTACTAAACTTGATTTGCCCCTTCAGAGACACTTACTAAACTCAAAAAAGTGAGGAGTAAATTGAATTTTTTTGACAACTAATATGTGTTATTTAAGCCTAGTAAATAGTATATGTGATAGATCTGAATACTTAGGGTCTTTAATAACAAATAATGGGGGCCGTGAAGCAGAGATAATAGGCGTATAGCAATGGCATGGACGGCTATAATGAGCCTAAGAAAAATATGGGCAGATAGGAACATAACTAAAAACACCAAAAAAACCCTTGGTCGATCTTTGGCGTTCTCCATATTCCTATATGGGTCTGAGTCATGGACCGACAAGAGCGCTGATGGACACCGTATAGATGCATTTGAGATGTGGTGATGGAGGAGAATGCTCCGTATCCCATGGACAGCTCGAAGAACGAACCAGTCAATTCTCAATGAACTCGGCATCACAGATTTAGAATTTAGAATTAGAATGAGTGGGAGGGGGGTTAATCACTTCGACCTTACAGATCCATTGTGTCCCCCTTTCTTGAATCATAACTCATCATACAGTCCCAGGGCTTTGACAAAAGCCAGTATCTGGGACGGTTTTATAGAGGGTAGTTCTCCATCTCCAATATCAGTCGTACCAAATACTTAAAATTCAAATAAAATCTCAGTTAGACTTTCCTTATAATATTGATAATGTAGGTCATGGGTGGCAAACACGAGGCCCGCGGACCTGGAGCAAATTATATTTTTTAAATTTTATTTTACATATCATTATATAGCTAAAAGAATATGACATTGAAAGTTCCGATTCATATTACACATCAAACTAACGAAATAGTAGTTTCTAAATTTCTCTGTCCTTGTTAAAACTGATTTAAAAATAAACCCTAAATATGTCATATTGTATCGTCGTTTTTATCATAGGCAGTTCTAGTGGGGAGAGCTGTTATTCATTGCGCAATGCGAGACGCACATGAGCGCCGGCGCCGGCATCGGTTGAAAAACCGGGCGACTGAATCGCAAGACTAGATTAGCCAGTGAAGTCATGTGGAAGTCAGTCTCACTTCTGTCTGTGTAATGTTCACATCGTGGTCGCGTATCCTGCATGTTTTTTAAGTAACTACATCTCTTGTCTATGCACAGACGCCAGTACAGTCTGATTCTTCATTGTATACGTTGTTTATTGAGTGTTTAAGATGCCTCCGACAATCGTGAGCCCCGCCGATTGTGAAGTACGGGCTGTCATACGATTTCTTAGTGCTAAAGGCGTAAAACCGATCGATATTCATCGTGAGATCTGTGAAGTTTACGGACAAACCATTATGAGTGATGGAATGGTAAGGAAAAGGGTGAGAGCATTTAAAGATGGCCGCACAAATGTGCATGATGAAGAACGGAGTGGGCGTCCTTCGGTCGTTAATGAAGATTCGGTGCAGAAAGTGGACAAAGAGGTGAAAGAAAACAGACGCTTTACAATTTCATCATTGTGCGACTACTTTCCTCAATGTTCTCGTAGTGTTTTGTATCGCATTGTGACCGAGAACTTGAATTACCGGAAATTGTGTTCACGTTGGGTTCCGAAAATGTTGATGGATTTGCACAAAACCCAACGTTTAGGCAGTGCATTGACTTTCCTTGAGCAGTACCACAATGAAGGTGAAGATTTTTTAGACAAAATTGTTACTGGTGACGAAACATGGGTGGCCTACGAAACACCAGAATCGAAACAACAGTCCATGGAATGGCGACATTCATCATCACCCAAAACAGTGAAGTTTAAGCAAACAATTTCTGCCCGGAGAATCATGTGCAGTTTTTTGGGACAGAAAAGGAGTATTGCTAGTGGAGTTTCTGCCTCGTAATGAGACAGTCAAGGCAGCATCTTATTGTGAGACATTGAACAATCTGCGCCGTGCAATCCAAAACAAAAGACGTGGCAAGTTGAGTAAGGGTATTGTTTTGCTGCATGATAATGCCCGTCCACATGTGGCTAATCGGACCAAAGATCTCATCAAATCTTTTAAATGGGAAACTCTAGATCATCCTCCATACAGCCCTGATCTGGCGCCCAGTGACTACCATTTATTCCTGCACTTGAAGAAACACCTGGGCGGTCAGCGTCTTCAAGACGATAACGAAGTCAAAACAGTTGTGATACAGTGGTTAACCAGTCAGGCGGCAGAATTTTATGAGGAGGGTATTGAAAAACTGGTGCCACGTTATGACAAGTGCCTCAATATTCACGGAAATTATGTAGAAAAGTAGATTAAGGTACAGGCTTTCATGTAAAAATAAAATTATTGCGATATCTTTGCACGTTTTTTTTTAATTCCAAAACGGTACTTACTTAAAAAACATGCCTCGTAATAATACATATTTATAATACGATTTCAAATGATTTTATCCACATATTCTTCAAGTAAGTAAGCCCAGCTTTTATTTCTTTATATAAACATTTTTTATTACTAATGTATAACACTTATCTGAGCTAATGTATTAATAACTAGTGGCATACACAATTCTCTTTTAGTATTAAGTAATCTATTAGTAGTAGTGATATTATTTTCTATATTTTTAGTTAAAAAAGAAACCCACGATGGCGTCAACTAGTAAAAACCTTGTACCAAAAAAGAGAAAAATCACAGAAGAAATGAGAATTTTTCAAGACAGGTGGACTGTAAACTACTTTTTCGTGGATTTTAAAACAAAGCCCACGTTTGATATGCAATGAATCTATTTGCGTTTTGAAAGAGTATAACATTAAACGGCATTACGAGACTAAACATGCAAATAAGTTTGATAAGTACAAAGGGCAATTTCGACAAGATAAAGTAAATGACTTAAAACAAAAACTTTCTACACAGCAGCAAATATTTACAAAGGCTAGTACAGAGTCGAGATGCTATGTTAAAGCTAGTTATGCAGTAGCTATGATCCTAGCAAAAAAATCCAAACCTTATTCGGATGGTGGAATAGTTAAAGAATGTTTGGAAAGCGTCGCTGAAATTCTGACAACATTCACTGTAGATGTGAATTCATTACCAGGAAGGTTCCAAATGGAGCATTGTGAAATGTCTTGTGATATGCAGTTAAAGGAGAAATTTCATCAGGTTAATTTGGAAGAGTTCTACACAAAGTATTTGAACAAAGTTAAATATCCTGTATTTTACAATCATGCTTTGTTGATATTTTCGCTATTTGGAAATACTTATATGTGTGAACAGATTTTTAGGCGCATGAAGCATATTAAATCGCAAGTGAAAACGCGTATCACTGATATTCATTTGGAAAACTGTTTACGCGTGGCAAAAACTTCAGTCGAGGTTAATATTGATGCACTTAGTTCTGCCAAACAAAATCAGATTTCGCACTAATCTGAAATATATTTAAATTATGTAGTTATTAGATAAAGATGTTTGGCTTCTAGATATGTTGTAGTTATAATTTTCTCTAGAATAAAATATATACCTATGCTCTGTTTGCTTTAATTAATAAAAAAAATTGTGGCCCGGCAGATAATTTCACTTCTGCTATTTGGCCCGCCTGCTGAAAAGGCACCCCTGATGTAGATAATGCTTACAAACAAATCGAAATATGTATTCTTTCAGTAGTCTACGTTAATAAACTATTAATTTATGCTATCAAAATTCCATTAACTGATAAAAATATTTTCGAAGTCTATAATCTCAGACCAATTCCATCTCGTACATCTATTCCTATCTCAATCCTTCTTTTCGTTACCTTTTGCTGAGTGCCACTAGGATCCACTACAGTGAACTTACAAGATGTCAGAAAATTCCACTAAACGAGTATATCTGTCCAGACATTGTTGTTCACCTAGCGAATGAAAAACCCACTTGTGGAACAAATCTCAAATTACGCAAATCAAAATCAATTCCGAAATCTTGCGAGACGAGAACTGTCAAATCAGTATTGGAAATATGGCATCCGCTATCTCCAAACCAATGACTTTTCATCGTGTTACATCCAGTTATTGGCACAATTAATTGCGAGTCTATGGAACGCAAGGTGATCGATATGACTTTACAGGACAGTGGTATTTTTACACTGGAACCAAAATGCAAATGCTACACATTATCGACGATCCTAATAGCTTCTTGGAACCAGTCTGTAAATTATACAAACTATATACATGATATCAACATTTCTAACGACGAGTGATGTATTCAAGAAAAAATACCTAGCTACTGAAGAAATGGAACCCATCAAGTTAACAAACCTTAACCTAAATGATTTATATCACGCCCAAAGTAAGTTGCAACAAACAATTCGATGAAGAATTAAAAGAACGACTACTAATTCCTCGTATAAAGTTCGAAATGGTACAACACAACCTTCGAAATTCTAGCTACAATTGCCATAATATTAGCAGTTCTATGGTGCTGTTGCCACAAGTGCCGATGGATTCCATTCAATTGGCTCAGACGAATTTTCTGCCGATCCGGATGCAATTCTTAGGTTTGCATCAATAGCCACAACAGCATAAGTCATAGCAGTATAGCAAGCGAATCCTACATCGATCCCTCCACGTCTTCGTCCAGACCTATAAGGATGGTAGAATATCAAAAACAGCCTAAGCGACCACCAATTCCCACGCCCAAAGAGAGAGCGTGGCAATAGAAGATTCTGCTTTAGAACACATCTATGAAGAACCAATCTAGTGTAATGTGCGTCCTACATCACGGAAACAAAAAGGTTTTAATATGTAGTATATCTTTACTTTATCTCTAATTTAGCTAAATATTTTACAATTGATTATTTAGGGAAAATGAAACACATTTATATATTAGTCATAGTATTTCTTTATTTTCTTTGATTGTAAACATATTTTTGATTTTTTTTGTAACCATATCTTTTGAATGCTTTGCTTTTATTTTTTTTGTACACTTTACCTTTCTGTTATTATTTACCACTTTTAGTGCTAATAATAACTAGTTATATTATTTTTTTTATTACTTTTAGAATTTTTTTTTGTTTATTCAAAACATAAAAATCTCAAAACGATTTGCATACAAAAATAGTTTATTTTTGCCTTTATAGTTGAATCAACACAACTTTGGGAACAAGTGACTACAGGACGAGGCTTTTGTTTACACAGGCTCGCTACGCTAACCATATGCTGTTTGCTTAATGCGCCACTATTTGTGTTGGTATAGCGAATTGTAAACTGACGGGCGTTTGTCAAACTTCACTTTTAAAAAGTCACGTGTTCTCAAAGTTGTGTTTGACACGTGGCCCCGTCTACCCATCTATGTCATGACGGGTATGTCATGACGTCTAAGTCTCATGACATCATGGGTTACCATATTTATACTCTTCATATCCATCTAAAGTAGTTAAGCTTTATATATCTAATTAAAGGATGAAATGGCTTGGCGTTATGAAATTGACAAATACTTATCCGATTCAAGAGCTGACAGTTCTGAGGATATTTTAGAGTGGTGGTGAAGACACGAAAATGTTTTTCAAAATTTAGCTACCATGGCCAGGGATTTTTTAGCCACACCAGCGTCGTCAGCTCCTGTTGAAAGACAGTTTTCTAGAGCCGCTCTTACTGTCACAAAAACCCGAAACCGATTAGAGAGGAGTGTATTGACAGGTGGTCTAGACCAGAGGCACTGGGCGAGTGTTCTCATTTTTATAGTTTGTCGAACAGATACCGTAAACCGGGGCTACTTTGACTTCAAGGATTACTTTGACACTTTTGGGAGCTACTTTGACGATGTCCCTCGTAGTAGCGAAGAGGCGAGAAATTTTGAGGTTATGTGTATATAAATATCAATTGGCAGTTGTTCAAGCATTTCGCTGTGTATTGAGGTGCTATAAGTACCCCAAACATTTAGAAACATTGTGTAAAAATGGTTAGAACCTATAAGAAGAAACTGGGTGCCCCTGCATACAAAAACTATAGCGAAGAAGACCTAAAAAAGCTGTGTGTGAAGTTAAAAGCGGTAAATTATCAAAGAGTGCGGCCGCCAAAAAAAAAGTATAAAATCAACAGATCGACGTTAATATACAAAATTCGTGGGTCTCATGAGAATAATTCCGGACATCCAACCGTTTTATCTAAGGTCAAAGAGAAATTGATAGCAGAAACACTAGGAACTGTTAGTGATTGGGGATTCCCGATGACAAAAGCAGATGCACGAGGTGTGATCGAAAAGTTTATGAATAAACAAGGCCGAGATCAAGAAACTGGCCATAAAACCAGGAACTTGTATTACACTAGACAATTCCAAAAATCAAACTGAGGCTGAAGATCTAGATCGAGCCCCTTCTAGTACAGCTCGTCCTTTACATCCGATGGACCCTTCAGATGAAGACCTTCCACTCATAACTTGGGCTTCAAAGTCATTCCAAATCACTAGAAATTTCCAAAGATCAAACTCTGGCAGAAGATCTTCATCAAGCTACTTCTAGTTCAACTCATCAGACAAGTTCTCTTTACCCATCAGATGAAGACATTCCACTCATTAATTTGGTCTCAAATTCATTCTCGAAACAAAACAGTGAGCGGGAAAAAATAGGACAAGACGAAAACCTCTGTTCGATCTGCTTCTGTGACTTTCGACATTATGCTGGAAAGGATGGGTTCGCTGCATCAACTGCAAGAATTGGGTTTGCGGACATTGTAACAAGGGCACAAAGAATCCTCGGTTTGAATGTCCAAGATGTGAGGATGATGGATAAAGTTGTAAACTTCAATTAAGAATATTACTTTTATTTTTGTTGTAGAAATTGGAAAATAAAAAAATTATTTTTTTTGGTGTCAAACTAGCCCCTCAATGATTCTAATTTGACTTCTAGTACAAAACAGCGCCATGTCAAAATAGCCCCGAGCATGGGGCTACTTTATTAATAATTAAAGGGGGGTTCGGTCAACCCCCCTTTAATCGATTAAAAATTTGCTCCTGGCTTAAAAAAATAATATTAACAAAATAATCAGTTTTTTTTAATTTCCCAAGAATTACAAAAAATGGAACTGCATCGTTCTTGCAGCCAACTCCTCAAGTGAAGACCCTGGTGCAAGAAGGGGATAAGTCCATAATTTTACAAAAGTGAGATATCTGCATATTTAGGTTTAAAAAGTTGCTCTTTTTGTCTGGTGCAAGTATGAGATATGTACAGGTAACAGATACTGAATTAATGATAGCAAACTACATATCCTCTGGTATGGTCTGGTGCAATAACGGGACAAGATTTGTGTAACTTATCCCGTTCTTGCACCTGCTTGGTAGTATTTTTGTATGTGGAAAACTCCGACCCCGTGTTGCGCCGGCCATTTTATTTGCGCGATCGGGCAAGGTGAGCACACGACGTTGGTCACGTAGTCACCGAAAAACTGTTGGACACGGAGCAACTTTTTAGTGCGGTAGTGCTGTTGTATTTTTTTTATTATTTAAAACAACATAGGACATTATAATGAGTTCAAGCAGTGAGGAGGAACCCTTTCAGAGTTCAGGTAGTGAGTTCCTGCCTTCAAATTTTTGTGCATCTGAAAATAATTTGGATGAAAAGCAGGAGCCCGCTCCCGCTGATAACGAGCCTGCCGTTAACAAACGTGGACGAAAGAAAACAAGAAAGCAGGAGACCGGGAAAAGAAATGTGCAGAAAATAAAAAGGATTTCAGGATAAACGAGGTCGTCATTCAAGTAGGCCTAATTTAATTCCCGAAGAGTTAAAAAGGCAAGTACACGAGCATATTAACAGCTTTCCAAAACGGATTTCCCATTATAGTCGTAAGAAAACCGAAAAATATTACTTGCCCAGTGATTTTAATATTTCGATTATGTATGATTTATATTTAAAAAAGTATGAACCTGATATGCATAAATTAAAACAAGACTTAAATACAAGCCAAAAATATCGTATGACTTCTACGGACGATATTTTCGTGAGAACTTTAATATTAGTTTTGGTCCGGCACGCAAGGACACGTGTAAAAAATGTGATGGATTAGATAATAAGACTCAAGGCGCTGATTCAGAAGAAGGAAAAAAGGCATTCGAGTTGCAAAAAAAATGCATCTCCAGAAGGCTGAATGGTTTTATACAGAGCTAAAGGAAAGGTCCAAAGAAGCGGAAGAAAATGATGAAATTGAAGTTTTGTGCTTCGATTTCCAACAAAATATGCTTCCCAACAAAATATGCTTTCCAAAAAAATATGCTTCCCAAAGTGCCTTCCGGAGATGCATTTTATTTACGCCAATTATGGGTAAGTACATAATTTTTGCATACATTCTGCAAAAAATAAGGATGGACATTTTTTATGTATGATGAATCTATAGCTAAAACAGGATCAAATGATGTGTTAAGTTTTCTACAGTACTGTTTTAAAAATATTTTAAACCCCAATGTCAAAACGCTATTTTTATTTCGCGATAACTGTTGCGCGCAAAATAAAAATAACACTTTGGTTAGGTTTTTAGTTGCATTGTTATAATGAAGTCCGTATATTTTTTTTATTTAATCTGTTAAATGCTGGTCTTAGCTGCTATGGAATGAAACATGAAAAAACAGCCCTCAAAAGTTACGAAAGCACCGTCAAACAACAGCATGAAAACTTAGTGATCAAGTCAACTGGATTTGTTATTTCAAAGAAACATTTTGAGTTACGTGTATTAGTGTCGTGTAACTGTTGTGGACAAGGATGTGTGGAAATAAAATGTCCATATTTATTAAAAAGTAATTCATTTAACAGTTTGCTCAAAAAAAATACATGTCTTGTTTTGGACAAAAATTGTTTTAGATAAAAATCGTGCATATTTTTATCAGAGCCAATTACAAATGTTTGTTACACAAAGTAAATATTGCGATTTTATAGTGTGGTCAAAAGACAGTATATTCTATTATATTATAAGAATTTCATATGATAATACATTTTGTTTACAAAATATCACAAAGGCACTAACGTTCCATAATTTAGTAATTAAACCCGAATTGCTTTCAAGGTATTTTACTGAGCAAGGTGGGTCTGCTAAAGTAGTACTTTGGTGCATTTGTAAAAGGCCCGATGATGGTCGTCCTATGTTACGATGTGACAATGATAACTGTGATACATAGTGGTTCCATCTTGAATGTGTCAAATTAACAGAGGTTCCTATGAATTGGTTTTGTTCTCAATGCCTTTCGTAACCATCTAGCATTTTATTTATTATGTAGTTATTTAGTTTTGTATTAAGCATAATATAGATATTTTATCAGAAATCATTGTTTTTTACTTATGTATGTATATACACTTATTATTAATAATACATATGTATATTGCATCCTTAAGGGTAAAATTACCACATATATTGATTAATTTTTGTGGCGAAGTGTAAAATAATATTCTTAATAAAACTATACTAACTGACATTGAAAATAGAATACCCACTAAATATTATTTAATATTAATGAATGTTTGTAAGCATGTTCATTATTGTATGGATAAGAAATGATTATAATTTGAACGCCGTCAACACACTAGTTTTTGTGCTATAAATGTTTTTGTTAAAATTCCAGTCATCCAATATAAACCCGGCTTTCGCACAGTTTGTTACTTATTCTGCTACAGCGTAGTTTCAGGTGTTTTTCTGAATTTATTAATTATAATAAACCTAGATGGATGAATGGCATTAGCCTAGAACACGTAGACGTGCCAATTTTAGACAACTCAGTGATTTTGATAGGGGTCGGATTGTAGGTTTGCGGGAGGCAGGATTATCATTTCGAGAGATTGCTGATAGGGTCCATAGAAGTGTTTGCACTGTTGCCAATTGTTGTATAGCTTACTTTCAACAACACCGTGAACATCGTGCCAGAGGTACAGGGTGTCTAAGATTAACCACTGAGGATCAAGATCGCCGTTTAAGGCAATTGGCTGTCAGAGACCGTTCGGCCACTTCCCGCGCAATTGCTAACCAATGGTTTACGGAACACCGAAGACTCATCACGATAAAAAAAGAATCCGTTGCTCAGGGTTAGAGGAAAGCTGGGTTCGTAGGTAAGGCTTCTGACTCATAGTGACTTTCTAATGTTGTTAAAAAATAAAAAAAATTATAACATATATAGGCTGCAGAGATTTTAATATTGATGTTAAGAATTCAAAGAGGTATGGTCAAAGACAGTGAAAAGGGCGCCACTTACTTTGTTTATGAGAGTGGTAAAGTAAGAAACCAAAAAGAAAAATACAACATAGCTAAAATAAAGTAATCAACAGCATTAAGGGTCTATTATGTATACCGTGGAGAAAGGCGGAATCCACAGTTTTTCATGGAGAGGCACGTAAACCAAGATGTAGGAGTTATGGTTTGGGGAGCAATCGCATATGGTAGCAGGTCACTTCTAGTATTTGTTCGAGGTAATATGACAGCCCAACGCTATATTGAGGAAATTGTGGAAGCCCATCTCTTACCATACTTACGAACGCTCACGATCCTATATTTTAACAAGATAATGCCCGTCCCCATGTTGCTAGATTAACTGTGAACCACTTACATAATGCCCAAGTTAATCTCCTACCCTGGCCACCAAGATCTCCAGACCCCTCACCAATTGAACATGCGTGGGTAGGAGATCTCCTCAGACACTAGAAGCTCTTCGGCATGAGATACAGTTAGCATAGGATGAAATACAGCAAGAAGACATAAATCATCTGATTAGTTCCATGCCCAGACGGCTCAACGAATGTATAGAACATCGAGGTTGTCCAACACATTATTAATAAGGACAAGGTAACAAGCCAATATTTTCACTCCAAATTTTGATCATTTACGCCTTTTGTCAAAAGCCGAAGTCTTGTATATAAAATATTTAGGGTACTTGAAAATGTATCAGAGGCAGTTGTGGGACTTATACAAAACTTGTATAACATATACTTAAACGGTAAAATCAATCGCAATTTCATTAAAGTAAGCAATAACTGTTGGAAAGGGGACAGAGCATTTGTTGATGACAAGAATGGGGCAACATCTTCATACAATGTGAAAAGCAGTATTGGTATACTGCTAGTTCGAGTACCATTACTGAAAATGCGTTTCATGAAATTGCGGCTACTATAACTAGCGAAACATCTACTAGTACTGCAGTGCAAACAGATCTAACCATCGAACATTTATGCAATATTTTTGCAGACTTGACATTTTGTAATAGTCAAATAACCATGTTAAAACAAAGACTCGAAAGTTGTGATATAACAGAAGACTCATTTAAAAACAATGACTCAAAGTCTCTTTACTTTACAGGTCTTATATGTAATACGTTTTTGGATAAAATGGATACTAATCCATTGCAACCGAATAAGCTATTAAATCTATTCGAAAGGGTCCATGTGAGTTTTTAAACTTACCACTAATTTCATGCGTTTCGCTCTATTTATTGATCTATCGTGCCGTTGAATGGCTTTTTCATTTTTAGTTTTAATAGAATCATATCCCATATTTTGGCTAGGAACCCAATCTGGATTATCTTTATCTGCTAGATCGGCTTTACAGCATAAAAAGAACACATTAACTATTTAGCTTTTCCTAAAATTGTGGCCTTTATTTAGGCCCGATCCCAAAATTCTTCTTGCTTAGGTTTCCCTGTTGAAACTTCCCCTTAATTATACGTTACCTTTTATGAAATGCCTGGAACATATTCGTGCATTTTTAAGAAATGATTCGGACAAAGGACCTCTCTTTAAAGATCTAATCCACAGCTCACGTCGTTTATTTGACAAGGCGTTTAACATATCCCCGCGATCTTTTAATCCGAAAAAATCTTACATTGTCCCTCTCAGCTCTCGTTGAACACTTCACAACTGAATAAAATAATGGCATTTTAATAAAATATCAAAATTGAAAACTGGCTTTTCTGCACTAAACCAAATTTGTTTACAAAAGTGTATGCCGCTCAAGCAAAATGGCTGCGCTGTCACTGACGTCACTCATTGAATAATCAATACTACTCTCACCTTTTGAAAACACACGTGAAACGCGCTTATCGCTCGAAACGGAGGAAGATTCCAGCACGAAGTGCGATTCTTCTCCAGGATAACGAGCGCCCTCATACCGCGCGTCAAACGCTCGATACAATATTGAAATTGGGGTGGGAGGTACTGGAACACCCCCCCCCCTACAGTCCGGATTTATCCCCCTGCGACTATCACATGTTTGGACCACTGAAAGAAACCCTCGGAGGTCCAAGATTCAACACCGACGAGGAGGTAGAGGAGTTCGTGCGCACATGGCTGTCCGAGTTGCCCAATGAATTCTTCGATACCGTCATCAAAAAACTTCCGGAAAGGTGGATAAAATGCGTAACTAGTGAGGAGAATTACATAGAAAAACTGTAAATTTTTTCGGTAGTAAATAAACGTGTCAGAGAATTTGTCTCGATCATATTTGAACCGCCTTCGTATGTTTTGTGCCACTAAATGAAAAACAGAAATATATATGAAGATTTTTTTTTGTCTACATTTAATGTGTTTCATAATAAACTTAGCTTGCAATTATTAAAATTAATTTAGCAATTTTAGTCGATTTATGACAACCACTTTATCTTTCAAAAGGCTATACTGAAAAAGTATCATTTTGGAGTTATCATATCGCACATCCCGAAGAAAAGTGTAATAAGTCAAAAAAAATCCGATTACTACTTTTCTTCTGAAATAGATAATAATTCTAACAGAAATTAGAACATGAGGAAATAAAAACAAAACACATAAATTGTTTTAATCCTCCCGAACTAACAATATCATACATGTGGAAGGACTTTTCCTCAAATCCAAAAAGTAGGGTATAACCTCTACCAAAGTATTTTCAAACACTAAAATATTGGATTTAGTAAACCCTCGCAGGATGAATGTGAAACTTGCAAAATCTTTGAGATTTCTTAGACTAGCCAAGAAGACTCAAAGTGCACCTGCAAAAAATGTAATTATTTCGAGGAACACAAACGACACTATACAAATGCTAGAAAAGAGTATATTTCTGACACAGAAAGAAAGCTCGTTAGCAATGACCAATTTTATAGTGTGGATATGCAAAAGGTTTTACTACCCACGTAACACACAATATCCGCAGGATATCCATAGAATGTCAGAATGTCCTACTACAGGATCATCCTATAAAGATATCTATAGGATATCCTCTAGACATCCTGAAATCCTGTAGATGTCCCAGAATAGAATATCCTATGAATAAAATCCAGAATAGAATATCGTATATCTAATGTACATCCAGCTGAGATATCCAAACATGCTCATGATAATAAAATATCCTAACAATATGGTCTAGATATTTAGGAAAAATAAATAATTTACTACTTTTTATATTACATAAAATGCAATAAACCATACAGATAGATATATAATACGTCAAAGCAACTTGGTATCTTCTGGATAATCTGGATATTTATGAGCTTGGCCATTCCCAGTAATACAGAGAATTTAAAACGCCCGCTCAAAAAATTTCCCCCAATCCATCTCGACAGTTGTTAGTTTTTGCATCATGTATTACTCAGTTCTTTGATTTAGTGAAATTCGAGGTGAATTCGATCGTTTGTCGATGTTGAATGGGCTTAAAAATGACTGAAACTAACAAAACTGGTTGAGTTTGACTTAGTTTTTTCTTATATTCATAGTTCTAGCCTTTTTCTAGCAGAAATTCTATTCTAACCTCAACTAATGTCGAAAAACGACGAACGACTCAGGGTCTCACAATGAAAAATTTGTGACAAAATTATAGGTGAAAATTTGTTGAAAAGCGCTTGTTCTTTATCCCTGAACCGTTTGATCTATTCGAACAGAAATCCTATTTTTGTGTTTAAATTGTGAGTTTCTGGAAGGTGTAATGTTAGAAATTATACCTGTATCCCCTGTGTGCTAACTTTGATGTAAACTGTTGCTGCTAGACTCCATAAAGGGTAGTATAATCTGGCATAATACCATACGATCGAAAAAAACGGCGTCAGAGGTGGCTTGGAAATGAAGATTGCTGTTATTTTGTATGTAAAATTATATGGGGACAGTGGGGAATGTCATCGATCGTAATTTTCAAGCCAACTGAACGCCATTTTTTTTCGATGGTACAGTATAAATTGAAAGCTCTTAACTCATAATAAACTTCTAAATTTTGACGCAAAATTCATTGACATATTATGTCAATGAGTAGGTATATTTTAGAGCTGTTAATAAAAATATCCAATGAATAACGTCAAAATGTGGCTAAATAAAACTAAATTGCGAACGTTTTTACTATAAACTAAGGATGAAGTAAGTATTGTCAAATAACAGTCCTCATATAATGTCCTAAAAATATTCTATAATGCTCCCAACATCATCCTTGTATTATCCTATAAATATCCCAAATAATCGTAAAAGGTTTGCCTAGGGATGTCTTGAAGATGACTTTTATTGTCCCATCTGGATATCCCATAAATATCCTCCTCTGGTTTTTGGATATCCCTAAGATATTTACTATATCCTTGGTGGATATCCTCAAGATATCTATAGGCCTAAAATGTTGACCAAAAACCGTTCTTTCTCTCAAGGTAAGGTATTTCTACTAAAATGTATACTCGTAGATATCTAGTTAAACTTATACTATTAATATTGTTTTAGGCTGGTTGTTTTTAATGAAATTTTTGCTTCATTAAAAAAAATAAAAACATATATGTAGCACGAAGCTATTCGAGGAAGGTGTGGCTCCGATATCGCTTCAGCCTATTACAATTTCATAAAAACCTGCAGTTCCGAAGTTACGAAATTTACGTTTTGGGTGGATAATTGCTCCGCCCAAAATAAAAATTGGGCGCTATACTCTACATTTGTATGCTTCGTTAATTCCGAGTGGGGCCCAGAAGAAATTACGCTAAAGTACTTCGAGCCAGAGGTCATTCTTATATGGCAGCTGATTCAGTCCATGGTCGCATTAGTCTCGAAATGAAAAAGTATCCAAACATATATGATTTTGACTAGCTTATAAATATTATCGAAAAATCTTTTAAAAAAACAAATGTTTAACTTTAAATATTTCCTATTTTTTCCAATTCAAAGATAAGTAATATAGATATAGTAAGATAGCAACGTAAGAATAATAACATTCCTCTTCTTGATAATATTAAAGTCGCCCACTTTCATAAGGGTTCTTCTAGTCTTTTTTATAAAAAAGAAATAACTGATGATACATTTACAGAATCAAGTTTTTTAAAAAATAAGTTTGACCCGAAACTACCGTCTTCCCCCTTTCTTGAGCCTCTAGGAATAAATACGCAGAAAAAGAAAAAAATATTAAATGTGCTTTGTCCTTCATTCGAAGAGGAAAGAAAGAAATTATTTTGGACCTATTTGCCATCTAATAATGACTCCCGAGATTTGTGTATAGTTTCAGAAAATTAATTAGTTTAGTCTATAACGTGTTGTTTTTGATTCAACTTGTCATGTTTTGTTTGTGGCTTGTAAGTAAGCAGTGGATACTTTAACTGCATTGAAATAAATTGATACTTTAACTAAAAAATGTATTATTATTCTTGTTTAAAATATAGTAAAACTACTTACTACTTTCTACTTCATGTGTATATTAATAAATTCATATTGTAACTAGAGATGCTAGTTTCTCATTACCTTCAGTATTTGTAGTAGGGGAAAGTGTCCAAAAATGACATAGCATGTAAAATGACATGCCGCCCATTATTTTGGAACTAGTGGTGCTATCTAGGATAAAGATGCGGTTTTGTGTAGCAAAACGCAATCAAACTTCACGTTGGCGCTCAGTTTGGTTTTCGGAAGAAGCAGTTAACCCCAAAAAATTGTTTTCACTAGCATACAAACTTTAAACGTGCTGTGCTGCAAGTGTGTTTTCATTACCAAATGGTGTTTGTTTTAAGGTGACATTACAATAAAATGTGTGTACTATAGATGTACTTACGTAGAATTGTCGTTCTAGATGAGATAAAAAAAAAATCAGGTAAAAACAGAGACCACGTGTTATTGTGGGTAAAATGACATAGGTATGCATGAATGTAGAATGATACACTATGCCATTTTACAACCACACTGCGTAAATCAATTTGAATTTAAAATGGTATCATTTTTTATTTTTATTTAGTGACACTATGGTGGGTAAACGGGAAAGGACATCAAGCAGACAGTCCTGGGACGAAAAATCAATGCGAAATGCTATTGATGCTGTTAAATCTGGTCAAATGGGATGGTTGAGAGCAGCCAAACTCTTTAATGTCCCTCAGGCCACGTTAAGGCGAAGAGCAAATGATGTTAACAAACGAGCCAAAGTTTGTGTAAAAGTTTTGGGGCGATTTTCAACCACATTTAGTGAGGGTGAAGAAAGAGACTTTGTTGAGCACATATTGTTACTAGAATCTAGATTATTTGGGATTACTACTACAGATATAAAAAAACTTGCGTTTGAATTTGCTACTAAAAATCACATTCCAAATAGATTCGACGTGCAGATTTTTGTTAATGACATAAATATGTGGTTTTTTTCAAAAATCAATTAACTACTTAGTCAAAACATCAAAGAGAGGCATCAACTACTTCGACATTACAATATTTGTATTTAATTTACTAATTATTTTTTGATTAATTTTAATCCAGAAAATTATTAACGTATCTCACAGGATACACCGCCATGATCACTACAAATAAAGATTTTTAAATTCCGTATCTTACAAGATCGTCGTGTTTATGTAGATATTTTTCTTCCAGAATTTTTCTTTTACCCAAGGTTACAGAACAAGAAAAATATTATCCTTGGTTCCAACTGGTTCCAAAGAAAAATATAGTCTGATACCCAGAGTAGCTCATCATCTGACGATGAAATACAACATACTTGCCGCCGTCGAATTGAAGAAAATGATACGTCCTCTGCGCCATCGATTTCTTCCTCACTAGAAAATTTAAGTATATTTTCCGAAAGCGAATCGGAAATTGTGATACTATGATATTGCTATGGAAAAGCTGTATACTTTTTCAGAGCATTTCAAAACAGCTGTTACTAAACCTGTATTAGTAGTAACCTAGGATCTAGAGGGAATTTGATTCACCAAACTCCAAGAACGGCCACACCGAATAGTTTAAGAAAACTGACGCCTTCCAATTTCCCGAAAATACCAGTCAGTGTTTCCCCGGCCAGTTTTACACGTCCTAAAAGACCCAGACTCAAAAACATTACGTTCTCTTTTCTTTATAAGTTTTAGTATTTCAATGTTAGTAATAATCGGCAATGTATATTTTAAGATACATTTATTATTTATCGTTAGTTTCTTCAAAATAGGCAATGTATCCTCTGGGATACATATAAAATCTCAACTACATTGATGTTACTTATTTCATTAATCATAAAATTTTAGGCAAAATCAGAAATATTTTCTTTTGCCAAGTAAAGGGTTAAGTAAACCAGATGTTTAACAAGAATTTTAGGTTAAGTTATTTTATAAATCGCTACATAGGGAGACATGAGACAGTTATTTTGGGTAGCCATAAGACGTCTCAACCCTCCCTATCTAGAATTTTCAATTAATTAAAAAATATTAAACTGAATAAAAAATAATATAATTAATATTCCTTTAGATAAAACATACCGCATTTTTGGATTAAAAAGACAAACCAAGTAGCTCCCTCGCCGGATGTTATGAAAACCGCTGTAGAAGAAATTCTTGGAGGAGCAAAATTACGCCCAACTGCGAGGAAATATGACATAGACAAGGAAACCCTTAACAGATATGTAAAAAAAAAGATCCTTGGGTCTCCCTGCCGGTAACATTACTTATTTGCCTGATTACAAAACTGCATTAGTATTTACCAATGAAGAAGCTCTTCTAGCGGATTATTTAGTCCATGCATCCCAAATGCATTATGGGTTAACGGTGACATGTGCACATCAAAAAGGCCAACCATAAAAATTACCCTAAAAAATGGGATGAACGATCCATCGCTGGTTATGATTGGTACCGCGGCTTTCGACATCGTCATCCCGAGTTATCGTTGAGGACTCCAGAGTCAATCAGTGTATCATGATGTACGAGTTTCAACCGCACAAATGTTACTGCCTTTTTCAATAATTTGGAATCGGTCTTTACCCGAGAAAAGCTTGAACCTCATCAAATCTGGAACACTGACAAAACAGGGCTAACGACCGTTCACAAACCACCTAAAGTCCTTGCAGCAAAAAAAAGGGTGTTAAACAAGTTGGAAACGTCATGTCAGCTGAAAGAGGCATATGTGTGTCTTAAAAGATTATTTAAAAATAAAATAAAGTACTGCAATTCTGTATCTAAAAATACAAGCCAAGATTTCACACCAATCGGCCCGTACTGCTTAGCCGCCGATTGTTCTTCCGTTGCTGTTCATAATGTTCTCGTGGGAAAATAAGCCAATTCTGACCTCTGGGACAAAAGGGAGCCCACATTTTCCCTAAAACAGGTGCCAGTTTTTCGCCAGGTAGATTCTTATCTTCGCCTTCCCTGTCGTTGTGGATTTCATCCGTAACCCTGGACAAGGGACCCTAAGCAGGTGCTGGCCTTCCGGGTCAGAAAGCCCCTGGAATCTGCGGTAGGCAGGGTGTGATTCATTTACCCTGATAGGACTATCCCAAAAGGAATTCCTACCCGCTACCAATATGGGTGCAAATAAAATACATTTTGCTGTCGTTTCACATACGCCATACGGTTTGAGAAAGCGTCACCACACATCACAAAATATCATTGAACTTAAATGGTATGTATGAGTCTGAAAAGAACCCATCACCTAACCAATTATTTTTGTTTATTGCTTATAAGCTCGTGTTGTAGAATGTAGAATGTTTAGGAGGGGAATTAACTTCCTTTTTAAATTTTTTAAATTCTTTAAGATTGTCAACATCATTAACCAACCATATGCGTGTCTTAAAAGGAGTTTATTTAAAAATAAAATAAAAACAGACAAAAAACCTAAAAAATAAATCTGAGATCAGCTGCAGTTGGAAAATAAACTTATAAAATAGAAGTATGCCATAAAGAATGCAAGAAATATATTATTAGCCCAAAGATTACAGTTGGAACCTTTGGTGTTACAACAGCAAAATAAAACACTAATTCGCCACAATACACCAAAACACTTTTACTTTTGCACTGCAAAAGTAAAGTGTTTGGTGTATGGTGGTTAACTAGTATTTTATTTTGCTAATATTTAAGAGTTCATTTCAGTGGTTTCGGAGTTATCCTGGAGACCCCCATTAAAGATAACCAAAACCTTCAGCCTCATAACCGCAGGTCGCAGCCAACAGCTGGGCTTAAGAAACTCGGGAACCCGGGTGCGTCAAACCCGTACCTGGACAAAATCCAAGCCCCTGGGGGTACAAAAATTACCATTTTTCTAAAAATAAATAATTAAAATTACAGGAACTAGCTCATTTGTAAATATATATTTCATAAACTATAATTAAATAACAACTTTTCATATTCAACAACTTCATTCACTTATTAAGCAAAAAATAAATACTATTACATCTATCACATCAAATCACTATATACATATGTATAATACGTATATATTATTACTCTCCAAACATGACGTCACAGATAATTAAAATAAAATTAAATAAAAGTATATATCACAAAGCAATGCAATTTCTTTTATTGTACAAGGTAAGCTCTATCCAGATTGGACAATACGGAGAGGCTGGTCCGCCCCAAGACCAGCCATTTGGAATGGCTAGGTGAGTTAATCCTTTGATAATTACGTCTTTATATCCTGTCAAGTTTTCACTCAAGGTGGAATTTGTAAGCATGTTAGACACTTGAAAGTTTTCATCATTTAAAACAGGAAAATTATTATTCGTTGATAATGGAAATACAGGTTTTAAATTGCCTATTGTTAAATGGTCATCTAAAATAAGAAAATTAAATAATTTTTTGTAATTTCATATGAATAACGGCCGTATTCATAGTCGAGCGCCAGCCGCCCGCCGAAAAGAAGCGCTTGCCGAAGATTTCTCCGGCGAGCGCTTCGATATCGGGAGAGAAAAATCTCTTTCATAGTCAGCCGCCAGCGCACCGCTGGTTGGCGAAAATGAGTGTGTCGCGCCGCACAGTGGAACGAGCTTATGGGAGCTGTTGGACATGAGGTTTTCTTCTCAACACTTTTAATCCAAAAGACGAAAAAATGATTTTTATATACCGTAATAATGTATAAACAGAACAATTTTAAACTTTAATGAAAGAAACTGGTTGGCTCGTTACAAACCATCTACAGGGTGACCTAAAAATATAGTATGTTTTGGAAAAATCTTACAAGTTTTAAATGCTTATAAACTTTGCCAAACTGTCGTGGAATGTTTTAGTTTTGATCCTTTTAAAAAGAAATAGCTTTAGATTTTACCACTGAAATCTAAGACTACTGATACCGTGTTATAAAAATATGGTAATTAAGGGCTTACATATATTTTCCTATTTAATATAACTTTGCTAATATCTTCGATTTGAAAGAAGATATCAAGATGCGGTTTTCACTGACTTTTTAAGCTTTCATTACTCTTTACTATCAGCTAAAATGGCATATACCATCGCATTTATTTTTTTTTTTGAAAAAACGCGCAATGTTTGTTAATTTGTAAGACAGCGCCCCCTAGCATCTACGTTCAAAAGCTTACTATTATTGTTTATATGGTATAATATAGAGTAAGAAACGGTCTTTTAAACGAGCCCCCGTTAATTGGATTCCGTCCATCCAGTCCGGAATTATTAATACTTAAATAAAAACAGATCTAACCTTCCCCCACCACTTTATTTTTGCAGATAGGGAAAATGGTTCTAACAAAAAGTATTCAGAATTTACTGAAGATTATGAAGCTATTATTTATAGTACCCCTTATCTAGGCAAAGTTGTGTAAAAACTCCATTTTCTTATTTTTTATAGCAGTTGCGCCCTCTAGCGGCCATTCTACAAATTTGAAAATAATTTCCAGCATTTTCTCATGGTCTCTTTAGTTAAGAATATTTTTTCCGCAAGCCTCACGGCTAATACTTTCCGAGATATAGCCGAGAGCTATTCTTAGTGGGACACCCTGTACAATAACTTTATTATAAGCAAAGAATATAACAGTAAATCAACGCACTAGAATATTTTTATTATATGTATGTATAACAAAAAACCTCAATACTGCACTTTAACCCTCTTTCCTTTTCCAATAGTTTATAAGTTTTCCATATATTTGTAGCACCCTGTATCTGTTTTTGATTTTAGCGTCATTTTGTATTTATCCAATTAATAATTAAATATTAATAAATTTATAAAAAAATAAAGATAATTTGACTCTAAAAATTTTAAATTAATTTATTGGAATTGAAAAGGTTTTTGATTTTAGTATAACATGTATTAGTAATATATTAAATGGAAATTTTTAGAGGGGGGCAAGCTGGGGCAAGATGTTAAATTAGTTTCGTTATTAGAAAGGCTTAATCTACCTTGTGATATATATAAAGTCTTGGCCAACTTTGGCCATTTTTTTATTTTTCTACATACACATTTTTTTGCTACTAAATATAGTATTTGGCAGCAAAAAAATGTTTATGTGTCTCTTATATACAATTGTTCTCCCAAACTTTTAGTGACTATATATATATATATATATATATATATATATATATATATATATATATATATATATATATATATATATATATATATATATATATCTTTATTTTAAAGTGAAAACAATCGTTTGCACTAATATGTATGGTTAAAAAAAATTATTAATGTCTTTGCCAGTTTTTATAAAACTAGGTTGTTTCACAAGAAATGAATACCATAATTAAGTCAGTGTAATATCTTCATTTGAAACTTTTCAAACAGACATATAATTAAAAATATTTTTTTGAGTTGGATAAAATATTACTGTCTGGACTTTAAGTAATTCAAATCTTCTACCAAAATTATTTAATTTAAAATTTTATTTTTAAGTCAATGTCCAACATTTTATATTGGGTCTTTCCACCGTGCGCCGCCGCACGGTGGGGTATTAGCATGAAAAAGGTGATCGAAATTCAAAAAAGCAAATGTGTTTAAGATTTCCCAAAAAAGGATAAATGATAAGTTAAATCATCTCTGCCATGAATGGCGTTGCTATGGGTGTGTTAAGTTGCATTCATTTGTTTCAACGAAACGTCAAAGTTGTTACTTCTCACAGATAACAGGTAAATGGCTAAATTTTATGTTTAAAATTATAAATTGTTGTTGTTCTTGTGCTCTTTTTACGTTTATATTATTGTTTTGATTGAAAATGGCTCAGCAAGCTGCAGGTATGTATTCTACAAAGACCTATTATTTATTTTGATATTCTCTATACTAACGATTTTTTTGCAACTAAAAGTTAGGCGTTCAGAAAATTTGATTAAATTTCTGACATTCTTATTATACTTAGAGATTTAGTTGCGCATTTCGAAGAATTCAGCATATTGTCTAAATACGTTTTACTCAGTAAACATTGGGCTTTTATACAGTAAAATAAAATACTGCGACTTTTTGCGACTTTGCTGATAAAATGAGAAAAACATTCTTAGTTTCCTCTAATTTGCCAATCAGTGATATACTAATGCGAGGTGTAAACCGCGATGACATTGTTGTGTACAAAGCGATCGCATTAGGGCCATTAGCAGTATAGCACAATTTGGCATTAGTAGCGACTTTAGTGGTACGGGCGTTGCTCGCGGATCAGTCGTAGCATTAGTACCGTAAAATGGGGGGAATAGAAACATAGTGGTGAATAGAAACAAAATTTCTGAAAAAAATCAAATCACGATTAAAAATATTCCATGTAAAAAGAGTCGACATTTCTAATTTTTCTATCATTGGTAATACACAATAAATAGTAAAAACTATATTTTTGTCTGTGGCAGCACTATTTCTGTCAATCAGCTGATCAATAAATGTGAGATCGATTTATCACCTATTTTGTATGGCGCGAAAACTTTATAAATAAAATATTTATTTTTAAAGTAATACATAAGTAGATATATAAGTTGTTATATTATATGTATTGCTAATTATTGTTAAACCTACTTAAATATGTAATAATTTACTGTTTCTAATCACCTTGTTGGAATAGAATAGATAAAAACATTAACATCAATGTGTGTTTCTATTCTCCCGAACAGCACGTGAATAGAAACACAAATATTATTTTTATTTAATATTTATATGCATATTTTTCAAAAATCAAATTATATGTATACGCAAAGAACAAACAAAGACCCATGTTTTAAAATATTCGGGAAAGTAATACCACATTTTTATCAACCGGTATATCGCTAATAGCCTACGAAACAGTTTCTATTCATCCCATTTTACGGTAGTATTAGTTGCGATATTACTACTGGCATTAGTGGCATTGACCGTGGAAACACTGAAACAGTCATTTTTCTTTCTTTTTTTATAATCGACGAATTATCCTTTATTTTGTTCATATTATTTCCTCTTTAATTGAAAATAGCAATAATTTATATAAAGTCTACATACAAAAATTTCGATCAACTATCTGTGTCAAATACCCCACTGTGCGCCGACAAAATTTCACTTCCCCCGGGTAACAACAGGGAATATTTTTTCTTCCTTTTTCTACAGTTCTTTCGTTCGTCTCCCCGATTTTCTTACACAAAATCGGTTAGACGAACTTTAATATTGTCTAAAAAAAAGTGTAATTTAAATATTTTATTGATTTGTCCATTATTTTGTTATAATTCCTTTTAAAGTAATGAATAATATCTTCGTAATCCTTCACTTATACTAAAAAGATTTACAATTTTTTATATACCTACATATTTTTTTGACTAGGTATTTTTTGAGTTATAATAAAAAGGGTATTAAGATAATTTATATAATGGGGAATTCCTTAGGTCTGTTCGGTTATTTGAAAGTTTTATGGATTCGTTTTTATTATGTTTATAAATTTTTATAGACCTTAACCTTAACCTATTTTGATGCTGTGTTTAGGATTTTAAAATGATTTTAAGGGAAAATGTGACCAGTGTAGAAGTAATTTATATTTTTAAATTGGCTCAATTTTTGTTTTGTGTAGATGACTGATGTTTTGTGAATTTGGTATATTTTTACAGTTTGTGTAAATTACAAAAAGAATTAATGTAATAAACATAAAAAAATAGAAAAAATAAATTATAAACATGACAAAAACAAAACAATAAAACATTTAAACGGTCAAATAGACGAACAGAATTCATATGCCTTAAATGTAACGAATAATTGCCAAAAAATGAATGTCATCGTTCTCGTCGATTTCTGCATTTAATCGTACAATATTATAAATATCCATAATTAATTCAGTTTGATTGGTGCTTCTTTCAACTAGAGAAATAAACCAGACTAAACTGACGAGCCGCCCGGAGATGGTAAGGACATGCTCCAGTCGCCGGCCGAAAATCACCGGATGGAGTTTAAACTGCGCAAGTGTTCTTCGCCTGGAGATCGACTATGAAACGGAAAAAAATGCTTATCCAACCGCCCATGGGCGAGAGAGCGGTTACTCTATATGACGGATGTACGCATGCGTTACTCGGAGAGCGCTCGACTCTCTCGCCGGCGCACAGTAGGCAATATGTCCAAACCAAGTTGCAAAAAATAACATCCACAGTTAGCAATTATGGCAATAACATTAGATTGGAAACATATTAGTTAAGAGGAAACCACATAAAACTAACAAAAAAACATATTCGGAGTCTCTTTCGAGGGGCTGTAAAACGAACTTTGCGCAAAACCTACATTTTCAGTTAATTTGTGCCTAATAACTGCCTTTTTTCTACAATTTTTTAAATAGTAGGCGTTGCATTCAAGTGACACAGTATTATAACAATTGAATCGGACGACCTTAGCTTGCTGTCAATAATTATTGTGAAATTGTCATAATGTGTTTTACGTAGATTCCCGGTTGCGGTAAATTTAATGTCAAGGTAAGTAAAAAAGATCTTTTATTTTGATTTTTGGATAAAAACTAGTAAAGGTCAAAGTAGAACAAAATCATTTAAGGTTTTTTTGATAGTGGCATATATTCTATCTTAGAAAAGTTAAGTCAAAAAAATCGCAAAAAATCGCAACTTTAAACTTATTGGAAGCATATGTCTCCATGCGTATGTGTATAGTAAGATCCTTTATGTGGATACTTCTCATAAATTAATTGTTATAGTAGCTAGAGAAGAACTTGAAATATAAAGTTACTTAATTTTTCTCAAGATTTCCGAAGAGAAGAATTTTAAATGTCAAATGACATTTTTTAACAAATTGACAAATTTTGACAGTACCTAATTTTTTAAATTAAATGAAATGGATTTTTCTTTCAGATTTAAAAATGTGCACTTTGTGACCATTCCTTCCAGCTGTTATAAAACAAAATATCAGTAAATAGTAGGTGGTAAAATAAAATTTAGATATTTTTAATAGGTATAAGTTCTGTTATTTTCGAAATCGTCATTGTTTAAGTCTCAGAATATTGTTACTTATTTAAAATATAATAATAAAATATTGATCACATATTGTCTGGTATTATTATAGACCCAACTTATTCAAATGACAAACAATCTTGAATAAAAGTTCGATTGGATTAGTATACTTAGGGTTTTCTTTTGTACATTGACACCCCCTTTATCTTTTTTATTTGACGTTTCCGAAAACTGTCTCAAATGAAAGTGGTTTTGAATAAATTTGCCAAAAAAGTCTATTTCGCATATCCAAAGTGCTTCAAAAAATCTGGGCGTGGTTCAACTATCTTATTTCAAATTAGGTATAGGATATGCTACATAAAAGTAGTTAGGATTTTTAGGAGAAAATAAAAAAAAATAAATAAAAAATTGGGTACTAATTTGAAATAAGAAAGTTGGGCCACGCACAGGATTTCTAAGGCACCCTGTATATGCAAAGAAGACTGTTTTGAAAAATGTATTCCAGACCATTAAACTTTTATTCAAGACACTTTTTTCGAAAACGTCGAATAAAAAAGATACAGAGGATGTCAATATATATACCTAACCTAACAAACCCTGTATATGCCGGAGGAGTAATAATTGCTCAATATTTGTCTGTTTCATCTTGGCTCTGCCAAAAATCGTAATCGTAAAAATCGTAATTCTTACCGCATTTTGGTAGCTGTATTAGTCAAAAGATGATTTTTCCATTTTATGAATCCCCCCCGCCACCCCCAGCCAATCTCAAGTCAGCCAAAACTAACTGGGTTCACGGGCTACTGGCATAGAATGTTTTTACCAAATTTGAATGAAATCGTACAATAGAAGAATTTTTGCAACATACTTCTGGATTTTTGCCCACTGTGCGGCGGGCGGTTGGATAAGCATTTTTTTCCGTTTCATAGTCGATCTCCGGGCGAAGAAAATAGTTACACTTTTATTTTTTTTGTTTTGGTTTCTATAAACTAAACTTGGTAACACTTTTAGAATAATTGCATAAAGGGTGATTCCTGTAAGGCGGTCATGCTTTCGGGGAATGATAGGGGACGTCGAAATATTAATTTTGATATAGCACACTATGGGTCGGAAATGCCTCTTACGCAAGATACAGGGTGTTAAAGTTTTTGAAAAATTAAAGATGGCGTTGATGTGATACGCATCGGGTAATTTTTTCAAAAAAAAATAGTACGCCACTGTTAAGTGAGTTTTTTTATTTACTATACCGGGTGCGTCTCAAAGGTGGCTCACCCCTATTTTTTTTCTGATAAAATCTTTAGATTTGGTATGTTAGTATATGACATAAAATAAGATTGATTGACGTATTCAATTGTTTTTGGTCACTTCCTGTTTCGCCGGAAATGACTACAACTCTTGATTTTTTAATGGCACCCTCGGTATTTTTTTACTTCATTCGATAGAAAATTACATTCTGAATAGAATGACATATCACATGCCAACTTTTGACATTTTTGCTTAAAACAAAATTGAATTTTAAATTTCAATTTAGAGTACCATGGCTGTGTTAAAAACACTAATTTTTAATCAAGGAACCTTGGAAAAATAGATGTGATCGTCTAATGTTATTCGTGTCTTATCCTGGCTGGTTAAAAGATGCCCAAATCGTATTTTTAATCATATCTCATTTTTTTTCAAATGAAACGAGGGTGGCTCATTGGCATATTCAGAAAAAGCATTACGAATAATTTGGTTACACACGTAACGTGTGGTATTTCGAGTCAAATAATTGTCGTTATGAATCGCATGTTGCAATTTCTTAATGAGAATCTTAAATACAGCGAATTATTATAACTAGAGGGCAGAAACACATGTGCATCGTTAGATCCCTTCATCTTGGGTAACTTTGGTACTTTTTACTATTAGCTCTAAATACATTTTTAAAAAATTATAAATTTAAACTAGAATTTTTTTTATTGTTAATAATAAAGTTCTTAGTTTTAAGGTAGTTATAATAATTCATATATTTAAGGTTCTCATTAAAAAAAATATTTATTTTTAAATTGTGACAAAATGGTGTTAGATAGAAGAAAGTTGCAAGAGACATTTTTTCTTGGAAATAAACCGAGTAAATAAAAAAACTCCAAAATGTTTATTTTTATCAGTGGAGTACTATTTTTTTGAAAATATTACCCGATGCGTATCACAGCTACGCCACTGGTTTATACTAAAACCTCTTCTTTTTACATTTAAAGTGTCTTTGTTAGGTAGACTCCTATAATAAATTTTATAACGATACCTTCAACTGTTAAAAAACTATTAAAGAATATCTTTAATTTTTCAAAAACTTTAACACCCTGTATCTTGCGTAAGAGGCATTTCCGACCCATAGTGTGCTATATCAAAATTAATATTTCGGCGTCCCCCATCATTCCCCGAAAGCATGAGTCGCTTACAGGAATCACCCTGTATACAGGGTTGTTCACCACATACGACACGGAGTATTGTAGCTAAACGATGAGATTTTTACAAATTGTAAGTTTTGGGTTCGATGAAGGACTATTAGAGGTACAATTTAAAAATAATTTTACAAGATACAGAGTGTCCCAAATAAGTAAAAAATTTCAAAGTTGTATTTTTTTAAAAGGAACACCCTGTATATTATTACATTTTTAGTTTCTACGATTAAAATAAAGGTAAATTTGATTAAGGTTTATTATACTTAAACCTTACCGTTTTTTAAATATTTTCAATTTTGTGAAATTGCAGTAAAAATTTTAAGGCTTCATTTCTCCAAGGGTATCAAAGTTTTTAATACTAAATATTTACTAAAGTTTATTTACTGATCAGTTATTGTGTTGCAATAATAAAAATAATACTACCTTATACAGAGTGTCTAAAAATTTATTTTAAATAATTATTAGCTTCAAACGGCAATAACTTGTTTAATTTAAATGGAACACCCTGTATATTATACGAGAATCAGATGCACAATTTAATTGTCTATCAAATTATATTATACCATTTTTTACCTATTTCTTTAAGTTTCCGTAGAAAATTTATTTTCTTGTAATTTAGAACTTATTTATCAATATATCCATGGACTATTGACATTTTAGATTATTTTTAAAGATGTATCAAATTTTTAAAGAGTACAGATACTAATATTGTCGATATAATTCGTTTATTTCATTAAAAAATAAAAAAAAACTGTTCAAATATTTGTTAAAGAGGACCAATTAATATGATCCAGTATTCAAACTACATTAACTGACTGTTTGCATTGATTAATAATAATTGCTCCAAATACTAAAAAACTGAATTTTGTATGGGCATTAGACAGTGTGATAAAAAGTAACACCTTAAAAATGATATTTCATTTTTTAATAAATGCTTATTTATAACAACAGAGACTTTAATTTATAACTTATTATTATATTGATTTCTGACTCAAATCCACATTTATTTATAATAATTTATTAACGAACACAATTAAGTATGTAATTAATTAGTATATGGGCGGAAATAATGGTGTTATATTTAATTAATAGTATACTCTTTATAAAGATTTAAATAGTTTTCTTTTTGAATATTAATGGGCTAGTAATATTATCGTTTTGCTAAAAACGATAATATTACTAGTCTGTACATTTTGTACATTTGTTGCTTTAAAAACAATCTAAAATGTCAATATTCCATAGATATATTGATAAATGAGGTCTAAATTATAAGAAAATGCATTTTCTACGAAAACTTGAAGGTATAGGTAAAAAATGGTATAATACAATTTGATAGACAATTTAATTGTGCATCTGATTCTCCTAAAATATACAGGGCATTCCATTTAAATTAAATAAGTTATTGCCGTTTGAAGCTAATAATTATTTAAAATAAATTTTTAGACACTCTGTATAAGGTAGTATTATTTTTATTATTGCAACACAATAACTGATCAATAAATAAACTTCATTAAATATTTAGTATTAAAAACATTGATACCCTAGGAGAAATGAAGCTTTAAAATTTTTACTGCAATTTCACAAAATTGAAAATATTTGAAAAACGGTAAGGTTTAAGTATAATAAACCTTAATCAAATTTACCTTTATTTTAATCGTAGAAACTAAAAATGTAATAATATACAGGGTGTTCCGTTTAAAAAAATACAACTTTGATATTTTTTATTTATTTGGGACACTCTGTATCTTGTAAAAATATTTTTAAATTGTAGCTCTAATAGTCCTTTAACGAACCCCAAACTTACAATTTGTAAAAATCTCATCGTTTAGCTACAATACTCCGTGTCGTATGTGGTGAACAACCCTATATAATAAATTTTTCGTATACTCGCTATTTAAGCCCGTGTATTTGTATTTGCCGGTTGTTTAGGATATTCTCCAATGGTGGCCACTGGCGAAGAATGCACCAAAAAATAAATCATTTTTTTTTTAATTTTCAAACTTAATAACTCGGTTATTTTGGACCTATTTGAAAAACGACAAAGAGAAAATATGAATTTTTTATCGAGATCTACCAGCCCTGAAAATATTTGCACTTCTTTAAGACTCACCCTGTCGAGTTACTCTTATTTAAACCTTACCATCGATATTAAAACAATTCGAAAAATCCATGCAAAGTAATACCAGTTGTTCTTCATTCGTTAAGTCAATAATCTTTTCATGTAAATGTTTGATATCAACTTTTCTATTTAAGGATATATTGACCACTTGCAAATTTAAATCTCCAATTCCAAAGTTAGCTATTAATGCTTCACAACTAGGTTTTGTTTCCACTGGGCCTTCCATTAGCGATATCAATTCTACATCCATTACTGTAAAGAAAAAAGCTTGTGAAATCAACGTATTGGAATTTATATTGCTATATATCGAGTGTTTTTCAAAAGTGGCTCACCCCTATAACTTTTCAGATAAGAAAGTAAGAGTTGATGAGTGTGATTTGGTATGACATAAATCAGGATTGATTGTCGTATTCAATTAGTTTCGGCCACTTCATATTTCGCCGGAAATGACAACTTCTTTGTTTTGCTTTTCAAACCCGTGATTGTGCAGATAAAAAATTGGCGCCGGGAGGCACGTATAGCCGCCCATACTAAAATATGTTAATAAAAAGTTGGTAGGCAGTTCTTTTAGTTTCAAAGTAAAGGAATTTTTCCAATTTTGGTCCAAGGTTATTTCTCCTATCCGCCACCTGGGGTCGCGTCCGATGGGAGTTTAGAGTTCTCCACACGGATTTTCTCAAAAACGGGCGACGGAAACACGGAATATCTCAAAAACTGCGACTTTGACCGATTTTGATGTTATTACAAATTTTGTTGCAAATATTATACCTAATCTTAAATTGAAAACCGCGTTTCGCTAGCTACTGTACCCAAGTAGCATTTTCACGACTTGCGACCACATGTTTACTAAACACAACGTTGGATTAGTTACAAAAAATAGTTAGCTCCCTACCTTGGGTATTAAAATAAATTTCAACGTTTTTATAACGTTGTGCCGACGTTGGACTAGTACTACAGCAAAGAAGAAGCTTCTGCGACGTCGAATAAACGTTGTCCTGTAACCTTTTTGGCTTAAGTGATATTTAGGTGATTCCGACAACGTAGTTACAACATTGGACAATATAGAGTTTTCCGACGTCAGTTTCAGGACCTATTCCAACGTTATGCAAACGTCGTCTGTTTTACTAATTCCAACGTTGATTAGATTTCCTTATTCTTACGTTGGTAGGACGTCGAGTCACTACCTTTTTGCAACTGTATTGAACCATAACCTTATATCTTAAATTTTCACTTCATTGTTCTGTTCAGTCAGACAGTTCAGTGCTGTTTTTGTTTTTTTTTAAAAAAACTTAATTAAAATGGGACATAAGAAAGGTACATATAAAACTAAATTTAAATATACATCGACATATATTACTGATAGTATATCCACTCCCTCGTTTATTTAGATTATAGAGGGCGGCACAAGCTAGACTCTAGGATGACTAAATTAGGCAATCTTGCGACTAGTATACTACCTGTTAAGGCCGAACTGCGACTTTATTAGTCTTTATTATGCGACTACTTGAACTACTCCATCTTAATCTCCAAAACAACAAAGTGAAAGCCGCCATGTTGTTCAATAAGAAAATGTTTCGTTCCTAAAATAGCAATTCGTTCATTGAATACATTAACTTGAAATATTATGACCCTAAAACGTAAGAAATGAAAACAATTTTTTTCTTACTGCGAATAAATTATTCTCATTTTACTAAAAAAAATTCATGAAAATTTTAAAAACTTCTTTAATTTTAAGGCCCATTAGTATTTTTCAAAGTAGAAACAATACATTTATCAATAAAGTTGTTTGCGTTTAACTTTTTGCCTTTGGGTAACGAAAATACAGAGTCGTATTAAAGTGTTTCAATAATTATGATCTTCAAACATCCTCCACACTTAAATACTTTTGTTTTGTTTTCCTTCACTGCCATCTGACCTAGGTCTCTAACTAAATCGTAAAAATAATATTTTTACTATAATTATTCCAATTTAGGATAAAACGCGACTTATACGCCATATTAGTTTTGTATTTCTGTGAATTAGGATTTTAAACAACGTTGCAGTTTGTACTAAATTAGGCTTCTAGCCAACGTCGGTATCCAACGTCGTTTCGACCCAAGAACGGTAAACTAATAGGATTGCTCATCCTCATAAGACGTACGTTCGCCTCTTCCCGCGCTTCAGCTGACAGTTGTGACGTCATTGTAGCCCTTTCGTTCCTAAAATAGCCTTGTCATGATAGTGTAATATTAGTTGCCTATGGTAAACTTATAAAAAATAACAGCGGAGAAATTTTGAGTTAATTATTTTGTCAATTTTAAATGTGAAAAAATGTCTTTAAAATTTTTAAAGCTATAGAGTATAAATAAGGTTCATTTTGTGTTTTGGATTGTGACAAACAATACATTTACTAAGTGCCCACGATTTATGTTTATTAATTATTTTAAAGCAAAATATGGAATAACTTCTAAAAGAATGCTTGCAAAAGTGATGCTGGGAACTATAATCTTCAAATGCATTATCCGAGTATTTAATACGATTTATACAGTTAATTTTCTACTGCCATACATATAAGGTGTTTAAATAAATAAACTAAATAATGAACGTTTTGCATTCGGTAACCAATAATGCACGTGTGTGTATTATTGGTTGCCGGATAAGGACTAATAACCATGACAAGGGCTACAATGACGTCACAAAGCGAGTAGTTTTCGCATGCACCTGGCGGACACTTTTGGCTGAATGAGCAGTCCTATTAGGTTAACTGTTCTTGGTTTCGACCCAAAAATTATTCTCTAAACTAGTGCAGACTAGGGTTGCCACGAGGTTGTGCCGACGTTGCGCCCCGACGTTTGGTCGCGTGACACAACGTTGTCCCGACGTCCAAATGCTGCTTGGGTAATTTTGGAGTTACAATTTTTTTAAATTTTCTCCCATATCCCCTTACCAACCCCCCACCCCCACCAAAAACTAATGGCCAGATTCTCGGGTGCCACAGTATTTTTGTGCCAAATTTGGTTAAAATCGGTTTAGCGGTTATTGAGTTATCGTGGTACAGACGGACAGACGGACAGACAGACAGACAGACACCATGAAAATATTTTGTATTTAGGTCATTTATGACCCAAATAACTCATTTTGAGTGAAATCACAAAATGCAGAATGTGCTGGCGAAGTTTCCCGAATACAATTCGGACCACCCTGTATAAGGACCACTTATAATATGTAGAAAACTTTGAACTATATCATTTTATTAATTAGTGGTTCAAATTTAAAAAACAAAAGTTGTAGTCATTGCCGGTGAAACAGGAATTGACTAAAAACAATTGAATACGTTAATCAATCCCAAAAGTTTTATACAAATCTTCACATGGTTTACAAAGGTACATATCCTAAAAATATTTTCTTCTATAGAAGTATAAAAATTGTAAGTTTTTATTTAAATTGTTGTAAATTGTTTTTTTAAATTGAAATCCCGATTTTTCTGTGCGGAATTGGGTTCAGTAGAAAATTTTGCATATAGTACACTATTTTCATTTGAAGCAGTATGCGGTGTTGTCATGCTATTTCTTATTTACTAAAACTTTCATTAAAAACAGTTAACCCGAAAAGTGGTTAGAACCGGAAGTAAATAAATCCGTAAAAGAAAATTCACATTATGTTATACAGGGTATTTTTTATGGCGTGGCCAACATTACAGTTAAAATTTTAAAAAGGAGAGAAAAGACTCAAAGCATATACACTCAGATGCAAAAAAAACGCAACGGAGAAGTTTTTGGTCAAATTTAAAGTCTCTCTAAAAAATCACTGCACTGCAAGAAAATCTACAATATAAAATAGTAATTTTTTGTAAACACTTCTGCGTTAAACCTAAACGGACACTGCTTGTCAGAAGTTATGTTTACAGTTATACAAATTTGCCTAACTAACAAAAAAAATGCTTAACGTTTCGGAAAGTTTATCTCTTTCCGTCGTCAGAAGCAAAAAAAATACAAAGAATAAAGAAAAAAACTATTTAAAATATTTAAATTCAACTATTCGAGAACACTACTTTTTTTAAAACAGATACGTCTACAAGAAACTGTTGACGTTCTGTTAAAATGACATTATATCAAGTTTAATTGCCTGGAAACTTATATGGTGAAATTTTGATAAAATAATTTAGTACTCACTAAAAACACGGTATGTCGCTAGAGGTATAATTTTTAGAGGTTACTAGTTTATTTGGTTGCCTGTGATATGCATATACAGGGTGTTTCCTAATTAATCTAAAAATAAAAAATCGTTAGAAAACGGCTTAAAGCTTGATTTTCATGCATCCGTTGTCCGACGATACGATGATACGATATTAATTTTATTGGTTGAATTTAAAGGCTTTGATTGGTTAACCGTTTCTAACCAATCAAAGTCTTCAAATTCAAACAATAAAATTAATATCGTATCATCGTATCGCCGGATAACGGATGCATGAAAATCAAGCTTAAAGCGGGCTCTTAATATGTATATTTATTTTTTTCTCGGCAACCGTTTGATGAACACAAGAAAAACTCAAAGATCAACTTTGTTGAAAAAGCATGGCCAGTCAAGGAAAAGATATATTTTCTTTAAAAAAGCAGTAGTATACCATTTATGTTAAGCAAAATATCGATTTTTTTTTAAATTTTTAACACCCTGTAGATCAGAAAGGAGGTACTTTAGACCCAATGGTTATATAAAAATTGTTTTAAGAACACATGAGGAATCACACCACAATTTTTTAGACTAATTAGAAAACACCCTGTATATTGTCAACTTGATAATGATTGTTGATAAATCAAAAAATACCTTTTCTGTGAAAAAAGCCCGATTTTCGCAGGAAAATTTTTAATTTTTATTGAATTTGGGCCTGGTATGTTTTTTAATATTCTATCTATCTAAATTTTAAATATCATAGTCAGAAATAGTTTTATTATTTATTAACTGTAAAAATGGTATACTTATAAGTTTTATCAAATATTGTGATTTACTTTCTACCTTGTAGTCAAAATTTATATTTAATAAACTGTAAAATATATATATTCTTATGTTTTATTAAAGTTACTCTGATATACTAATATGTCAGTGTAACTTTAAATACTAAATCCTTTGAAATCAAAATATAAACATAAAAAAATATATACAGCAGAAAAGGCGAAAGGCGCTGGGTTAAACGTAGTCTCTACTAAGGATACGGAGGCGCTTTGACCAAAATTTTACTATTAAGTTTCATATCTATCTTAATAAAAGATTTTCTTTTATCTATGGTTAAACTTCAAAATAACCATTACTACCTGATAACAATTACTTAATAAGGTAAAACCAAAAAGCCCTAAACTTTCTGTATGATTATTTTTTAAATTTTACGTATGTTATGTTTATTTATGTTATGTTCTTTAAAATCAAAGAAGCGATTGCCATACATTACTAACATCTACAGATACCATGTGAATGTGATAAATTTTTGGTAAATCATTGGTGAAACATCTAGACCCTTAAATGTTCGAATTAAAGAACATAAAGATTATTTAAGAAAGGGAGATTTTCACAAATCTAAGATTTGTCAGCATTCATGGGACACAGGGCACAGAATAAATTTTAATAACGCCAAAATTATAATGAAAGAAGCGATAGCCTCTAAAAAAAGAATAAAAGAGGTTTTTTTAATTCAATCTAATAAAAATAAATGTATTATTGCTCATGCATCTGTAAATGTTAGTAATGTATGGCAATCGCTTCTTTGATTTTAAAGAACATAACATAAATAAACATAACATACGTAAAATTTAAAAATAATCATACAGAAAGTTCGGGGGTTTTTGGTTTTACCTTATGTAATTGTTATCAGGTAGTAATTGTTAGGTTAGGTCGTAATAATGTCATTTTAACAGAACGTCAACGGTTTCTTGTAGACCTTTGTAGACGTATCTGTTTTTAAAAAAGTAAAGTGTTCTCGAATAGTTGAATTTAAATATCGTCCTATTGCTGCCAAAAGTCACTAACTAACATTTTTCCGAACAACCAAATTCAATCACTAACTATGTTTTGAAGCGGAGAATCGATTGCAAAAGTCATTAACTACGATTTCTGGCTATTTATGTTTTATTTTAATACCGAATAGTTACTAACTACAACATCTTTATGCAATGCAATTCATCTTTAGACGCATTTTTCTCGGAAGTGATAAAAAGTAAGTTAGTGACTTTTGGCAGCAATGGGACGATATGTTAATTCGTTTTTTTCTTTATTCCTTGTATTTCTTTTTGTTTCCGACGACGGAAAGAGATAAATTTTCCGAAACGTTAAGCATTTTTTTCTTTGTTAGGCAAATTTGTAAACTGTAAACATAACTTCTGAGAAGCAGTGTTCGTTTAGGTTTAACGCCAGAAGTGTTTACAAAAAATAACTATTTTATTTTGTAGATTTTCTTGCAGTGCAGTGGCGAAATACCCATAAAGGATTTTTTTGGAGAGATGAATCCGCCACATAGGTATAGACATTTTTTACAAATTTAAAGTGTTATATTTTTGTTATTTTTAGCACTATTTTCATGATTTTTTTAGCGAACTGTATATAATTATACCAGCTTTAATTCGTAAACTAAGTTTTTAATAAACTCTAGTATTTGGTATATTATTATACAGGGTTAATCGACGGATTGTTTTTTTACCTTAACTTTAAAACACCCTGTGCAATAAGTTCGTGTGTAAATTTTCCAAAAATACAATTGTACGGTCAGAACCATAACTCCTGAGCATTTTGTTTTTTGATTTTAAGTAAAATAAAAAAAACAGAGAAATCCACAAAATCAAATTGCATATATCAATTTTAAACAGAAAAGGATATATCCGCATGTGATTGTTTTTGTTTTAATTGTATTTCTGGTATTTTATACACGCGTACTCATCTACGATTTGATTTTTGATCCTTAGCTGTTACGTCACTGATTATCACTTTATTGGAATTTGGGAAAGTTTTCGTCGTTCATAAACTTAAGTCAATTTTACTTCCTAGATCGTAACATTATTTTATTTTGTCTTTTTATATACTACATATACATCATTACTAATGTTGTAAAAAGATCGTGTATCCTTGTCTAGTGTGCACGAATAGAAAAAGACGAACAAAATCTTTGTATTAACAGCTGACAAATCACAGACCAATTTAGGAAATACGTGAAAACCAACATGACGTCGAAAATGATAACGTAACTACCAAGGATCGAAACACAAACTGTATTTTCAACTTTATGTTGCCGAGGTAAGGTGTATTAAAAAATTTAAAAAAATAATTAATGGATTAAATTTAAAAAAAACATAATTATGCTGCCTCGACGTAAAATATATTTTTACTATTTCACCTAATAATATTAAAACAATTTTACATTATAAAAAATAAATCTTTATTTCTAACTGAGGATAAAAGAGATGAATCAATAATTTTTTATGCCAGATTATTATAGATCTATATGTCTATTTTCCATATCAGGCCGATGACAAGCTGTCACCCTTGGGGAAATCCAGATATACAGAGTGTCCCAAAATATAAGACATAAAAATGTATTCGATAGGTTTTTAAGCTTCAGGCCTTAATTTTTGTGTGGGTTGGTCAATTTATTGTATTTATACTAAATATAGGCTTACCTTTATAGCATAAAAATAACAATTATTATTATTTCCAATATACAGGGTGATTTAAAGAAAAATAAAAGTTATACCACTACATTTTTCCGATTAATATTTTTCTTGTTTTTAGAACTTTGTATCTTAAATTCACTTCAACATTGGTATTAATAATTTTAGGTTAAGGTTCGAAGGTCTTTGAATTACCGATGATTTTGTGTTTCCATTTCAGTGATTCTGTGAAATGTTTAACTAGCATAAAAATAATAATCATTATTATTTCCAATATACAGGGTGATTTAAAGAAAAATAAAAGTTATACCACTACATTTTTCCGATTAATATTTTTCTTGTTTTTAGAACTTTGTATCTTAAATTCACTTCAACAATTATTATTGGTATTAATAATTTTAGGTTAAGGTTCGAAGGTCTTTGAATTACCGATGATTTTGTGTTTCCATTGCAGTGATTCTGTGAAATGTTTAACACACATTTTTAATAATTTAGAATAAAGCAATAACAATGAGTTAATGAAGCCTCAACAAAAATGTTAGCATAGAAATAGGACTTTTCATTACAGTTGCTGATACTGTTACTTTGTAACATAAAGTATCAGTAAAAAGAAATAATATAAATATCATACACATTTTCATTAAGGCTATATAATTATGTTATACTAAATATATCTTTTTCGGGGTGATGAAGGAATGCTTAGTTTGCCGATATCAGTTATTAAAGCCTAATAATTTATAAGCACTGTGTAGCGTTTTTTAAACAACTACCACTGCGAACGGCAGCTTTTCATCGGAGAGCAGTCGTGGATAAGGTATTTCACTAGAGAGAAAATTAATCAATAGTAATAAACAAAAGATATATAGATATTGGGCGCCAGGCATGTACAGAGAAAGAAAACACAGTTGTATAATACTTAAAACTAATGACTATATTTATTCGTGATGAATTCTGATGGTAAATAGCATTGTACAATTAATATAATTATTATAGTGGTTACTTGTTGAGTAAAACTATATATGTAAATAATATTAAATACGTTCTATGAAAAGACTATAAAGAAAATACAATGCGTGTAACGTTATAGAAAATATAGGAAAAGTAGCATTACTTTATTTAAATTGTTAAATTTATACGGTGTTAAATCAGATGTGTTGCAACCTGTAGATTCTAGAATCTATCTCGTTATTCATCTGTTAGTATAGCGTAATAATAATGTCTATAGAAAGTAATACTATTACAATGCGTGATATTATGAAATCTAAAATCTAAATCACACTTTTACTACTGCATCGACATAAATATCCTTAATAATCTAACCACTAAATATAGTCTGTACGCTATTGTTTAAAATGTACGTTACTGTTTAAGACTGAAAACATTTTAGATGTTAAATGCAAAACTAGAACTTAAATATACACTTAGCTGTTCTTTTATGTAACCCTGCTTCAAACAGTAGCAGCGCGAGGAGGTCTAGCATCTCTGTACTGTCTGTCGGCGATCCAGGCTTAGAAATGGGGGTGAAGCAGCACGGGGCTCAAGCCACATCCACGCTGGGGCACTCTATGTGTAAGACAAATCAATCCTACTGGGGACACTTGTCCATGGGACATCCGTCCATAAGATAGTGGCACAAGAGAACACTACTAGGACCTTGAAAAATAGTCCATACCTTGGATACTTGTCCGTAAGACAATGTCCGTCCGTAAGACCCTCGAAATACTTCCGAGGGCTCAATAAATAATAAACAATCTGTCCTTTCTTCCAAGTGACATTCTGGAGGACAAAAGCAAAGGGACGCCAACGTGCCAGCCAAATACAAATACAAGTTGGGACATCCGTAAATCTGTTGCTTTGAAATAGCAGCTGATTCAGATTATACAGCAAGATTTAAATAATCACCATTTCTAAAAGCTGGGATAAAACAGAGCGTCAAAACAAAGTGAGGTTAAGCACGGAGAGTTGACAGAAGCGATGTTGACAGCGCGCGCCTTCACAGAATAGTAACAGGGTTGTGTCGAACGATCACAGGGTTGGCGACCAGGGAACGTAAAAATTACGCGTCAAATAATCTATCCGGCCTGAACGAGAGGGAATCCGGTGATGATAGGCCAGACATCATATATTATATATAAAAAAGACATGTAACGAACTAAAAACGTTACAACTGCAATTCGCAGTTGCAAGCTGTAGTTGGCCGTTCCAAGTTCATGAAATTTTAAATCTGATGGAACGGCCGACTGCGACTACTGACTGCAAACTGCAGAGCTTATAATTTAGACTTAAAGGTCTATCCCAAGGCAAAAATATAACAGTGATTTGTCTTTCAGATTAAAATTTGATTGTAACAATAATACCTAGTTGAGACAAATATGAGTGAAAAGTGTTTTTTTGACTAGAAGTTTTCCTGTCAGAAGAAAAGTGAAAAACTTTTAGTTGCTGGTGCACAACGCATAAAAACTATTATAAAGTATAACAAAGTGTATCAAGATGGTAAATGTGAAGAATTGGAAGAGAAGATCACTACGGACAAGGATTTTCGTCTGCTATGTCACAGAGGTTTCGTTTCGACGTACACATTCAAAACACATTTAAAAAGGACCTTATCCCCGATGCTATTAACAAGGCTGGAACTTCAAGTAAGAAAATGCAGCGACGTTCAGAAGTGCCAATCTTTATCTTCAAAGAAAACTGTTTGTTAGAACCTAATCCGCCAAACCTACAACCGACGGACTATGGATTTTTCAAAGATGCCAACGGAAAGCATTTGTTATCAATCACCCTACCAGAAAGGGCCGAGGTGGCACCTTCCGATATATTACAATTGATTCGTTGCTCTTGTTCAAGTGCCAGTCCGTGTAGCACAAAAAGATGTGGGTGTAAAGGTGCTAGATTGCCTTGCACAATGTTTTGTATGTGCCACGGGAACCAACATTGTTGCAACGAACTGACCCCCGCTGTACGCTGTACCGGCTAATGATAATAAAGATGTTGTGATTTCCGATAAAGAAGTTGATTCTGAGGTTGATACTGTTAAACTTTAATATTTTATGATATGCGTGTTTAAAATATTTACCCTAGTCCTTCAACGAAAGTAATATTATTTTTGAAATACCCTGTATAAAAAATGTGTTTGTTATTTTTTTACTCGTACATTAGGTATATATACCTACAAAGTATACAAAATGCAAGAATTTAATTTTTCGCTTTACCTTCAATTAACGTGAAAATATTATGTTTTTTTAATCACCCTGTATATAAGATGTTTCGTTACTTTGAATAAGAAGACTAAGGAAGGAGCATATCAAAAATCTTACGTACACCGCGATGGGCCTCAAATATGGCCGACTTAAATTCCGGTTTATCAGTGTCGTTCTAATTTTATTTAAAAAATGTAAAACTATGATGTAGGGTAGACGTGGGGTAGACTCAATAATTTGTTGTTTTATTTTAGTTGTGAATAAATGTTGCAGTTATTAAAATTGTTTTAAAATATATAATTCTAATAAAATAGATAAGTTATAATAAGTATTTATTAACACAAACATCCGATGCGCTACTGAAGCAGGTAAGCTCAAATTAACGTATCTAAATTCTTTGACATCTAATCTTTGACACAATAAAAGCTAAATGCAAAATATATAATTTAGTTAATTTAAGTGAATTTCATAAAATGATCGGTTTACTACACGTATGTATATTATATAGTCACTTACTAGCGAAAAGTTGTTCCATTATTTCACTCAATTTTTGCCGAGATCTACCGCACGCTACACAACCAACTATTTTAGAGTCTTTTTCGATAAATCGCGATAGTGTCACTGTTAATTTAAATTCTGCCACAATTTCCATCTAGATTTACTACAATGTGTAAAATGAATCGTCAAACAGAACTGTCAAGGATCCCCACCCTAGAGAGCTTTTTCCGCCCACCATACATGAATACATGGATAGCATTATGCTCCTTCCTTAGTCTTCTTATTCAAAGTTTCGTTATCACTTATACCTACAAAAAACCTACATTATTAAATAAATCAATGTAAAACACCATTTTTTCACGTTAAAAACACACATAATAACTCGAATAACACTCGATTTCACATAATTGATAATGAATCTTCATTTCCCCAAAGATGCCACTTTGTCATCACTCGGATATCAAAAGTAGGACACCTATAGATGATAAATCCGCTTTTAAAAAAACTTAATCCCAAAATTTTGGGTTTACCCCAGCGGCTGCCGGACTATATTTAAAATTTTGCGTTAAAATGTAAGCTAAACTAACGTACTCACCACCGCCGGAATCATACAGAAATCCTAATGTGCTGTCCTGTGCATCTATCATACAAAAATTCCAGTTAAGACTACTTTCTTTCCACTCTTCAACTCTCCGCAGCGATGGTTTATTTAACTCATCGCATATTATTTTTAAAGCTGCAGCATCTCTAATATCTTGAAGAGCGAGTAAAGAAATACTAGAAAAAAAAAACTAGTATAAACTGATTTTTTTTCGCAACTAGAAGAAAATCTACAGAATAAAATAGTTATTTTTTGTAAACACTATTGTGTTGATCCAACGGAGACCAATTTATCAGTGATATTTTATCCTCCCGTTGCGTTGTCAGAAGGCAAAAAATAACACAAAGAAAAAAAATAAAATATCTAAATACAACTATAATCGTACACTTTAGTTTTTTAACAGATAGGGCTATTATAAACCTTTAACGTTCTGTTAAAATTACATGATATGAAGTCAAACTTCAAACTAACAATTACTAAGTGATTTCAATTATTGCTTAATGAGATAAAACCAAAAAGTTTTTTTTGCCCGTTAGGCAAATTTCTTTTATTAGTAAAATATCACTGACAAAGTGGTCTCCGTTAGATCACCGCAGTAGTGTTAATGTTGGAGGCAGATGCCGAATTCGGCCTATGTCCGAAATAATTACACATATGGCGATTTGTCCATACCTTTGAATAAGAAGACTAAGGAAGGAGCATATCCAAAATCTTAGGTCCACCCCGATAGGCCTCAAATATGGCCGACTTAAATTCCGGTTTATCAGTGCCGTTATAATTTTGTTTAAAAAATGTAAAACTATGATGTAGGGTAGACATGGGGTAGACTCAATATTTTTTTTTATTTTACGTTGTGAATAAATGATGAGTTTAAAATTGTTACAAAAATATACAATTCTAATAAAAATATATAAGTTATAATAATTATTTATAACCATAAACATCCAATACGCTACTGAAGCAGGTAAGTCAAATTGACGTATCTAAATTCTTTGACTATGATTCTTTGACATCTAATCTTTGACAAGTAGTAAATAAAAGCAAAAATGCAAGAAAAAATATAGAATTAGTTAATTTAAGTGAATTTCATAAATGATCGGTTTACTACACATATGTATATTATATAGTCACTTACTAGCGAAAAGTTGTTCCATTATTTCACTCGATTTTTGGCGAGATCTACCGCACGCTATACAACCTACTTTTTTATTTAGAGTCTTTTTCGATAAATCGCGATAGTGTCACTGTTAATTTAAGTTCTGCCACGATTTCTATCTAGATTAACTACCTTTATACAACTATCAGTAGTAGAATAAATAATAAATAACATAAAATAAGCTCCGTAAAGACTGACAAATCCACAAAATATCAAATCAAATTCAAATGTGTCAAATGAATCGTCAAACAGAACTGTCAAGGATCCCCACCCTAGAGTCCCTTTCCGCCCACCATGCATGAATACATGGATAGCATTATGCTCCTTCCTTAGTCTTCTTATTCAAAGTTCCATACTAAACTTGCCAGATGCGTGCAACTTCGTGGTTATAAATAGTCTTTATATAACTTCTTTGCGGAGGGGGTTAATCTTTTTTTTGGTATAAGATAACAACAAAAGATTAACACCCTCCGCATAGAAGTTGAAACTAATGCAATCAAAACTCTTTTTTTACTCTCCGCGTAACTTTGTGGATATAGGTAGGTATATTTAATTATAATCGCCATATGTCTAACTATTTCGGACATAGGCCGAATTCGGCATCTGCCTCCAACATTTACAAAAAATAACTATTTCATTTTGTAGATTTTCTTCTAATGGCAAAAATCCAGAAGTCTTTTCAAGAAATGAGCCCGCCACAAAGGTATAGACATAGAGCATAGACATAGGTACATTTAGTATAACTATATACAGGGTGTTCCGTGGACATAGAACTACTACGTATTTTTGGAATCAAAATGAGCGATTAAATAATAAATAATCAAAATGCCCTCTAACGGACAAACGAAGCACTTTTATATAAAGGTAAATTATAAGCAATTAACTTATTTTATATTTTGTAGGTCAACTTTGGAAAAATAAATTCTCCAAAAATGTTTTTCTCAAAAACTATGCGATGTAGCGTTTTTCTACGGCAGATAAAAAATGTAGTAAATACTAGAAGAATCATTTTACGAGAAGAAAATCTGTCGTCGGTTGAGTTGGAAAATATTTATACTAAAATTGATGTAGGGGTGGGGGTAGTTTTCACCCTTTCCGTACTTTTTCTTGATTTTTGTGAAAACCAAAATCTCATTCAAATCGGAATAACGGTTCTTAAAACATCTGAAAAAATGCGTTTGTTTTAAGTTCGATGCCCTCTAGCGGACAAACAGTATAGCGGGTTACTTAACAGCTTTATCTGTTTAAATAAAAATATTTTTTTTGAAACGTCACAAAAGTAATAATTTTTACGACGTGATTAACAATACAAAAAAGTAATTTTAAAACATAGGCATAAAAGTAAAGCACTTTTACGCCTAAAGCTTGATTTTCATGCATGCGTTATACGTTGATACGTTGGTCCGACGGTGCTCTGATTGGTCATAGCGTTTTCGCGCCACTTTTCATCCGTAAATATTTTACTTCAGCCCATCAACGGCCCCTTCATACGATAACGGACGTTTTGACACTTTTTTGACAAATTTAATCTAACCTTATTAAAAATATAAGTAAAATAGCAAAATCGTTATGGAAACAAAAATATAAAATGACACCAACGTATATATATATTAAATTTAAAAACTGCGTTATTTTCTAACCAATCAAAGTCTTTAAATTCTACCAATAAAATTAATATCGAATCAACGTATCGTCGGACAACGGATGCATGAAAATCAAGCTTAAGCCAAGCCTATAGATAAATGAAACAAGTTTAGATTGGAAAGTGCCCATAAGGACAATGTAAACACTATTTGGCGCTATTCTTGCAACGGTCGTGACCCAAAACTTTTGAAAATTTCGGAGCGGTTCGGCTTTTTCCGGAAGTATATCGCCAGATATTGTTTATTCAAATTTATTATTTTCGTTTAATTTTATAAATAAAAGACAGTGTGTTGCATACAAGAAACTTTATTTTATATAAGGACGCATGTATGAAATACCTATGAAACATTGGAAACCGACGTTATGCCACAATCCACGATGGTTTTTGCAGTTCACAGTTCACAGCACAGCTTTTTAAGTTTTTAATGCCACTTTTTCACAATTATCACCGGTTGGAGTAAATAAAACTTGAATTAAACTCACAAGATAGCAATTATTACTTTGAAAATGGACGCTATAAACACTTTTCGGAATTTCTTTAATGAGAGCGGTTTAGATTTTGAAAGATTATTATGATTTTTGAAGACTCTGACTTTGACAAGAGAAAATTATTTCTGTTTTTGTTTGTCGTTGTTCTTAGCGACCGCTATAGCAGCGCCAAATCGCGTATAACGGTCGCGACCCAAAATAATTTCGCGACCCAAAATTTTTACGGGCTTTCCAATCTAAACTTGTTGCATTTATCTATGGCCAAGCCTAAGCATAAAAGTACGAAAATATATTATTAAACTAAGTGTCAAATTCAACGAGCGTAACCATAGTTTCTCGATATACGGGGTGGTCCGAACTGTATTCCAGAAACTTCGGTAGCATATTCTGCAGATAAAAATAAGTAAAAAAGTTCGTATAAATATATGTCCTAAAATGCTTAGTTTCAGAGATGTAGAAGGTGTAGAAGTTTCATTTTTATTTCAATTTTTTCCAAATAATTTCTGAAGTAACGTCAATATTTGGATGAAAATTGGTGTCTGGTAGTTTTTTGACATGAGAAATTTGATGTCAATATGGCTCCTACTTGTAGAGGGCGCTACCTACATATTTCTTAACTGCTTTGAAGAGTAATAACTTTTCTTCCGTACCTGTATAAAACTACTGAGTAAAAAAATATACATTTATGACGCTTTTTACGTAAAAAGGCTCTCTTGGAAAAATTTGCTACGAGTAATCGTTCTCGAGATATTTAGAATCGAAATTATCAATACCTGTCATCATTGACATAAACTAAACATGTTGACTAAATAGTTATTAGACTGAAATCATAAATTTGAAATATTTTTGTGCCAAAAGTTCAACAGAAACTGTTTTATCGTCATTTTTTCGCAGAAAATTTAATGATAAATTTAAAAAAAATAAAAATTTCCCAAATTTATTATTTCAGTCAAATAACTATCTACTCAACGTGTTTATCTTTTTGTCAATAATGACATGTATTGATTATTTCCATTCTAAATATCTTCAGAACCGTTGCTCGTAGCGATTTTTACCAAGAGACATTTTTTACGTAACAAGTCACGGAAATGTATATTTTTTCACTCAGTAGTTTTATATAGGTATGGATGAAAAGTTATTACTCTTCAGACCAGTTAAAACACATATAGGTGGCGCCCCCTATGAATAGGAGTCATATTGACATCAAAATCAAATTTTCATCCAAATATTGACGTTACTTCAGAAATTATTTGAAAAAAATCGAAATAAAAATGAAATTTCTACACCCTGTATCTCCTAAACTAAGCATTTTAGGACATAAGTTTATACGAACTTTTTTTCTTATTTTTATCTGCACAATATGCTGCCGAAGTTTCCGGAATTCAGTTCGGACCACCCTGTATAAGTACTTACAAGGTATTACTACTTTTTAATCTAAGGTATTAATATTTTTAATTATTTGGAACGTTTAAAATTGTTTAAAAACTTATTTGTCAAACGTACAGCCTCGCCATAATAAGTATCATTTTTACTCCTAATAAAACAATACTAGCTACAACAATACAACTAGCGATGGGAACTATCGAATGGTTACTGAATGAATGATTTCAACTATCGAATGGTTTTATTCGAATAAAATCATATATTCATTTGTATACTAAAGCATATTATGTGACAACCTCGCCGTGCGACTAAATGGTTATCGTTGAGCCACGACTATCGAATGCTTTTGATAAATGAAATTTAGTATTCGTTTGATTTTTGTGTGCGTCAGTGCATTATTAGTTCTTCTAAATTTTTATAACTTCGCCGTATAAATATTGTGCTATTTTTGCGTTTATTAAAATATTTAAAATACTAAAATAGTAGTTTTTTTAATTGACGATTGTGTGCGTGTGCGGGTGGTCAAAATTTTTCCGAAAATTTGTGTGATTTTCTGAAGCCCGATCTTTCAATTATTTAATTTTATACGGTATATGGTCTGTTTTTTTATTCGGAAATTTTGAGAAGTAGTAATTTTTAAGAAAGATGAGATGAACTTACAATTAATTTTAAAAATACATATTTGTATTTTAGATGTTTTAATAATATGAATTAGTTGAACTTAATAATCATATTTAAGTAATGTGGTTAAGTAAATGGGGTTATCGAACTCAAACTATGGGGTGGGTGAGAAAATTAAATTGAAAGTTTTACACGTGCCAATTAAAAAAAAAGTTAACGATGTTTGTATTTTGTTTATGCTAATTCTCTTACATGTAGTTTTTTGCGACTAAATGGTTATCGTTGAGCCACGACTATCGAATGCTTTTGATAAATGAAATTTAGTATTCGTTTGATTTTTGTGTGCGTCAGTGCATTATTAGTTCTTCTAAATTTTTATAACTTCGCCGTATAAATACTGTGCTATTTTTGCGTTTATTAAAATATTTAAAATACTAAAATAGAAGTTTTTTTTTAATTGACGTTTGTGTGCCGTGTGCAGGTGGTCAAAATTTTTCCGAAAATTTGTGTGATTTTCCGTGGCCCGATCTTTCAATTATTTAATTTTATATGGTATATGGTCTATTTTTTAATGGGATATTTTGAGAAGTAGCAATTTTTAAGAGAGATGAGATGAACTTACAATTAATTTTAAAAATACATATTTGTATTTTAGATATTTTAATAATATGAATTAGTTGAACTTAATAATCATATTTAAGTAATGTGGTTAAGTAAATGGGGGGTTATCGAACTCAAACTATGGGGTCTGAAAATTAAATTGAAAGTTTTACACTTGCCAATTTAAAAAAAAGTTAACGATGTTTGTATTTTGTTTATGCTAATTCTCTTACATGTAGTTTTTTGCGAAGAAATATTTTATTTATTTTTTAAAGTAAATGCCAGTAAAAGTAAATATTACTTTTAAATAGTAATATAAAGTACCTAATATAAATAATTTTGATTTCTAATTTTTTATTTATATTTTCCTTCCATTACACTGCATGCTTAGAAAATTAATAAATATTTATATTTCATGATTTTAAAATTTGTTGTTAATATAACAAATTAGTTCTGTAATTATTATTATTTAATAAAGCAACGTTGCCACAAAAAAAATTAGAGACTATATATTTTTAAATAGGATCTAATATAAATAATTTTGACATCTAATTTGTTGTTTATATTTTGCCACTACTTAAAAAACGTTTATATTAAATGATTTTAAATTTTGTTGTTAATAGGTATAACAAATTATTACTGTTATTATTATTTATTAAACCAGTCATTGCTTAAAAACATTAAAAATCATTTACATCCAAAATAACAAGTATTATTTCAGTGTAACAACAGAATATTAATAAAAAAAAATGCAAAATATATAGACATACTATCCCTAACTAACTAAAGCCAAACAATAATATTCTTTGCTAATATCCTTTAATATCAACTAATACCAATATATGGCAACAGCGCCCTTCATAATGTATTTTCTGTGTAAATACTAGCACCTCAATAAAAAAAATAATGTGTCCTTATCTTTATTTGACTCCGCAAAAAATCAAAGATGCCGCCTTCTTTCATAGCATTGCCACCGACCGCTGTCGGGTCTCTCGGAAAAAAAAACCTACATAGCCGGGCGACAACTAAAATCCAGTGAATATTTTATTATAATCGATCCTGACGAATAAATGAATTTCATAAATGAATGAATTTTATAAATGAATGGTTTTTGCTGCCGAATTACTAGACTACAATATTTCAAGACAGATGACGCATCTATTCGATAATTTTTATTCGAATAGTTTTCAACGAATGTTTTCTTACTAGCTATCGAATTATTCGAATGAATTGCAACTATCGAATGTTTCGATAGTATTCATTCGATAGTTCCCACTACTAACTACAACACTATTGTTTAACTAAATAGAGAAAACATCAGCGGTAGAGGTTTTTATACATTATTATTATTAGTTATTAAAAAATATAAAATTAAACAAAGAACTAAATAATAACTTAAATGAAATCTTACCCATTTTCTAATATTGTTCTACATATGACCTCTCTCACTCCCAAATTTAAAGCTTTTTGAACAGACAATTCGTGCAGGTTCCATGAGCATATTCGTATTGCTGGTTCTCCATCCCGGCAAAACTTAAAAATTTCCTTAGTAACAGGTCTCGGAGAATAAGTACTTAATAATTCAAATATATCTATTGCAGATGATGGCGTTAGTCCATTTGGTATTTGGTTCTTCAGAGGCGATTTGAATGTGTAACCGTTAACTGGATAGATATTTGTAATTCCATTGGTAATAATACTTGAATTTGAAATGCTAGAATCATTCAGCCCATCTTCATCGTGCAAAGTAAAATATCTTGATATATTATCAAGCAATATTCTGTTTATATGCTTTACTTTAAGAAGATCTTCCATCTAAAAAACAGAAATAAAAAAAGTTACTCAAAAAAGCGTTAATTAGAGTGAATTAAGATGGAGTCAAGTGGGGTAATTGTAAACAAGAGATAAAGGGGATGGTACCTTTTAGGTATGTATATCGCCAATCTTGAAGTTATTGATGTAAATTTGATATTAATATGTTCTGCAACTAATGTTTTAACGTTTTAAGTACAGATCGTCGGCTAAATATTTGAGATCACTTCAATAAAATTATTTATTTTTTGATCAAATTTGAGGTTAGAATATAGCTTTATCTATTAAGTTTAATAAGAGTGACAAAGAAGACACAGAATTAAGCCCCGTTCTCAGAACGACGTCGTGTCGCGGGCGACACAGTCTGACATTTCAAACAACCAATGGGAACTGTACTAAATTTAAAATTGACAGCTGTTTGAATTTTGTACAAATTTGATTGGTTCTTTTGATGTGTCGTTGGCGACAGTCGCAGTTCTTAACGCAAGCTTAAAGCTCCGTTTTCAGAACTGCGAATATATATTACTTTCTGTCTATAAATGCTACTTCTTATACTGTATTATATACTACTAGCGTGTACCAGCGACTTCGTTCGCCTCGAATTAATTTTTTGTAATGGTGATGATAAAGCAAAGCAAGAATTTCCATTAACATACAAACTGGATAAAATTTTCTCACATTTATGTCAGCATGAGAAAAAAGAATACGGCGATATTATTATATAACTTTGTAATATTTGAGGGGTAGTTTCATCTCGTTGGAATTTGACTTTCGAAAAATCTGTTTGCCAAAAATAAGCTTTTTACGTGCAGAATCGTGGTTAAGAAATTACCCAACTTTTTGGAACACCCTGTATGATTTTTTAAAAAATTTCAAAATATGTAAAAAAACCAAATAAATTATGCTTGTTCAAGCGTTTTTCCGAAAGACTAACCGTTTTTTAAATAACAAATATTGTAATATTTGAGGGGCGTTTTCACCCTCTTGGAATTTGAGATTCGAGAAACCCCTCCTTATTGAACCTCTACACCCCACAGTCAATCCGTTTGCCAAAAATCAGCTTTAAACGTCAAGCAGTTTAAGCAGAATCGTGATTACTCAATGGTTATATTTTATGAAATACCCTGTATAAATTTATAAAAAATCTTAAAATATGTAAAACAACAAAATAAAATAAACGCGTTTAAGAGTTTTTCCGAAAAACTCACCGGTTTTTAAATAAAAAATATTTTAATATTTGAGGGATAGTTTCGCCCCTTAGAATTCGAGTTTCGAAAAATCCCTTCTTATCGAACCTCTACACCCTAAAGTCAATCCGTTTTCCAAAAATCAGCTTTTTACGTCAAGCGCTTTAAGCAGGATCGTAATTAATCAATGACCAGATTTTTCGAAACACCCTGTATACATTTTTAAAAAAACTTAAAATTAAAAAAAAATTAATAAAACGTGTAAAATTGACAAAAACATGATCTTGAATAAACATTCGTTAAATCATAAATTCGGCATATTTTTTACATTATTTGATAAAAAATGACACAATAGAATGACATATCTTACGTCAACTTTCGAAATCCTCGCTAAAAACAATGTTTTTTTTTTTATTTCAATCTAGAATGTTAAGAGCTGTGTTAAAAACACTAATTTTTAATCAAGGAGCCTTGAAAAAATAGATCTGATCTTCTAATGTTTTTAGCGTCTTGTCCAGGCCGATTAAAAGATGCCAAAATCACATTTTTAATATCATTACTCAATGTTTTCAAATTGGAACGAGGGTGGCTTATTAGCATATTTAAAAAAGGCATTTTGACGAATAATTTGGTACCACACACTTGGTATTTCGAGTCAAATTGTCGATTATTAATATTGTAATATACTCTACGTAAAGTCTGCTTTTTTAAAATCGAAAATTTCAAAAATTTACATATATGTCATTCTATTCAGAATGTCATTTTCTATTAAACGAAGTTAAAAAATATCGAGGCAGTGCCTTCTATTAAAAGATCAGCCTCCGGGCGAGATTTATGACGTCACGCTAGTTAGATATAACGGATTAATAAATATGTTGTAGAATACATGGAAAACATAATTATTCCTCAGATTTTTGGTTTGTATTTTAAAAATGATATAGTTTACATTAAATATACATAATATACAGTTAATAACTACAACATATATACCTATTTATAGTAATAAATACTTTGGCAAATAAACTATGAACCATACAAATGCAGCAAATGTTTTACAATATACAAATAATGTATAGGTACATAAGATAATGGGTAAAATGTAAATATATTTTAAATTTTGGGGTTTGAAAATCGATCTAATTTAACAAAAAACATTCAATATCTACTAATAGTGATGTATTATTATTTGCATTCACAAAATTTATATGTATATTTTGCAAGTACCAATGTTCGAAAAGTTATATTTACAAATAATACAATATTATCTAAAAAAGCGTCAGCGATGGCTATGAAATGAAGATCGCTGGCATTTTATATAAAATTATTCTAAAATTTTTTGATTTTCTTGGGATTTTTAGGTTCGGGAAAAACGCTGATTTAAGTTTTCATTTGGGTTTTCATTATTTTTATTTGGTTTAAAAAAACGTTTCGGCTAACTATAGCCTTCATCAGTGTTGTGTCATATGAGAAAATAGTGTCGAATATAATCCAAAAATTACATATACAATATAATTCACACCTCATAATTTTTACTGCAATTAATAAACTAATATAAACTTATCAAAAGATGACCACATATTTTTTAAAATTATTATTCTTAACACTAAAATTATCTACATTGACTATGGAGTACGCAGTAAACATTATGTGCGTGGTGTGAATATTTTATATGTAATTTTTTGGATTATATTCGACACTATTTTTTTCATATGACACATTTTTTTCATATCACACATGTTAGCCGAAACGTTTTTTTTTTAACCAAATAAAAATAATGAAAAACCAAATGAAAACTTAATCAGCGTTTTTCCCGAACCTAAATCCCAAGAAAATCAAAAAATTTAGAATATTTAGATACAAGGTTCAAGAATATCAAATTTTCCAAGATTGTAAAATTCTAGTTAGGTAATTATTTTATGTGTACAGTTATTTAGGGAATGTCATCGATGTTCATTTCCAAGCCAACTAGACGCCGATTTTTTTCGATGATACGGTATAATTCTTACGTAAAATGTAAATAACATTAGACCAATTAAAACAAAGAAATATGAATTTCTTAGTATTTTTAGTAACACCTTTATTCTTAAAACTTAATTTTGTATTATGCAAATATACCAATTTTATTGTTATTTTATTCATATTGTATTCAGCCATCACTTAAATATTTGATATTATAAATAATCAACACTTTTCATTAAAAATTACTGAACAAATATATGTTATGCTTGACATACATTATATACCTATTATCAAACAAAAACACATTCTTCTTTTAAACTGTATCAGGCTTGTCTTTACAAAAATCTTTTTTAAAATTTGAACTCAAAATAATAATCTTTTTCATGATCTTTAATACACATATTCTTTATTTTTCCCTAGATCATAATACCTACTTACGTGTTTGAATCTATCGAAGCTGAACCAACAACACTTGGAGTGGAGATTCCACAATATGAATAAAATAAACATAATTGTCCAGTTTTCATTAATAGCATCATGGGAGAATATTATTTTTAAATTTATTAAAGATATTTTCAATAGAATTCTCTTGATTTATAACTCGTACCCACTTTTCTTGCTCTTCCGGACACTTTAGGCTGCCTAGTATAACTATCCTTTCCACCAGGAACACAACAAAGATGAGGCATAGCACCAAAAACACAAAAACACACTCCAATTAAGCTTTATTGATGAATTGTTAGAGTCTTAATAAACACACACAAAAATCACGATAAGTAAAAAATGTGTGGGCACTTTTAGGTTAAATCACTTACACAACGTGTAATTTTTCAATTTTTCTATTTTTTTATGCGAAACCGAGAGTGACCATATATCTGGTAGTAGTTTATGTCACTTAAATACCAAAGTAATTAGTTTTTTACACTACAATAATAAATAATACCAAAAATCAAAGAGTTAAAACCAAAAATCAACCGACAAAATATGAAACGGAATCTAACGCAATATCTAAGTATGTACAGCTGATGAAGTAAACAAAAGTCCGCCCCCAGGCTGATCTTTTAAAGAACAGCAGTGATCGAGGGTGTCGTTTAAAAGTCAAAAATTGTAGTCGTTTCTGTGAAACAGGAAGTGACCGAAAACAATTGAGAATCCGTCATATACTAACATACCAAATCTCGTTATCTGAAAAAATAAAAAAATTACAGAAGTGAGCCACTTTTGGAAACACCCTGTAGAAAGATCAGACATTGAACTTTTCATACTTTGAGGCTACCTACTACTAACGAGAATTATATAAATTTATAGAATAAATTCGTGTTTTCATTTATCCCTTAAATATTTTGTACTTGGGTATATATTTATACTAGTATAGGTAAACACCAATTTCAGGTAAGACGTTTAAGTCTACAAACCCATTTTAAATTGATTGTAGAATAAAGACAGTACTAACCTTTGTTACTGTGTGGCCTAGATGAGTTTTGAGACTGCTATAAAAGGAGATCAGAGCAGAGTTTACAAATTGTGAAAATTAAATCCCGTCAGACAGCTCTGCCAAGAGTGATCATAATGCAACTTCGCAATTATAATCAAAATTCACAGTATAACTTCCAGAAAATCCAAAATTGAAACCATGTGGTTCTACACCCCAGGTACGGAAGGAAAAAACAGATCTTTTTTTACAAACTCCAAATGTCAAGATCAAGAATACTAAATGGCTGAAGGTTGAAATTCAAGCTGGTTCAAGGTTAATATATGTCCATCCAGGTTAACACATTTGTTATTAATTTAATTCTTCACTAAATATTTATTATTTATAAAGTAACTTCCAGAAAATATAATTATTTTATTTTGAGAATATCCAGTGGAAAATGAAAGAAAATATTTAAATTATAGCTTGGATTAATCTAGAGTGGTACTAGAACTACCTTCAAAACATTCATTAGGCCTATTCCTAATAATATTGTTAATTTTGACTACACAAAATTGGAACTACCAGTACCTTTGCCTATATATACTCTTTGGGTATAACAAAAGTAAACAAAAAATTAAATGTAAAAAATCAAATTATATTTTTGCAAGATATAAAAGTTTTCTATAATATTTTCTTTGAATATTGACTTTTCTACAACAATTATCCTACAATAATTGCAAATCCTACAATAATTGCTTGTAATCTACTAAAGATATATTCGTTAATGACTTGAATAATTTAACCAGATTCAGCTTTAACTATTTGAAATACTTATGTTTTGCGTACGATTCAAGTATACTAATTTTGGATCGTAACATAACGTGGATATTTATGAAAATTGATGTCTGGGATTTTTTTGACATGAAAAATTCGATTTCTATATCAATGACTCCTACTTGTAGAAGGCCACCTACATATTTTTAACTGGTACGAGGAGTAATAACTTTTCTTCCGTAACTGTATAACTATTGAGTAAAAAAATACACATTTACATTCTGTTGTTTACACAGGACGTTTGTTGCATAAAAAAGGTCTCTTGGTAAAAATCGCTACCAGTAATGGTTCTCGAGATATATGGAATCGAAATTATCAATACAATACCTTTAACCATTGACATAAATATTATGTAAATAAAACATGTTAACTAATTAGTTGTTAAGACTGAAATAATAAATTTTAAATGTTTTTGTGCCAAAAGTTCATTAGAAACTGTTTTATCATAATTTTTTCCAAGACAAATTTATTAATTTAAAAAAATAAAAATGCCTAAAATTTATAATTTCAGTCATATAACGATGCAACCACAGAATATACTAACGAAAAAGAAGCCCAAGTTCCTTGTAATAAATCGGTTCCATTTTCGTAACGCCATCTCTCGACATAGCTGACATTATAGGTTAGCCAAAGGGGTGCGGGGCCGGGGGAATTGTAAAATACACTTTTTTATTTTATTTTATATTCGTTATTTGTAATTTTATTTTTAAACATATTATGTAAACAATCGCACATAATATGTCTTAAAAATAAAAATTACAAACGGAAACAAAAGGAATTAAATAATCTCAAAATCTACAAAGTTTATTGATAAAAAGTTAGGGGAACGTGGTGTAGGGAATAAATCATATTAAGTATAACCTCTTTGGTATAACATTGTTAAACAAACATTAACAAATCATAACATATAAAACAATCATAGAATTAAAAAAGTACTATTACATAAAAACAGGTGATACAATACTTCAAAATTAATTTTAACATAATATCAAAACCGAAAATCAAACTGCAAACACAACCACCTTATCACAACAGAAATGCAGAACACACACTGTTCCGGCAAATGTCCAAGAAAGACCAATCATTTTGATTGGTCCTGGTCCGTACTCACGTCGTATTGTCGGTAAGCAAAATCCCTGTCCAAAAATTTGACGATCAGCGCCATCATCCGTCATAATTGGGAAACTTTTGCTGGAACCATTTTTAATATTTCACTTACATGGCCCTGGATGCAACCATAGACAAACAAATAAAAAGAGACTGACAAATCTCATGGTAAAGAGTAGGACCGCGTTCCCGTAGCGCAACTCAGAATAACAATTTTGAAATCAATTAGCAGGACCATGGCAGGACGTATGTCTTTATTGCTATCTTTCTTTATTATGTGTGCTTTATATGAAAAAGAAAGAGATAGGTATAAAACGTATCGTAAGACATTATCGCACATTCTGGCTGGTGGGAAATTTTAATTAGTCATTATTAGTAGTATTCTTTCATTCTGAAACTGAAATTTATAAGTACAAAGATGATTTATTCCCTATACCACGTTAAGGGAACGTGGTGTAGGGAATAAATCATATTAATGAAATTTGCAGAAAATACTACTGTATAAGGAAATTATAAAAAGCAAAAAAGGTATTGTTTTATAAACGTATTTATTTATTCATAAAAATTAAATAAACTTTTATAATATAATAACAAAAATAAAGTGTTTATTCCACCCACCTACCAATTTTAAATGCAGAAGATCTGACTGTTGCAGGAAACGACCGTCCAATTTTTTTTTTCATTAAAAATCTCAGTTCGAAAAAAACTGCCTAATGAAAAAACAAAACAAAGTGAATATCCAAGCAAAGAAGACTTTGAGAATCATGATCCTGAACCATTTTCAAGTCCAGTATTAATCCTAAAACAAAAGTAAAATAGGTATATTAATAAAGTTTCTGGTTACTATAAACCAGCTATAAACTACTACCCAAAATTAATTGTGTTAATTTGTTATGTTAAGAGTTCTAAGTTCGAAATATTTTTGACACTACTACTTCTACTTTTTTACTTAATAAGATGATAAATATAACTACTAACTTTTATTTAGTCAAATGTCCCAGCCGCCATATCTGAAAATTAGTTACCCAGGCAGCCACGCTGTCTCCATACATATCTATCAGAGAAAGGGACACTTCTTAAATATAAAAAATAGATTTTATGACTGGCTCCTGCAGCAAATAAAATAACAAATAGTATAACCTAAAATTATAAGTAAGAAAATATAAATACCTATATGGGAACAAAGGAATTTGTTCACTATCCATATTCATAAGTCAATAAAATGGAGAGTTTAGAAAAAAAGGTAAATCGCCAAAAGAAAAATTAACAAACATGACGAATTGTCATGATGTTGTCATCTTGGTTGTCATGATGACGAAAACGAAAGGCGATTGTTCTAATTTCTATTTAGAAATTACGTTTTATATGGTTGCTTCTTTCTCTCTTGTTATATTAGAATGAGATAGTGGGCCCAATAAACGCAATGCGCAGACCAACATAAATAGAACGAAATTTTGCGTTCTGAGTTGCGCTACGGGAACGTTGTTCCTCTTGTCTCTTTTTATTTGTTTGTCTATGGATGCAACTATCTACTCAACATGTTTATTTTTTTGTCAATACTGACATGTATTGACTATTTCCATTCTAGTATTCCGTTGCGAAACCAGGCGAACCAAACCGGTAAACTACGGTAAAGAGCGGTCCCTGAAAAACATCGGTTTGATACGGAAGGGTTTGGTAAAATACTGGAAATGTCAAATGTTGACGTTTTGTAAATTTCAATATCTTTATTATAAAATTTGGGAAATTAAAATAACTTTGGTTGCACATCATAATACGACCATCAGCAAACTCCATAAGACGATGCATGGTGTCATTGATGACGTGCACCCAAAGTTGTTTTAATTTTCCTATACCTGTTCTCTGCTTTTACGTTTGCTTCTTCTTTTCAATGGAGTTTAATATTGAAAAGTACCGTATGATCGAATAATCGAATAAAAACGGCATCCAGTTGGCTTGGAAATGACGATCGATGACATTTTCCATATAATTTTTCATATAAAAAGACAGCGATCTTCATTTCATAGCCATCGCTGACGCCGTTTTTATTCGATATCATACGGTACTTTATTAATAAACTGTTAAACTCGTTAGACAGCTCAAGTGAAGATTTGCAGGTCCAGTATTAAAACAGATAAATAATAAAAATAACAAATCTAATCAATATTTATATTTTTATAGCTTACAAAACATTCATGATTACTTGTCTTGTTTTTCATGTTTTCTTTAAATGTTCCTGACTTTAAGAAACAATGGCTGCATGATAAGTTTAAATGGTCCTAAAAAATCATTCTAATTAGATAATGAAATTAATTTATCTTTACTGCCTACCTCCATTGCCTTTGGATGTAAATACAAAATTTTATAACAAATTTTAGAAATTAAATGAGAATTTCACTCGACCTTCCAATATTTGCTTGATTTCTGTCACATAAATGACATTGTTTGACAAACAAAACCAGAAAAACCAGCCTTCTCGCGCTGGTTAGTTTGGTTACAGTTATAGGTAACCGAATTTTTCAGGAACTGTGTTCCGTAATAAGAAAACTTTCAGGAAACCGATAAACACGGAACATAAAACCATAACCAAGGTAAGCAACGGAATACACCCTAAACGTGGTAGGGTTACCAGATGAAAACTTGTCCATCCCGGGCGAGCCTTCGCGAAAATCCGGCCGTCATAATTTTTTAGCGATATAAGAGCAAAAGTAGTATATTGTTTTATTGGGAGTAAAAATGATACTTTTTATGACGAGGCTATACAATACGGCAAAGAAGCGAGGCAAAAAAAAATTCTACCCCGAATAGAATATACTATTTTGGGAACTGAAAAAAATACCATTTCTATAATATCGAGGGGGAATACATATTACGTATTTTTTGAACCACCCCGACCTACCCCTAAAGGAGGGCGCACACTGCATCGGATCGGACCGACCAGCAAAAGCGACTGCGACCATCGTACATATAGACGGCGCCGGCGTCCACTAAAACATTTCGGCCTGTAGAGGCCAGATTCCTACCTCTACCTATATACGATAGTCGAGTCACCGCCTTCGCCGTTTCTCGCCGGACTGGTACCGATTCAGTACGCGTACACCTTAAAGTTCCGCGCGCACTAAATAGGTATCGGCGAGAGCGAGCGACACGTAATTTTCAGTTTACGTTGAAATAAATGTAAGCCCGCGCACCGCATTAGATCGGCGCGCTCGGTGCGCTTCGAGCTATCGGCGGTACTCGCGCCATCAGGCGAAATCAGAGAATGCATGGGAGGGGGCGAATAGTCTACGCCGAGCGACTGTTTTTAGTGGAGCGGTTTTACATTAAACATGTCCGATGAATTATTAATCGAAAGTGTACGAGACCATATCATACTTAATATGCGGTTTTTTATAAAAATTTCTTACAAGCACGTAACCTATATTGTTTACTACACTTATTCAATAACTGAATTAGAAAACCTTCCGCTTAAACCCATTTATTTCTCATCTCGTTTTGATTATCTCAAATTATTTTGAAAATCGAATTTAAATATCGTCAAAAAACTTATCATATTATTTAATTTTTGGTTTGTTTTGACGTTAGTAATAACAGCTGATAAATAGTCATTCTATGTTTACTATGTTGATCGCTCCGTAAAAGGTACAAATAGAGAAAATAATGTTTATGTTTGAATAAAATATTTGTACATATATCTACCGTATGATAGAAAAAAACGGCGTCCAGTTGGATGGGAAATGACGATTGATGACATTTCCTATATAAATTTACATATAAAATGGCACCGACCTTCATTTCATGGTCATCGCTGATGCCGTTCCTTTTCGATAATACGGTACTATAAAAACTATTTATATTTTTTCTTTTTTCAATTTTCTTTGACTTTTTTATTATATTTTAAGTTTTTAAAATCTTGGTTTTAAGTCAGTAGTGAATAAAACGAAACTTGTGTTTACATTTTGTTTAATGATTGACGTTTCGACGAACCTCAAGATAGCGATACCCCACTTGTGACACCTCTTTGGAAAGCGCAGAAAAAATGCTGAACGACATGTCATAAAAAAGAACGAAAAAAATAGAGCCTAAAAATAAAAAAAATCAATAGAATGAATTGCGAGAAAAAAAAGTTGGTACAAAGAAATTTATTATAACTCTTAATGAAGACCTCATACACTTTCAGCAAGATGGAGCCCCTTCGCATTATTCTATTATCACAAGGCGGTGGTTGGATAAATATTATCCAAGGCAATGGATTGGCAGAAGGGGTCGAGTGGCCGCCAAGGTCACCTGATCTCACTCCTTTAGATTTTTCCTTGTGGGGTTACACTAAATCCATAGTCTACAAAACAAAACCAGGTTCGGTACAAGAATTGCGGCAGAGAAGAACTGAAGCATGCCGAAATATTCCGAGAGAGACTTTCCAAAAAGTGAGAGAAGAATTTGAAAATCGTTTGTATTTTTGTATGGAACAAAACGGCTGTCATTTTGAGCAATTGTTATAAATAAATTATCATTTTAAATTTCTTTCAAATTGTCACACTTACATTTCTTGTCATTAACCAGTAATTAAGTTGAAGTCTGTATGACCATCGTTTAGCAATTTCAATTATCTAGCTTTCCAAAGGAGTGTCACAAGTGGAGTATCGCTATCTTGAGATTAGAAGTGAGGGAGTGTCACCTAGGGGTGGGTTGGGTGGTTTGAAAAATACTTCATTTGCGTCATTTAGCTGGGTCCCAATTTGTAACTTATGCTGAAAAAATCACCTTTTTCATTAATGTGCACCTAATTGTTCGTGTAAGGGTAGTTTTTCAATTTCACCCTAAAAACTTTATGATCATCATTTGGCATTTTTCATGAGCTTTCCAAAAAGACGCCACAAGTTGCCATTTAAGATTTTGAAGCGAGTAGGGGTGCCTCCTAAGGGGTAGGTAGGGGTGGTTCAAAAAATACGTCATATGTATTCCCCCTCGATATTATAGAAACGGTATTTTTTATTTTTTTGATATCTTTTTTGGTTTAAAAATTATAGCCATTGTAAGTTTTCAGTGGCCCACCCTGTATATTATTTTGCATTATTGCGACATTTCCAAAAAGGAAACATTAAAATCCGGACGCTTATGAAAAATCCGCCCGGATCGAACCGGATGCAGTGAAAAGTGAAAATCCGGACATATCCGGATTAATCCGGACGTCTGGTAACCTTAAGTCAATGTGTGTGTGAAGGTTGGACCCACGGCTTAATTCGTCGACCCGGACTTTTCAGGCGGATTGTGCACCTTTTGTAAAAAATTGTAACACCGTGTCCGGCCAGCTTTGGCCGAAAAAATGGCCCCAAATGACGAAAAATCAGGTTTTCGCAAATATCTGCCAAAATATGCAATTTACAAAAAAAAATTGGCGCCGGGAGGCACGTATAGCCGCCCATACTAAAATATGTTAATATCTCGAAAACTGCGTCTTTGACTGATTTTGATGTTATTACAAATTTTGTTGCAAATATTATTCCTAATCTTAATTTGAAAACCGCGTTTCGCTAGCTACTGTAATTTTGGAGTTACGATTTTAATCCCCTCCCATACCCCCTTACCAACCACCCACCCAGTGGCGGAGTAAGCCTTTCGGAGGCCCGGGGCGGCAAAGCTAAATGTGGCCCCCGGTCTGCACATTTTGTAAAGATTGATTGTTTTTTAACTAAAAACTAAAAAAGTTACCAAAAAATTTTTCAAAAAATTTCGAGTTTTCAATTTTTTTTTCGCGACAAAAACCTCATAGGCGTGTTTCTGGGGTTGATACTACCAGTTAAAATACTTGCACTTATTTCTGGGACACCCTGTATATTACAGTCAGTATGTCCCTGGGTTGCCTTTACAAGAGGAAAAACTTTTTTATTATTGACTTTTTGAAAAAAAATGTGTTCTTCATAAGAATGTTTGCTTGTTGTAAAATGGTGTTTATAATTTTCTATATATCCATACCGTTTTAGAAAAAATAAATAAAAACAAAGATGTAGTTTTTAATGTAATTTTTCCCCCAAAAAAAATCCTAAAAAAAATAAAAGTCCTAAAAATTAAAAGGCTATTTGTAATATAATTTCGATTTTATTTTTTGATAGATCGTTATAATTAATTTTGATTAACGTCATATTTTTTGATGTTAAAAGTATCACATTTTTCGATAACTATTATCACCCTTTCCGTAGCATTGAACTAAATAAATTTTGTGCTTCTTTAACATTTTAAAACAGCAAAAAATATAACTTTAATTAAAATTCTGTCAATAATAATCTATCAAAAAATGAGAACGAAATTATAATACCATAGAAAGGCGTTTTATTTTTACTAGTTCAAAAATTCAACTACATTTTCATGTTTTTTTTTATTTTTCTCTAAAACGGCATGGAAATTTGGAAAAGTATAAACAGGAATTACCATTTTAGAACAAGCAAACATTTTTATGAAGACAATCCGCGGACATACTGTAGATATAAATATGTTATTCATCGGCAGTGCCACTTTTAAGTATAGGGCCACGACGACGGGTCCCGACCAGAGGATTAAGGGCCCCAGCTCCAAAAAGGATTCAAAAACGATAACATCAATTTTTTTAAAGTTTATAATAATACATTTAAATTGAAAACGAATGCAATTTGACGTAATAAAACAATCCCCGAGCGAATGTCCGCATATATTTAATGGCAATTTATCATGACAAAGTGATGGGAATACCGGTTCCACATATAAGCCGCGTTACTTTCGCGACCGTTCCAGGTAAATATCGAGATTTTGTAAGAGGGGCCCCTTACAAAATCGCGGTATATACATATAGGCCCAAAAATAAATGATAATTATTCGAATATAAAAAATAATAATTATTCGATATATTAACAAAGAAAATTACCCCTTGATTTAATTTCGTAAATAGAAAAATGCCATTGACAATTACTGGGGCCTAATAATTGATAATTAAGTAAATATCTGCCTCCATTTATACTGTGTATAGTTTGCGTATACTTATGGTTTGCATACTCTAACTACAAATTGAGGCGTTTTTTGCAAAAACCCCATTTGTCAATTTCTTTCAATATTGAACTTACGTCATCTATCAATAGTTTTAGGGATTAACTACGTCCCTTGCATGAAATACTTCCGCAAAAACGATAGTAGTCCAAGATATAAGCGACAAAAATATCGCCGATTCTGTATAAACCCCATATGTCAAGGTGCATTTTTAGCAAAAATACACAGATGTCAGTGACTTATGTTGTTTTTGCGGGAAAGTTTCGGCTCATCTGACTATTAATATTTAGGTTAAGTTTTATAAATGATATCAGTTATGTGGTTTAGTTAAGGTTAACTATAGTAGAGTCAACAACCTAAATAATTAATAGGTATTTAAAATGAGTGGTAATATTACAAATACTACAAGTAAGAGTGAATTATTTGAGCGTCAAGACTCGAGTGAAAATGTGCCATTAAAAAAGAAAAGGAAGGTATTAAAGCGCACAGAGATAAAACAGGCAAGAATAAAGGGAAAAAAATATGTTAACTACAAGGGACTAGAACAACCACAAGCCCAAATGGGGCCAAATTGCAAGTAAGTTATGATAATTTAACTTTATACTTATTAAATATTTAATTCTATTTATTTAATTTTATGCTAGTTGTTCACGTTTCAAATGTTATTCCAAAATATCAGATGAAGAGAAATCTCAAATTTCCAACCAGTTCTATGCTTTGGAAAATAAAAACGAACAAGACAGTTATTTGACAGGTAAAATTTAACGAACTATGATGGTGGAAATAAAGGTATATCTATACGTTTATTTTAGGGTTGATATCATATCACATTCCAAAACAAAGAAGCCGAAAAAAGATTGAACGTAGAGACGTTTTACTGAGCGAACCAGAAAATGAAGAAGAAGAATCAAGACTGAGCCAAGATAATTTGCCACAAAATCTCAAACAACAACATTCCGCTGCTTATTCTTATAAAATAAGGTTGGAAAAAAGAGAAGAGCCACTATGTGTAAAAGCTTTTTGTGGTTTTCATGGAATTACATATGACAGGGTTCGAAGACTACAAAATCATCTTTTTAACACTGGATCGACACCAAAGGACCAACGAGGCAAGCATTTAAACCGACCAAATAAAACAGCAGAAAACATAGTGGATTTGATTAGAAACCATATAAAGTCTTTTAAAAACCGCCAATCTCATTATTCAAGCAGGAAAAATCCGAATACATATTATCTTCCCGAGACGCTGAATGTAAAGAAAATGTATAAAATATTCCTAGAAGAACATAGTAGTGTTAGGCCTTCCTATAGAGTGTATTGGAAAATATTTTATACTGATTTTAATCTTAAATTTGGCTTACCAAGAAGTGATACGTGTGGTACATGCGATCGGTTTCAAAGCAAATTAACTGGTTGTGACGATCCAGAAGAAATAAAAAAACTAAATAACGAAAAAGAACTTCACTTAATAAAAGCTGAGAAGTTTTAGGCAATAAAAAAAAAGTATAAACTAAAAGCACGTGCCGATCCAGAAAATTTTACTTGTGTGTCCTTTGACTTCATGCAAAATCTTCCAGTGCCCCATATACGTACCAATGCAGTGTTCTATGCTAGGCAACTGTGGTTATACGTATTTGGTGTACACAATGATGGAAATAATACTGCAACCATGTTCTCCTACGATGAAACGGTAGGAAGAAAAGGACAAAACGAAGTAGCTTCATTATTGTTTCAGTATCTTCGATCTAATGATGTGACAACAACAAATCTTATTTTAATAAGTGATGGATGCGCCGGACAGAATAAGAACTATGTTCTTATGAAATTTTTCTACTTGCTTGTTCATGGTTTACACATGTTTAAAAATATCACACACGTGTTTCCTATACGTGGTCATTCTTTTTTAAGTTGCGACCAAGATTTTTAATTGATTGAAAAGCATAAAAAAACTGAAACTGTGGAAACGCCAGAAGAATGGGAAAACATTATCAAAAATGCTAGGAGCAAACCTTCGCCATTTACTGTGACTGACGTTAATCAATCCATGCTATGTTCAGTAGCTATAAAGCAATTATTGCTTTATAGCTACTGAACACATATTAGCCTTGTTTGCCAGTTGAATAAAAAATTACTTCTTAAGATTTGGATGCCCCCTAGAAGAAGGGGCCCGGGGCGGACCGCCCCTTTCGCCCCCCTTTAGTCCGCCACTGCACCCACCCCCACCAAAAACTAATGGCCAGATTCTCGGGTGCCACAGTATTTTGTGTCAAATTTGGTTAAAATCGGTTCAGCGGTTTTTGATTTGGACAGACAGACACCATGAAAATATTTTGTATTTAGGTCATTTATGACCCAAATAACTCATTTTGAATGAAATTAAAAAAACTTTCTTTTTGCCGATCCTAATAGCCTACCATACCTATTGGTATGGTCGGCTAAAAATAAGAAATTATCTATACAAAAATGGTCCTAATCATTTTTTACGTAGAATTAGTAGTTTTCGAGATATTACGCCTCGAAGATCCCTGAATTTTCTCTCCAAGTCTTAACACTCCCGAGATAGCCTATAACCTCTAACCTATTATTTAAGTAACCTAAGGTTAGAGGTCGTTGAGCGTATCATTGATTGATAGGACAAATTGTTTATTAACTCGGCTAAATATTTTTTGATAATTTATTGTTTAATATTTTTTGATGATTCAAAGTTCACTTAAAATCGTATTTTAGAACTTGTTTGAATTTTGCTCGGAATTTTGTCAATTTTTTGAAAATAAAAAAAAACGGGCAAACCCATTCCTCGGCCCAAAAATTTTCAGATTTTTACAAACTTATTCATATTTTCACTAATAATAGGTTATTTGTCAAAATATGACAAAGTTCAAACAAATACCAAAATGTGATAGTTGTTGATTCTACCTTTTAAATGAACTTTGAGAGTTTTGAGATTGAGATTTTAAATGAAGACTTGGAGAGAAAATTCAGTGATTTTCTAGAGGAATATCTCGAAAACTAATAATTCTACATAAAAAATGATAAGGACCATTTTTAGGTAATTACCTAAGTTTAATTTTTTCTTCCAAGAAAAATTTTGTAAATTGCATATTTTGGCAGATATATGCGAAAAACTGATTTTCGGCCATTCTTGCGGCTAAAGCTGGCCGAGCTCAGTGTTACAATTTTTTCCCTAAAACTATTCTCCAAAAGGTATACAATCCTCCTAAAAAATCATGGTCGATGATTTACATAGAGACTAGGGTCTTTTCGTGTCCTTATTTACTGGACTATATCTTGAGAACAGTTGCTTGTAGCAATTTTTACCAAGAGACATTTTTTAAGTAAAAAAAAATGACGAAAATATATATTCTTTCACTCAGTAGTTTTTAAAACAGTTACTGTTTTTTAAAACAGTATAACAGTAACCGCCAAACAACCCGTTCGTGATCCTACTATTATTTACTTAGGAAGTAGAGCTCAATACACTTTGGCTTTGAGTTTGAGACGACCCTTACGTGTAGGGTCTGACTGATAATATGGGGTGGATGCAAAATAAATAGAAACTTATGATACAGATTTGCAATTTTTAAGTTGTCCTAAACGTGATTCCATACAAACAAATATGTATAACCTATAAGAAAGTCTCCTTTCAATCCAAATAACAACCAACTTTACATTTTCTATTTTACTAATAGCATTCGTTCAAGGTACAAAGTCTGAATCACATTGAACAACTTTGTAACCACAAAAGAATTGAAAATTAAATTGCCAACCAATAAGTTTTCACAATTATTAACGATTCTTGCATTAAATCAAAATAATTTACATAAGCTTTAATTTAATTATTATTTACATGTTGAAATATAACTTCTTAATTTTATGCATGGGGGTATATTACATTACCTTACTAAAGGATCCTTTTTTATTCCTGTATATAATAATACTGGCTGCAATTTCTTGTGTAATGCCTGGAATACTTTGTAGATCAAAAACACTGGCTTTATTTACATTAATCAATTTATTTGATTTGCTTGTCATTCTAGAGTCTGTACTTTTTAAACTATCATAACTATGTGCCCTCGATGAGGAACAACTGAAATTTCTTCTTGTTGTAACACATACTTCAAAGCGAATTTTTTCAAATTTGTCAGCTCCCACACCTTTGACTAGTGCTAAATCCTCTACTCTTCGATATCGGCCAATAGCCTTCCTATGGTTGACAATATTTTTTGCTATTTCTCTATTTATACCTGGTAAAGTCATGAGATCTTCCTCAGTTGCTAAATTAATGTTTAGCAATTCAATAAAATCATTATTCCCAGGTACAGTAAAGGTGTGACTTAAATTTCTCTTAGAAATTGATTTTCTAACAAAAGATCTGAGTGATTTTCTGCGTCCCTTTGGAAGGCTAGCATTTTGACCCATGTTTTAAACGTTGTTCAATTTGATTGAATATGGCATTATTTAAACACAGCACTTTATGAGATTAGACATTATATTCCTTTGTAATCTAAATAATATAGTGTAGAAATTTCAGATGAATAAATTGATATGGAATTCTAATACATACTGATAAAAACAAACGTCATTGTACGAAATTACTTCAATAAAATGAAATTAGAATAATTCCAGTTACTATCGTCCTTGAGAGTTATCAATTTTATCATTTTATCACTCATTTCTCATTTCACTCAATCCAATTCAAATTCACAAAAACTTTCCAATCATTGCAACTGGGAATAATAAGAACATAATAAGGATAATAAGCACAAATAGAGATTTCTGACTTTAGACCTTAGACAAGGAAAGAGAAGGGACGGGTAACACGCATAATTCTCCCGTGATCGGATAGTGAGGCCAAAATTCGATCGGCGGCCATACTTTGGTGACAAGATGTCGAGGTGACACCGAGCGAATTTTTATGTTTTTTGTGACAACTGTTTTGTTTTTAATTTATAAACTGTGTTGTTTAGTATGGTGAGATGTTCAGAGTATAGCTGCAAAGGCCGAAGCGAGAAAAAAGTGGCTGGAAATACATTTCACAGGTAAAAATCGATACACAACTTTTGTTATTTGGTCATAAAATGTACATTTTTTCATTATAGCAGTAAAAATATGTAAAATGCTTTTAATATATCTTGTACCACATCCAAACCAAACTATTTTTAATAATTCCAAGTGGTATTTTCAATATCCTGTATTATAATTAATGTTTGAAACTATAAATATTGCTACTCAGACCGGATTTCACCAGTGGCGTAGGGAATTATAATCAGAGAAATACAATTTCTGCAATAAACATTTTTTTATATATTTTACATGTAAAAAAATGTATAAAGTATTGTTATCAAATATGTAAAATAATTGTAAACTATAAAAAATGAAAAAATTTAGTGATAAAAAATCAATATGCATAGTTATATAGAACTTAAATTTACCTGCCAAGAGGTAGAGAGTGGACAAACTTGTGGTGGGCTACTTGTTACTACATACATATATTTTTTTAAATATTTTTTAAAAAAATTTGCTAATTTAAGTGTATAAGAGTTTGAGTGAGTAATTAATAAAAATTTAAAAATAAATAAAATAACACAAAGCTTCTGGAATTGTTTTATTTTTGTGTGAATAAATTCGGATATTCTTAAAAATAGGATATTCTTATGATTGAAGGTAACAAATATTAAAAATTACATTATTCATTGAATCCGTACGCAAGTGAAGGGTCGGCTAGATTCATTATTATACCGTATGGTCGAAAAAAAACGACGTCCAGTTGGCTTGTAATGACGATCGACGATTGCCCCATTCCCCATATAATTTTACATATAAAATGACAGCGATCTTCATTTCATAGCCATCGCTGACGCCGTCTTTTTTCGATGTCTTTTTGTATAGTTTTTATGTCATTTTATATGTAGAATTATATGGGGAATGTCATCGATTGTAATTTACAAGCCAACTGGGCGTCGTTTTTTTTCGATTATACGGTATAATAATGAATCTAGCCAATTCTCTTCACACTTGCTTACGGATTCAATATTCAATGAATAATGTAATTTTTAATATTCATTTGTGAAATTGTCATTTCCAAACAAACAAGACGTCGTTTTTTCGATCATACAGTATATATGTATACAGACGTTTAAAATATATGTTATTACATTATTATTTATTTAATTATACATTATACACACGTTAATAAATAAATAATTGTCTTGATAATCAGTCCACTGTGACTGTTAAATAAATTTTGCATTATCGACTTAGATATTCTAATATTATAAAGGTGAGACTATAAAATACAAAATTGTATATGCATTACTTAAAAATGAACGATATATTAGTTTACGTTTTAATAAATATTTTGTACCGTCTAGGTACAAGCTAATTTCTGATGCTACGCCATTAGAGAATTTCGTGCGGTGACAACTTGCCTCACTTTCAGCTGCCGTGTTACCTGTCCCCTCTCTTTCCTTGTCTAAGATTTCTGATAAGAACCACAGAACATGAGAACATGGCAACAAGGTCAACCATCAGTATTGCCAACTCTCGAAGTTGAATACCACCTAAATTCGTATTTTAAAAACCGCTCCACTAGACAGGAGACACTGAAATTAGTAATGGCAAAGATGTGGTTTGGTAATGGTCTACGGCTGACTTTGAGGCGGCTATTTGCTGCAATTGCTCACAAATACTACGTATGCGTAGTTTGTAGATGTTGCCAGACTGTAGATCTATTTTAAATTAAGCGCGTTCAGGGAACACAGCGGCTGTCGGGTGCATCGACACGTCAAGAGAACCAATCAGATTTGTACCTTGAATAGAAACAACAGTCAATTTTAAATTGAGTACAATTCATCTGTCAGAAATTTTATCTGTCAAATTCATCTGTCAAAAAATTTCAGCCAATACGAATTACTGAAAACGGGGCTTTAAGCGCGTTCAGGGAACACAGCGACTTGCTCAGACAGTTAAAGCAAGGCATCAATAGAAGTATCTCTCCCAACGTGCGCGCAGAAACTTACGTTACGTCTGCCGTTGCGTTGTCGTGTAAACACCTGTCAAAGTAGCGTATTTTGGGTAATCAGGGCAAATGGTACATTTGTAATTCTAAATTATTTTACTAAGAAACAATTTATTTAAATTTTAAAATTGAAAAATGGATATCTATTACTCATTAAAAAACATTTTTATTTTGATAATGTGTACCAAAACGCAGAACGCATCTAACAAATAAATTCAGTATTGTAAACTGTTACACTTTAGAACGTACCTATAGCAACGCATTTCGCGTATTATCGAAAACTGAAAAAACTTATAAATGGAAATTATTTTACCACAGAAACCAGTCCTTACAACTTAAAATGCTCAAGGGTTCGAGTAAAAAGTATTGGAAAACAGATTACAGCTTTATGATTATTTTTAGATTCCATCTTCTACCCATCCTCCATATTATGGTTTTGCCTATAAGAACTAGCATTTAATTAAATAGATTCAAAATGAGTTTATTATGATACTTAATATTTTCATACTAATTTATTGTAATAAAATAGGCCCAGTTCTGTGACACTGGCCCCAAAATTTATGAAATAACTTAATTACTAGCCAGTTGTGGAAACGAGTTGTTTGTGAATTTGTACGTTCGGCATCATTCGGGTGAAAATCGAAACTCCTTCGGCTCGATACGTTTGCGTTTTGTACGTACGTAAAGGCACGTAAAGATACGTATCACGTATCCGTAAACGCAAGTGAATTTCACACTGCGCAAGCGTACATGTCAAACGATACGTCTACGTCTTTGGCCGTGCTTTAACTGTCTAGTGTGGATGCACCATATACGTATTACTTTTTACAAATATACTCAGGGTTCCCTATTTAACCCCGTGTGCAATTTCTGTACCGTAAGAAAAAGACAACATAACCCAGCTCCATATTAAAACTGCATAAGTCTATTTCACCCAGATATGGATTGAACTGCGAATGCGCCAAACTCCGATTGATTGTTGTTTTAGTTCTGTTTGAATTACTTTTTATTTGTGCGCGTAAAAGAGTGATTTTGTTTAGTTTATTGTTTCCAACTATTTTTTTATATTTTTCCGACTCCATGATAATGTGTTATAAATAATAAAAATATAAATAAAATTGAAGGTTAGGGGAAATGTCAGTCAACCACTTCCCTTTAAAAACATCGACCAATGAAAACTTCTTCAGGTGAGGCATGCTCAGTTAAATGAATATCCGGGTGAAATAGACTTATGCAGAATTCCATATTGTTCTTTCACTGTTTGGGCTTCACTTTTTGGAGATTAGGCTGAGTATATTTGTAAAAAGTAATACGTATATGGGATGCACCCTTTGAGACTTGCTCAGCGGCTGCTCAATGACTAAAGAATACAAGGACAAATAGCAACCGAGACCAAACTGTGACCATGCTGTGACCATTCTTCCACACAGTGCCGTGGCACATATTTTCGCTTGAAGCGATATTTATATTTTTGGTAAATATTTTCACTACGCCTCTGGTGTGTCCTGTGGTATCATACCTTTATCATACTAATTAATTACGAAAAAAACGTATTAAAATTTTAACAAAAGGTACAAAACTTGTATCGACGTATAGCACATATCAAGTACATAGGTATAGATGTTAATTGAAATTGAGGAATAATTATCGAATTCAATAAAAAAAAACGCTAAAAAGGTGTAGTGAACTGTTTATTTCCCTATAAAACGTAACTCCTGGATCTTTCTTATCATTTCATAAAATTTCTTATCATCCCTTTTTTCGCGCCCAAGCTAAAAATGATCGAAAAAAAACCTCGTCAGCAATGGCTATGAAATGACGATTGCTGTCATTTTATATGTAAATTTATATGGAAAATGGGTATGTCATCTATCGTCATTTCCCAGCGAACTGAACGCCGTATTTTTTCGATCATACGGTATAATATATATTTCCGGGTAGAAATTAGTTGTTTTTTTTTAGCGTTTTCAATATTTATACTGCGACAATTTTGCATTTGCGAAATAAAATGGAAGTGGTGAATTCATCAGAGATATGAACTAAAGTCTATATATCTCTGGGTGAATAGCACCATAAATAGCACATCTTCAAGAACAGCAAGGAGTACGGTGTTGATTCAATTCGATTTTCTTCTATTACAGGATTACAGTTTTGCTAACATGTTTTAAAATGGTTAGCCCATATATAGTCACAGTCAGGCTGATAGACGTTGATCGATAGATCGTTGTTTAATGTTAAAACATTTTTAGTCGCAACCAAACCAAACCAAACCCCATCTGTATTTCTTCAAAAATTCTATGGGTATTATTTAGCCCATTTAACAACTGTACCAAAATCTACAAAATAAAATAGTTATTTTTTTTTATAAACACTGCTGTATTAATCCAACGGAGACTTGCTTGCCAGGAGTGATTTTCTAATAAACAAATTTGCGCAACGGACAAAAAATGCAGCCCAGTTCATGCACTTGCGAAATGCGATTTACGACTTGCGAAATGCGTTTTTTTTGCCTTGCAATTGGTCGCTTTCAAGGTCGTTCTTGAAGGTGGCCAATCAGAACGAAAATAGAACGCATTTCGCAATTCGTAAATCGCAATTCGCAAGTGCATGAACTAGGCTTAAAATTTCGGGAAGTATATCAGCGCTTTCACATGGAGCGGAGCGTCCGCGCGTACCGTCCGCCAGTTCCATGAGTTTAAATGAACGATTTCACATGGGTCGCGTATGCTCCGTCCGGAAGAGCTATCTTGAAAAAACATCCGCGCGGACGGTCCGCTCCATCTGAAAGCGCTGTCAGATAGAGCGGAGCGTCCGTCGTGTTTTTTCAAGATAGCCGTCGGACGAAATCATCCGGACCGAGCATACGACCATGTGAAATTGTTCATATAAAGATGCGTTCACACCAGCTACGCCGCCCCGCGCCGCACCGCGCAAATCATTTTTTTAACATTTACTTTTGTGCGCACTAAAAAAATACACTTCAAAAGTACATACTAATTAGTACATCAATAAAAAACGCTAAAAAGGAGTGGGCTGTTTATTTTCCTATGAAACGTAACTCCTGGCTCTTTCTTATCATTGCACCTTTCACATTTGAAAGCTGAACAAATTACCATTGTAATAAAGTTTATACAAAGTTCACTACACACAACCAACTATTAAAAATCTACCAGCTGAATACTCATTAACTAGCTGAAGACTCATTCGTTACTTCCAAAAAAAGCGTCTAACGTCACAAATTCTGCTGCAGCCCGTATATGGGCGTTACATGTCCTTGTATTCTTTAGTCGTTGGTTTTACGTGGATAAATCAACGCCATTAGTTTAGCATTAATGTCTCCAACATCACGACATGCCATTTTCAAACCTTCATTATTGTACTTATGAAACGTTCAATAGGTTTGTCTTTCTCGAGGACCTGACTTATCTCTGTAATCATATGTCATAATGTTATTTTCATTGTGTAACGACGCTTGTTTTTTGCATTTTTTATTTTAAACATTGTATTAATTACTCTTTTATCGACAGCCTTTATATAGCCAAGGATGCAAGTGTGTTCAGTGAAAAGTTAATTTTAAGTTTGTGCAATTATATTTCTATTTTTATTCGTTGCGTTTTAATTTTTGGGTAAATATTCGTAAAAATGACAAGAAAGTGTGTGGAAATTATAATATAAATGTGCCCGAATTATCTTTTCACAGGGAAGTAAAGTATTCAGTTGTTCTTTTATGTATATTAAATTTACTTTCTGGTTAGATTTCCTAAGAATATTGATATTCGTACGGCGAGTGGCTAATTTATTTTTATATAAGTTAATTTTTGTGACAGTAACATTCAATTATTGTTCAAATATATGCATTTTACAAATTAAATTTTTAAAATTAATGTTCAAATTTGGCGCGTGGGCGATAGCTCCTCGACAAGCAGGGGCGGCTCGTAGTACTGGAAGATGGTGAGGCACATTAGAAGAGAATTTTTATTAGTATGTATATAGGGTGTGTTGTTATAATGAATTAGAAAACATTTGGCGGGAAAAATAATACAAACGAACGTACTCTCATAAGCATCAGCTAACGACTGCCTTTATTATACCAAAGCCAAATATATACGTTATAAAACAATGTTGCCACTTATTTTCCTAACCTTTGAGATTATATTAACAACACCCCCACTATCTCAAATGGTTAAGAGGTAAAACCCAGTTTCTTAACAAAATAAGAATGCTTAATTCTAGCTAAACCCTTCGTTAATATATCTGCTACCATTTCATCAGTTTGTTGGTAATGGATTGTTATCATTCCGTTTGTAATACATTCTCTAACAAAATGATAGCGTACATCAATATGTTTTGTTCGCTTATGGAACAATGGATTCAAAGCAAGTTTTTGTGCACTCTGATTGTCATTATATATTGTAACACTATCGTGAAAATCAATTATTTCACCTAGAATATTTTTCAAATAAACTGCTTCTTTTGAAGCCTCGCTAAGACCTATATATTCTGCCTCAGTACTGCTTAATGCAACAGTTCTTTGTTTACAACTTTGCCAAGAAATAGACCCACCACATAGTTTAAATACATATCCTGTGTATGATTTCCTATCACAATCATTAGCCCAATCAGAATCCACAAAACCTTCTAAATCAAAATGATCACTAACATTTGAAAACTCTAATCTATAACCTTTTGTACCTTTTAAATACCTAAGTACTCTCTTAGCACACTGCCAATGATATTCTGAAAAATTATTGTTAAATTGACTTAAATAATTTACAGCAAATGTAATGTCCGGTCGAGTAAGCACAGCTAAATACATTAAGCTTCCTATGAGCTGTTGATAAGGTAAATTACATAAGTTTTTACTTGAATTAACAATTTTTTCAACATTAGCTTTACTTTCCATAGGAGTACTAACTACATTACAATTTTCCATTCCAAAAGATTTTAAAACTTTGTCAATATAGTTTTCCTGATCTAAAAAAATAGCATTTCTTTTATAATCTCTAGTTAGCCTAACACCAAGACATTGTTTAGCTTCGCCTAGATCTTTTATGTCAAATTCTAAACTCAACTTTGATTTTAAATTATCAACATTTTTAGAATTATCGGAAAAAACAAAAAAATCGTCCACATATAACGCTACTAAAGTTAATGAATTTTTGTCTCTTTTAATGAATAAACAAGGTTCATGTTGTGAATGTTTATAACCCATTTTTGACAAAACTTCATTCACTCTCGCATTCCAAGCTCTGGACGCCTGTTTTAGCCCATAAACAGCCTTCTTTAAACGGTATACCTTATTCTCTTGATTTTTAACAACAAATCCTTCAGGTTGTTTCATATATACTGGTTGATCAAGTACACCATTTAAAAACGCTGCCTTTACATCAAGATGTGTAATTTTCAAATTTAACTTGACTGCTAATGCAATCAACAGTCGCAAAGTAGAATGTCTTACTACTGGAGAAAACACGTCACTGTAATCCACACCCGCTTTTTGTACACAACCTTTCGCCACTAAACGCGCGCGATGTTTTACGGTTTTGCGTTTGAAAACCCACTTGCATGGAACAACAGTTGAAGAGTCAGGTAAGTTGTCCACTAATTCCCAAGCTTCATTATCTTCAAAGCACTGAATCTCTTCACACATTGCTTCTTTCCATAGCTTAGCATCGTAACTTGCCATAGCTTCTTTCACAGTGATTGGATCATCATAAGAAGTTATCATTGCATCATCGTTAGATTTTCTTCTTGTATGCAAACATAAGTTACATAGTCTTCAAACTGCATAGGTTTTTAATTCTTTGAGATTTTCTTACTTCCACACATTCTTCTGTTGGTAGTTCTGTAATAAAATCTTCATCGCTGGATGAAATGATTGACTCAGCATCACTAAAAGATTCACCAGTCGAGTTATCTGGCTGACTGACCTCAGCCCCCACTGAATCTGATACTTCTTGTAGTTCATATTCTATGTTTCTTGGTTTTCTTATGCTTTCTTCAATTACTACGTCTCTGCTGATTATTATTTTCTGTCTTATCGGATCATACAGTCTATAGCCTTTTATATTGTCACTATACCCAACTAAAAACATTTTTTCAGACTTTTTATCCCATTTCTGTCTTTTCTCTTTTGGTACAAGTGTCATGGTTTTGCTACCAAAAATTGTATTCCACTTACATCTGGCCTCTTGTTGAACCACATTTCATATGGAGTTTTCTTCAATCCTGACACTACAGATCGATTTCTGAGATAAACAGCTGTTGCTACAGCTTCCGCCCAAAATTTTTTTTTCAAGTTCTGCATCATATAACAAACAATGAGCTTTTTTCCACTATGGTTCTATTCATCCGTTCACTCATACCATTTTGCTGCGGAGTATAAGCATTTGTTTGCTGATGCAAAATTCCTTGATTCTTATAATACTCTTGAAAAAACTTCCCATCAAACTCTGTCCCTTGATCAGTACGAAAACTTTTATTCTTTCACCTTTTGATTTTCATATTCTTTAAACTCCTTGAATTTTTCAAAAGCTTCATCTTTACTTTTAAGAAAATATGTAAACACCATTCTCGTATAGTCATCTTCTAATATCATAAAATATCTTGAGCCCCCTATAGATGTCACTTCCATCGGACCACATAAGTCCCCATGAATAACTTCTAAAAATAGATTTTGCTCTATTGTCCTTATGATTAAACGGTAGTCTCATTTGCTTACCTTGACAACAGATTTCGCCAATGCCTGAGTCACTTTGTGATAAACTTCCTGTATAATCAAAGCCCTCAACTAAGCCATTCTTCATAGAATTCAGGTACTTGTAATTTAAATGTCCAAAACGCCTGTGCCAAATTTCTCCTGAGACTGCTAATCCTGCTACTAGTTTTGTATGTGGCTCCACAATATCTAACTTGTAAACATTTCCTACTAAACTAGCTGTAGCTACCAGTTCGTTTCTGCTATTAAAAATGTTACACCCAGTTTTGTGAAAAACAACTCTGTTATTATTCTTTATTAACTGGCTCACAGACAATAAATTAGTCATTAAGTCCGGTACGTAGAATACATCATTCACTTTAATTAAATGTTGCTTATCTTTCACTAATGTCGTGAGTTCTGTGTCACCACCACATTCAATAGCTAAACTATTCTCATTTGCCACTGTAATTTCCTTGACTGGAACTTCTCTTACATTTTTTAAACAATTTCTTTGAGCTGTAAGATGAGCACTGCAACCTGAATCAATGTACCAGTCTGATTTCTCAAATTTTCCAGTAAGAAAAACAGCATTAAAAGCACTAGATGTATTATCTTTACTGTAAGCTTTCTTCTCTGGACATCGGTTCATAAAATGCCCCATCTTCTTACATCTATAGCAGATAACCTCACTTTTTCCTTTATTTACATTTTTGTGCTTTCCGTTGTTGCCACTGTTACCACGACCGCTGTCATTTCGATGATTCCATTTGCCCGAAATGTTACTCGCAAACGCACTACCCGCACTTGACGTTGACGCCCCACTAACGCCATCTAGATGCATGTCTAACAATTTTGACTTGATTGAATCTGCAGTTATGTCAATTCCGGAGTGTTCAATTGCAATAACCATCGGTTCATATTTGTCGGTTAAACCAGCAAGCATCAAACTTCCAATAAACTCTTCAGTCAGTTTAAAAAGCACTTCTTTCTAGTTTCTGAGCTATATCGATTATTTGGTTAACATAAGACTCCATCGATTCACAATTTTCAAGTCTCAACGAAATCAATTTCCGAACTAAACTAATTTTTCGCGCGAAACCCGAATCTTCATAGAGTTTTTTTAACTTATCCCATACATCTTTAGCCGATTTAGTGTCCCTTACATGGATAAATAACGTAGGATCAACTGTTAAAATTAACTTAGCTTTGGCCTTACTTACTACAACAGAATCTGTCTCAGAGCCATCAAGACATTTCGTCAGACCCTCAAGGACGAACACATTTTCCACTGCAAAAGCCCAATCTGAGTAATTTTCACGACCCGTTAGCCGAGGAACACTAGATAAATAGTTCACTGCCATCGTGTAGCACTCAAGAATACTCGTTTCCGTATTTTTTCGCTTTTTAAACACGTTCTGGGCCCATAACCTGTTGTTATAATGTATTAGAAAACATTTGGCGGGAAAAATAATACAAACGAACGTACTCTCATAAGCATCAGCTAACGACTGCCTTTATTATACCAAAGCCAAATATATACGTTATAAAACAATGTTGCCACTTATTTTCCTAACCTTTGAGATTATATTAACAACAGGGTGGCCATTAGTACGAGAAAGTTATATATAAAAAAAAATTGGCGCCGGGAGGCACGTATAACCGCCCATACTAAAATATGTTAATATCTCGAAAACTGTGACTTTGACTGATTTTGATGTTATTACAAATTTTGTTGCAAATATTATTCCTAATCTTAATTTGAAAACCGCGTTTCGCTAGCTACTGTAATTTTGGAGTTACGATTTTTTAAAATTTTTAACCCTCTCCTATACCCCCTTACCAACGCCCGATCCCAATAAAAAAAAATGGCAAGATTCTCGGGTGGCATAGTATTTTTGTGCCAAATTTGGTTAAAATCGGTTCAGCGGTTTTTCAGTTATCGTGTTACAGACGGACGGACGGACGGACAGACAGACAGACAGACACCACGAAAATACTTTGTATTTAGGTCATTTATGACCCAAATAACTCATTTTGAGTGAAATTAAAAACTTTTTTTTGCCGATCCTAATAGTCTACCATACCTATTGGTATGGTCGGCTAAAAAGTACATATCCTAAAAAAATATTTTCTTTAAAATTGCAATCGCATTACTATTTTTCTGTACAGAATTGGGTTCAGCATAAAATACAGCATACATCACACTATTCATTTATTTGAAGCACTATATATGCGGGATTTCCATGATAATTCATATTTGAAAAATTTCATCTTTTAAAAAGTGGTAAAAACCTGGAGAAAATTTAACTTATTAATATATTATTGCTTAAGTACGTATAATATAGCGAGGTAGTAGGATAAAAAAAGAAATCCGAGAAAAATTCACATTCACAGGGATTTTTTTATGGCGCGGCCAACATTGCAATATTATAATGCTATATCTCAGTTTTTTTTAAACGCAATACACACTGTATATTATTTTTAGTATTTTAGATACCTACAGACTTAAAAATCGCACATTTTTATATTTAAAATATTTCTACATTTTTAGCAGTTGCGGAAATAGCCTTATGTAATATAATTCGCAGTATTATACCTATTACATAGGGCTATTGCAACAGTAAATTTTTATCAAAGCGACCTCAGGATATTTTCTCTTATATTTTACTCTGTATGGTAGAATTTTGTTTTTTCTACCCGTCCTATAAAAATAAAACAAAACGAAATCTGTAACAGGTCGCTTTACTTTTTGACTATACACAATTTATCTAGAAATGATTCGAAAAACTTTACCTGAGGAAGTCCTCTGATGATGCATGGCCCCTCTAAATCATCATATCTATAAACAATAAGTCACTGTCCACTTTTTAGGTATTTACTTAATATGTACAATAATCAGTAAAAAGAGTAATTAAACATGCAATTCACATTAAAAAACGTAGATATTAATCAATTAGAGACAAAACAGTGTAATCACCGGCAGAATTAATTCAAACTCTGATTCAAACTAAGCCAAATTCCCAAATAATGCAATTCTGCATTTTCAGCCTGTCGCCTACAATCTCTCGGGCTGATCGGGAAGTGATACATATTTTTAACGAACGGCTTTTAAGGTTCAAATTTACATTTGAGGCTCGCCTCAATACGGTCTTTTTACGCGCTACTACCACACTACTACTCCATACATTTTGTCTCTCTTCAACTAAAGGTTTTGCTTATGCTTTTCCTTTTCATTCTATAGAGTTAAGATTCCAATGAACGCTGTCGCTCCGGCAGTGCGATATACCACAATACGTTAGACAAGGAAAGGCGAGAGGCAAACCTCTGCACATATACTTCCTAAAGAACAAATGATGACATTGTCGAGTTTGTCGCATATGGGAAAGGGAGCGCGTTTAAAGGAATACCATCGACGTAATTTATTGTAGAATGACGGTTAAAAAATACAATTATTATTGATGCAAATAGGGAAAAAATATAAAATTGTGATTAAAGATGTATCGATTAATACGTGTAATTTTTCAAATGTATTGGTGAGGCACTGCCTCATCTGCCTCATAGGACAAGCCGCCCCTGTCGACAAGGATAGATAGAATAGAAGCACCGCGTGTGCAACAAAAAAAGAAGATAAATGGAAGTCATTGATATGTTCGGGACAGTTTAAATAGTGATTTACACGTAAGTATATATGATCTAGGGTTTTAACGCTCGCGACTACTGATTTATGTGCGAGAGTACATTTAATTAGCATTGAAGAATCACATAAAAACACATTTTAGCCGAAGTCTCATGCATCCGAAATCCGATGACACGAATATCCGACGGTGCTCCTATTGGTCGAAATATTTTGACACCAATTTTTATCCGATATTTTTAACTAATCGTCCGACGTCGTATAAAGTTAAATTTTGTTTAACTTTTGTACGATATCGTGTGTTTTTTAACCTCACTTTTTTTGAAAACATTGGTTTTTAAAAACAAGTTTAGTGGGAAGTGGGCAATTTCGGGATATTTGGCGAGGAAGTTATTTTTATAAGTGTTTCTCCAATAATACATGTAATTTATGTTGATACTGTTGATAGGAATGACAGGTCTAAATGTCAAAACTGTCAAATTTCGGAACGAACTTTCGGATGTATGTGACAGGCTTTTTTTATTTCACAGGATAACTTCAAATTTCGGATGTCGTACCATCGGATTTCGGATGCATGAGACTCCGACTTAAAGTCAAAAACGTCTTTGACTAAAACTGTTTTAATCTCTCTGTGAGCGTCCAGGCTTAACAAAGCACTTCCGTATAGCTATGTAACCTCTACACAAAAAGGCTTTGTTTTTCCGTTAGAGAAAATATTCCTGGATTCAGAGTTACCATTACTTGCTAAAATCGTTCTAAACAAATGAAGTTTATTTTTAAACACCCTCCACTTCCACTTGCGAATTATTTAAAATGTATCATAATTTTGTTTGTAACCGCTACTTAAAGTTGATTTATATTATACAGGTAGTTTTTTGCGTTACTTTCTAAATCTAAAATTTTAATTATTTATTAAAATATTAAAAATAAATAAAATATATATTTCGATAATGGCTAACAAATAAATGTATTCACAAAAAATACTTTCTTGAATTATATAAACATTATTTAAAATCATAAATTAAACATTCCTTTTGTGTGTGTTTACATGGATCCGTAATGTGTCGTCCGTCGTTCCGTCACTCCAATCATATTTAGGTATGAGCCGTAATTTTTGAAATAAACCAATAAGATTGTATAAAATCAACGACAGATGCTTGTAAACCCACACTTAAGGATACTGAATGAATGAATGGAAGAAACTTGATAGTTTATTAAACTTGTTGCTATATCAAACAATTATAGGTGAAAAAAAAATTATTTTAATAACTTGTAGTGCACATTAACTTTACATTTTGGCATTTATTTTATTATCAATTGTTAGTTCAGATAGACGTGAAGAGAGAGAACAACTTTAGTTGCGAGTTTTTTCAGTAATCAGGAGTAAATTAATTTACTATCAAGTTTTCAATTTTCAATTTCAAACTATCAAGTTTCAATCACTGATACTTCGTAGAATCAATTCAGATCCAAAAACCGAAAACTGGATACCACATCACCAGTTTGGGTTTCGAGAACGACATTCCACTATTCAGCAGATACATGGGATTACCAGCAATATAACAAACTCTTGAGGACAAAAAGTATTGCACATCAGTGTTTCTTGATGTTAGTCAGGCTTTCGACAGAGTATGGCATACAGGACTACTTTACAAAAATGAAAAATTTTCTTCCCATGTCCTACTTTCCGATATTGAAATCCTACCTAAATGGTAGAGTGTTTAGAGTCAGAATAGGTGAGGATATATCTGAAAATTATAGCATAAATGCAGGTGTTCCACAAGGTAGTGTCTTAGGATCACTACTCTATGTCCTTTTTACAGCAGACTTTCCCACAAACAACGAAACAACAACGGCTACTTTTGCAGATGACACAGTAATTATAGCTGTCAACAAAAAGCCGGAAACAGCTTCCTTGATATTACAAAGACATCTAAATGTAATAGAGGCATGGTTACGTGATTGGAAAATAAAAATTAATCCATCAAAATCAGCCCAAGTAACTTTTACTTTAAATAGAGAGCAGTGCCCTCCAGTATATTTAAACAACACACTAATTCCGCAGTCTTCCTCTACCAAGTATTTAGGCATGCACTTGGATACTAAGCTTACCTGGAAAGAACACATAGTAAAGAAACGTAAGCAAATAGATTTAAAAATAAAAGACTTATATTGGTTAATGGGAAGAAGATCCAAACTATCGCTAGAGAATAAACTTCTTTTATACAAAACCATAATAATACCTATTTGGACATATGGAGCAGAACTCCGGGGACGCGCTCGTAAATCAAATATAGCCATAATACAAAGGAGCCAATCTAAAATTCTACGGATGATAACAGACGCACCATGGTATGTCTCCAATTACACTATACATGAAGATTTAAAAATTCCGTACGTCAAAGAAGTCATCCAAACTCGGAGTAAAAAACATTTCATTAGACTACACGATCACACCAATACCATACTTCAGCCTCTACTTGAACCAGTACCTACAAGAAGACTTAAAATACAATAGCCATCTGATTTGAAAAAATATTAAGGAGGATTTTTCACTGGAGAAGACCTCATTACGTTAACTGGAGCGTCATTGCTCTCAAGTCATCAAATTAGCCCATAGAATTTCCTTGCAAATATTTTGATTGCTAATAAATCATAATAAAAAAAAAAGTTTTATAATTCTTAAACATTTTTTTGATCGTTTAGTAGATGATAATTCAAAGCACCAAATCGTAACACTGCCTGAAATTGATATGTAGATGTCACATAGAATGTGGATAACTAACGATAAAGGCGTAGCAGTAAGAAAAAGGTAAAAAAAGTGCACACTGAGCAACTTTAGTCGATTTGAGAGTCATACGAATCTAGACGTTCATATAGTCTTAGAGCTGGCTACATAAAAAAGCTTTCATGGTTACATGGCTAATTTTTTGTGTGAAGTATCCTTTTTGGTAGCCATTATGAAATAGTCATGTCTGCCAGCGCGATCCCGGGGCTTAAAGCGGGGGCGGTCAATCGAAAGTGTGAAATTTTGACACTAAAAATATTATAAGGTACACGAGTTATAATTGCGAAAATAGCTTTTATTTATGGAAAATTGTTGGTAGACATTTTTCTGGTCGCTAAAATGCCGACAGACAACGCGAAAGAGGCATGAAATTTTAAAAATTATCTCGAAAATTATTTAAAAATGAAATTTGAAGAATGAAAAAAAATATGGCATACATGCTTGCCGATTGGTGGAATGTCATATTTATTTATTTTAAAAGCCATATGCAAAAGGGCAGACAAAAAGATCGTGGCTAAATCAGCTGCAGACAGTTATCAATAAAGCGCGATATTACTCTAGCGCTTTCGGGGAACGCTCGCCGCCTCATCCATTTAAAGGCCTTTTTATGCACGCGATTTTTGTCGCCCGTCGCGGGGCGACTAAAAACGCGACGTTTTCTAAAAGCACGTTGTTAAATGTGCGCTTTTATGCATCGACGTCAATGAGCCGCTCGCCGCCTGTATGGCGTACTGAAATCCTGTCGCGTGGAATTATAAAACGCGTCGCGATAGGCGTTTCAAAAGTACATTGATTTCAATTGGTACTTTTATGCAGTGCGTTTATTATCGCTGCCGCCAAATATTTGTAGTGTTTATTTTGCTCAGTCAGTTTGCAGAGTTGTGTTGATGTGTGTACGATGGAAAATCTGGACGTTGAAATTTTTATTGACGCAGTAAAAGAAAAACCACATTTGTAATAAAAGTGCTTTTAGCTTTTCATATAGCTCATCAAATGATCCTGTTGACAGATGGTAGTAATTGAAGAATTTCTCCTTGTCGAGTCTTAATTCTTCATGTAGCGTATAATACCTCTAAGACGTTTTGCACTATTAACTGGATGCACATCCCAACGTCTCTGCAATCTTTTTTCAATGAAATTTTTGTATATAAAATACGTAATAACGCACGGATTCATTTTTAATTACTGCCGTTGTGTGGTCCACTTGCAACTGATCAAATTTGAAAGCGACAAGCGACAAGTAACGCTTGGAAACTTGTGTCATAAAAAACGCCGCGTTTTATGTCGCCCTGCGACAAGCGACAAAAAACGCGTGCATAAAAGAGGCCTAAGTATAGATAAATCATGTATACGATTATATTATAAATATATTTTTTTTAGTATTTCAAAAGAGATATACATTTACTATTCTGTCTCACTATTTGTATCTGACTCATCGTCAATCATTGTGATACAACCTAACGTAACTCCAAGAACACAGTCATGAGTTTTTTTCGCAAAAAAAGATGTAGAAAATCGTGCATTATTTTTAAATTTTCCTGTATATTTTAGAAAATTTTTTAGAACTGCCTGTTCACCGCCAATTTACCAACGGTATAATTATTTCTTAACCTACCATGCTTATGGTTTACTCTATATGGCTACGACACTAAAATAATAGATGCAAGTACAGAAAAAAACAGGTGTCTCCCAAAATTATTTAAAAATAAATCTTTTCCTTTCAAACTTGAATAACTCGGTTATTTTGGACTTATTTGGAAAACGGTAAAAAGAAAACATTATGTTTCTTTTATCGAGATCTACCAGCTCTGAAAATATTTGCACTTATTCAAGATTCACCCTGTATAGTAATATCGCATTTTTTATAACTGTCTACCGCTGATTGAGCTACGATTGTTTTGTCTGTTCTTTTGCATACCGCTTTTTAAATAAACAAACATGCGACATTCCACCAATCGACATGCATGTATGCGATGATTTTTTTGTCAAATTCCATGCCTCTTTCGGGTTGTCTGCCGGCATTTTAGCCACGAGAAAAATGTCTGTCAACAGTTTTACACGTTTCTTAATAATAAATAAAAGCTATTTTCGCAATTATAACACTTGTACTGTATAATATTTTTAGTGCCAAAATTTCACCCTTTCGATTGGCCGCCACCGCTTTAAGCCCCGTGATCGCGCTGGCAGACATGACTATTTCATAATGGCTACACCAAAGGATACTTCACACAAAAAATTAGCCATGTAACGATGATAAGGTTTTTTATGTAGCCAGCTCTCCGTCTAATACTTGGTTCACACTATAAATGCACTATAAGAAGCGATGTCGTGTGGACGTTTGTCGATAGATTTGTCAACAACTGTCAGTTCGACACATACACTCAGTCCATATTTAGTCGTTCATCAAAAGTTGCTAATTGTGATCGGAGTCTAAATTGCTATATTGTGTATGTATATGAGTATGTGTATGAGTCTTATTTTGCTATATTATTTGATTTGTAAAATCGAACATAAATCTCTTGCCTATATTTCTAAAGATCAATTATTAATATACGCCTACCTAACTGATGCTTCATTTGTACAACTTATAAACAAGGGTAGCACCTTACTGGTTAAAAAACGATTTTTGTATGTCCATAGTTTGACCACAGTATACCGTGTGCGTCTCAAAAGTGGCTCACCTCTATAACTTTTTTATTTTTTCAGATAACAACACGAGATTTGGTATTTTAGTATCTACATATATAAAATGCTAATGTTTATCTGTGTCGTCTCTACTGAAGTAACGATTTGCTCTAGAAAGTTGCTTTTTTTACTAAAAGATAGCTAATTGGCTCTTCTAAAAACTGGCGTCGCCGGATATTTTGTTTTTCAGTTAATAAAAAAAAATAAAAAGTATTTTTTTCCTGATGTCGTGGCGGATGCGCCAGGCTTCAACTAGTATGACATAAATTAGGATTGATTGACGTATTCAATTGTTTTTGGTCACTTCCAGTTTCACCTGAAATTACTACAACTTTTGATTTTTAAATGTCACCCTCGGTATTTTTTTACTTTATTTGATAGAAAATGACACTCTGAATAGAATGACATATCATATGTCAACTTTTGACATTTTGCATATGGTTTATTTGATTATTATTGAATTGTACATACGGTTCATAACGACAATTTGGCTCGAAATACCAAGTGTGTGGTGCCATTATTGGTAAAAAATGATTTTTCCAAATATGCTAATGAGCCACCCTTGTTACATTTAAAAAAAAATGAGATATTAAAAATACGCTTTGGGTATCTTTTAACTAGGACAAGACATGAAAAACATTAGATGATCAAATCTATTTTTTCAAGGCTCCTTGATTAAAAATTAGTGCTTTTAACGCAGCCATGGCACTCTAGATTAAAATTTAAAATACGATTTGTTTTTAAGCGAAAATGTTAAAAGTTGACATATAATATGTCATTCTATTCAGAGTGTCATTTTCTATTGAATAAAGCAATGACTAAAGAATCCAAGGGACAAATAACACCCAAGAGAAAATTATGACGATGTCACCAAACAGTGCCGTGGCACATATTTTTCTTAACCTAGCTGTTTGAAGAGATATTTATATTTTTTGATAAATGTTTTGACTACCCCTATGGTGTATACGTTGATATCATACTAATTAATTATGAAAAAACGTATTAAAATGTTAACAAAAGGTATAAAACTAGTATCGACGTATAGGACACATCAAGTACATATAATATCAGAAAAATAATTATCGAGTTCAATACGCAAAAAGGTGGAGCGGACTCTTTATTTACCTATGAAATGTAACTGGCTCTTTCTTATCGCTGCTGCTTTTACACTTGAAAGCTGAACAACTAATCACCATTGTAAAAAAGTTTATACAAAGTTCACTACACACAAACTATTAAAAATCGCTAAAATTGTCGCTGGTGACCAGATGATGACTCATTGTTTGCCATCAAAAGAATGGTGTCTAAGGTCACAAATTCTGCTGCAGCCCGTATATGGCCGTTACATATCCTTATATATACAGGGTGCTACAAATTCGAGGTACGAGCATTGGTAACTCAGTAACCGTAATAGATACGAACATGGTTAAATTAGGGCAAAGTTGCGCTATGGGATGTTCACCAAGATCACATCAAAAAAGTTTTAAAAATTTCAAGGATTACTGAATTTTTTGGAAAAAACGGATATTTTTGAAAATCAATTTTATTTTTTCCTGTCGTTACTTTTTAGAAAATCTAAAAACTAATTGCATATTCTCATAGCCACTTTATTAGGGCTATCTGATAGTATTTTTAGATTTTCGAATCAGCTGATAATTTGTGATACAGAAGCCAACTTAATTTTTTTAAATACGGACCTGCATTTTTTATTTCAGATTTTGAAAGAACTCGCTCTCCTGAGTACAATGATATGCCACACTTAATATTTTTTTTTGTTTTGGAAATTTGGGCACTACTTATTTAAACTAATTTCAAGTCAGGCTCTGTTTTTTTTAATATTTAATATATTCATCGTTACAATATTGATAAGCTTTCAAACTTAACAGTGACGTGGGTTGAATACGGAAAATCAAGTGCAATAAAATAATAAAAAATAATATAAATAAAATGTAATGTAAACAATCAAATCATTTCCCTGGAACAATCAAATCATTCAACTGGAAGATGGATTGGAAATGGTAGAGCAGTATAATGGCCAGCGAGGTTCCTGGACCGTCTGATGACGTCAAGTAATGCGACAGATCCAAATGTTACAAAAAAGTGAAATCAACAAACATCTCGCCAGTTACAATAAAGAGTACAAAATGCATTCGAAAGTATAAGAAGAAGATCTATTCAAAGCTATAAATAAAATTGAACAAAAAATTGTAAAATAAATTTGTGCAATAGGGAGTGTGGTAACCCTTTCGAACATATAGACTATGTAGAGCATTAGAAACTAGTTTGTAGAAGTAAATTTATTCATAATAACTACGATTAAATTATGCAAATTATTAGATCGTACACTGAGAATTTCAAATTCATAATAAGAAAATTTAAAAATAATATATTTAAATTGCTGATCTGGATATTATTTATTTGAATCTTTCAATTGGCTCAATTTTCCTTATTCAATGATAATTAGTACTGGTCAATATTGTTGCGATGAATATAATCAAATTAAATAATTTAAAAAGCAGAGTCGGAAATTTTTTTAAATAATAATTAAATTGTTTTGTTGCTGTTAAGGTACCCAAAAAAAAGTATAAAGTGTAGCATATCATTGTATTCAGGAGACTGAGTTCTATCAAAATCTGAAATAAAAAATGCAGGTCCGTATTTAAAAAAATTAAGTTAGCCTCTGTATCTCATAAATTATCAGCTAATTTGAAAATCTAAAAATACTATCAGATAGCACTAATAAAGTGGCTATGAGAATGTGCAATTAGTTTTTTTATTTTCTAAAAAGTAACGACAGGAAAAAATAAAATTAGTTTTCAAAAAAATCCATTTTTTTCCAAAAAACTTTTTTGATGGCATCTTGCCGAACAGCCCAAGACGCAACTTTGCCCCAATTTAACCATTTTCGTATCTATTACGGTTTCCGAGATACCAATGCTCGTACGTCGAATTTGTAGCACCCTGTATAGCGAGGTGACATTTAAAAATCAAGTTGTAGTAATTTCAGGATGCAATCAACCCTAATTTATGTCATATACTAACATACCAAATCTCGTTTTGTTATTTGAAAAAATAAAAAAGTTATAGGGGTGAGCCACTTTTGAGGCGCAACCCGGTAGAGATCTTAAATCTGATAAAGATCTAAGATGGAGTATGACTTTTTGCACTTTTTTCTTACTGCTATGCCTTTAGCATTAGTTATATCCATATTCTCTGTGACATCTACATCAATTTCAGGCACTGTTACGATTTGGTGCTTTGAATCATCATCTACTAAATGATCAAAGAAATGTTTTAAGAATTATAAAACTTCATAGTAAATTAATTTACTCCTGATTACTGAAAAAACTTGCAACTAAAGTTGTTCTCTCCCTTCATGTCTGTCTGAACTAACAATTGATAATAAAGTAAATGCCAAAATGTAAAGGTAAAAAAATATTTTCTTTTTTTCACCTGTAATAGAAATGTTCACAAAAAAATTTCATTATGACATTAAAACTCAGTATGCAAAGTTTCATAACATTCCGTGAAAGGCTTATGCCTCAAAAATCCGTGCGAAATTATCGTAATCGTTTGGATCCGCTAAACGCGGCCTGACGTCACTGCTTCGATCGGTATTTCCGCGCGAGTAAACGGTGCTGTCTGGAAAAATTTGGTTTATTGTGATTAATATTTGGAGTTTATTACTAGTTTAAAAACAAAACTACTTAGTAAGATGGAGGACGGGTTTACTTGAAAGCAATAACAAACAACACTTGGTTTTTGGACAATACAAACTTATTGAGTTTTTCAGCTGTCAGATGCCCGTATTTAGGAGGAGGGGGCCAAATTTTAATTATCATATTAAACTGAAAATTTGCATGCGTATATAGAAGCTAAGACAATGTAAAATTATCGTATTGTTGATCTGATACAAGGGCCGTATTAAGGAGAAGGAACCAAATCTTAAATTTTAATTGTATTGACCTGAAAATTCGCACACGTATACCCTGTATACCTGTGCGAATTGTGTCCAGTTTAAAATGAGGTACATGGGAAATAATGGGGATCTTGAAGACCGTTAAAGTTACAAGATCGGCTAAATAGAAGAAAAGTTGCGTTTTTGTGTGTCCAAAAATAATCTAGGTCTATTTTATTTAATATTCATATACCGTTACGTAAATACAAGGAGATAAAGAAAAATGTGCATTTTCTAAACACCACCATATTTTCTTTATTATTGGAACTAAGGTCATCAAAATTTTAACATAGGGGTAAGGCAATACGGAAATTTTAAAAATTATGTCCAAAAAAGTCTAGGCGTACTACGTTGCGCATGGCCGAAGTGCACTTTTGCTTTTCCTATGGGCGCCATATTGAAATACATGGTTGAAAACATTTTTAATAAGGATTTTTAAAATGCCAAATTTAAATATGGCGCTCATAAGAAAAATAAAAGCTGACCTCGGCCGTGCGCAACATAGAAGGCCTAGGTTTTTTTTGATATCATTTTTAAAATTGCCATGGTGCCTTGCCCATAATATGCTGAAATTTTGATTACCATTATTTTGATTATATGGATTTAAAATAAAATAGACTATTTTGGGCACACAAATACGCAACGTTGCTTCCATTTAACCGACTTTGTATCTTCAACGGTTTCCAAGATCCCCATGTACCTCATTTTAAATTGGACACCCTATAGGACCCATATTAAGCGAAAAATTTACAATTGAAAAAATTAAAACAAGCTTAATATTAAATGCCCTTAAAAGTAGAAAATAACAATTAAAAGCAAGGGACGCAAAGTAACGATTTAAACTTCACGATAACAATAATAAGAATTATTTGAGCCCCTCGCTTTTTTTACGGTATCATTAATTCTTATTTGCTTTTTTTTAGTGCATTTAATAAAAACTTGTTTATTAAAAGTTTTTTATCATTTTTTTTAATGTTTGAAATGCTTTGTTATAATATACTTGAATTCTGATATTCATTTCAACTAACACAGCATCATTACGTTGAAATTACCCGGTATAACTTGAGTCACATTTACTAAAGTTTCGTAGGTAGATACATATGTTGTAGGTAGTAAATTTTATCCTAAATATTTTATTTTAGTTCTGTCCGCGAAAACTATAGTGATTCTGCTATCGGTTACGTACAAGTTAAACGAACAGGAAAAAACAGCTTATTACGAGCGAGAATTTATACTTATTTGAACTCATTTTACTTCTTCAAAACACGAAAACAATGAAACTAAACAATACACCTTCGCGAAAGTCTGAAAAAACAATGCGGCAGGTGCACGATCGTACGGACGCCATCGATCGATCAAAGCAGTGACGTCAAAAACAGGTAGCCTCGAGCCGGGTACCTTTTCTAGCCTTGCTGCATTTCTCAATTTTGTTTTGCGTTTATGTGAGAAAATTATAGTTTTTATGAAAAATTTTGAGTGCCATGTTTTTTACTCATATGTAGCTATCGAAATTCATTGAAATTAGAAATTAGTGAACATGTCTATTGTTCGATATAGCAACAAGTTTAATAAAATATCAAGTTTCTTCCATTCATTCGTTCCTAAAGTAGATTGATACATTAGCAAACGAAAAAATTGTGTGTGCACTATGTGCGCATATTTGAAATTTCACTTCAGATAACTTTACTTAGTGAAACTTTAATTAAATTCAAACTTCTTACTAACAGCAATCGAATTGAAGGATTTGAAAAAACAATAAATTAAAAAAATATTTTTTTACGTGTAAATTTCACTTCAAAAAACTATTATTTAAAGTAATTAAAAAGAAAAAAGTTGACTTTACAGGGTGCTACAAATTCGGGGTACCAGCATTGGCATCTTGGTAACTGTAATAGATACGAACATGGTTAGAGATTGAGGCAAAGTTGCTACCTTGGAATGTTTACCAAGATGCCACCAAAAAAGTTTTAAAAATTTCAAGGATTGCTGAGTTATTCGGAAAAAAACGGATTTTTTTGAAAATCAATTTTATTTTTTCCTGTCTGTATTTTTTAGGAAATCAAAAATCTAATTGCACATTCTAATACCCACTTTATCAGGGCTATCTGATAGTATTTTCAGATTTTCAAATTAACTGATAATTTGTGAGATACATTGGCCAACTTTTTTTTTAAATATGGACCTGCATTTTTTATTTTAGTTTTTGAAAGAATTCGGTCTCCTGAGTAAAATGATATGCCACATTTAATGTTTTTTTTTGTTTTGGGACATTTAAACACAATTTATTTAAACTGATTTCAAGTCCGGTTCTGTTTTTTTTAAATATTTAATTTATTCATCGTTACAATATTGATAAGTTTTAAAACTTACAAATGACGTGAGTGAAATCAAATAAAATAACAGAAGAAGTGAAGTGAAATCAAATAAAATAATAAAAAAATATATACAATTAATAATACAAATAATATAAACAATCAAATAATTTCTCCGGAAGATGGATTGGATATCGTGGAGCAGTATAATGGCCAGCGAGGTTCCTGTACCTGTCGCCAAGAAGCAAGGGGCATTACTTACCGCCATTTGTAAAAGTAAAATCAATACACCTCAACACAAAGAGTACAAAATGCATTCGGGAATATAAGATTTGTTGAAAGAGCTATACATAAAATTGAACAAAAAATAAATTTGTGCATTAGGGGGGGGGGGGTAACATGTAGAGCATTAGAAACTAGTTTGTAGAAGTTGATTTATTTATAATAACTACGATTAATATTATACATATCATTAGATCATTCATTGAGATTTCAAATTCACAATAAAAAAGTTATAAATAATATCTTAAAATTGCTGACCTGGATATTATTTATTTGAATCTTTCAATTGGCTCGTTTTTCTATATTCAATGTTAATTAGCACTCATCAAAGTTGTTGCGATGAATACAGGGTTGTTCACCATATACGACACGGAGTATTGTAGCTAAACGATCAGATTTTTACAAATTGTAAGTTTGGGGTTCGTTGAAGGACTATTAGAGCTACAATTTAAAAATATTTTTACAAGATACAGAGTGTCCCAAATAAATAAAAAATATCAAAGTTGTATTTTTAAATGGAACACCCTGTATATTATTACATTTTTAGTTTCTACGATTAAAATAAAGGTAAATTTGATTAAGGTTTATTATACTTAAACCTTACCGTTTTTGAAATATTTTCAATTTTGTGAAATTGCAGTAAAAATTTTAAAGCTTCATTTCTCCAAGTGTATCAATGTTTTTAATACTAAATATTTAATGAAGTTTATTTATTGATCAGTTATTATGTTGCAATAATAAAAAACAACACTACCTTATACAGAGTGTCTAAAAATTTATTTTAAATAATTATTAGCTTCAAACGGCAATAACTTCTTTAATTTAAATAGAATGCCCTGTATATTTTAGGACAATCAGATGCACAATTAAATTGTCTATCAAATTGTATTATAGCATTTTTTACCTATCCCTTCAGGTTTTCGTAGAAAATGCATTTTCTTATAATTTAGACCTCATTTATCAATATATCCATGGAATATTGACATTTTAGATTGTTTTTAAAGCAACAAATGTACAAAATGTAGACTAGTAATATTATCGTTTTTAGCAAAACGATAATATTACTAGCCCATTTGTATGCAAAAAGAAAACTATTTAAATCTTTATAAAAGAGTGTACCATTAATTAAATATAACACCATTATTTCCGCCCATATACTAATTAATTACATACTTAATTGTGTTCGTTAATAAATTATTATAAATAAATGTGGATTTGAGTCAGAAATCAATATAATAATAAGTTATCAAATTAAAGTCTCTGTTGTTATAAATAAGCATTTATTAAAAATGAAATATCATTTTAAGGTGTTACTTTTATAACACAGTCTAATGCCCATACAAAATTCAGTTTTTTAGTATTTGGAGCAATTATTATTAATCAACGCAAACAGTCAGTTAATGTAGTTTGAATACTGGAATCCTATTAATTGGTCCTCTTTAACAAATATTTAAACAGTTTTTTTTTAGTTTTTAATGAAATAAACGAATTATATCGACAATATTAGTATCTGTACTCTTTAAAAATTTGGTACATCTTTAAAAATAATCTAAAATGTCAATAGTCCATGGGTATATTGATAAATAAGTTCTAAATTACAAGAAAATGCATTTTCTACGGAAACTTAAAGAGATAGGTAAAAAATGGTATAATATAATTTGATAGACAATTAAATTGTGCATCTGATTCTCGTAAAATATACAGGGTGTTCCATTTAAATTAAACAAGTTATTGCCGTTTGAAGCTAATAATTATTTAAAATAAATTTTTAGACACTCTGTATAAGGTAGTATAATTTTGTATTATTGCAACACAACAACTGATCAGTAAATAAACTTCAGTAAATATTTAGTATTAAAAACTTTGATACCCTTGGAGAAATGAAGCCTTAAAATTTTTACTGCAATTTCACAAAATTGAAAATATTTCAAAAACGGTAAGGTTTAAGTATAATAAATCTTAATCAAATTTACCTTTATTTTAATCGTAGAAACTAAAAATGTAATAATATACAGGGTGTTCCATTTAAAAAAATACAACTTTGATATTTTTTACTTATTTGGGACACTCTGTATCTTGTAAAATTATTTTTAAATTGTACCTCTAATAGTCCTTCATCGAACCCAAAACTTACAATTTGTAAAAATCTCATCGTTTAGCTACAATACTCCGTGTCGTATGTGGCGAACAACCCTGTATAATCAGGTTAAATAAAAAAAACAGAGTCGGACCTGAAATTATTTTAATTAATAATTAGTTTTGTTGTTGTTAAAGGACCCAAAACAAAAAAAAAATGTTAAGTGTGGCATATTGTTGTACTCAAGAGACTAGAGACTCAATTCTTTCAAAACCTGAAATAAAAAATGCAGGTTCGTATTTAAAAAAAAAGATGGCCTATGTATTTCACAAATTATCAGCTAATTTGAAAATCTAAAAATACTCAGATTCTAAAATTCAAATCTAAAAATAATCAGATAGCCCTAATAAAGTGGCTATGAGAATGTGCAATTAGTTTTTTGATTTTGTAAAAAGTAACAACAGGAAAAAATAAAATTTATTTTCAAAAAAATCCGTTTTTCTCAAGAAACTCAGTAATCCTTGAAAGATTTGATAGCATCAAAAGGCAAACATCCCAAGGCGCAACTTTGCCCCAAACCTTAACCATCTTCATATCTATTACAGTTTGCGATATACCAATGCTCGTATCCGGAATTTGTAGCACCCTGTACAGAGTACACTAAAATTGTCCTATAATAAATGTTATATATGTTATAATATATATTTATAAATGTTATAAATATATATATATATATATGTGTGTTTATAAATGTTATAAACACAATAGAGTTGGGGTTTGAACTCTTGGCGTTACAATAGCAAAATAAAACACCTATAATTTAGCACGATACACCAAAATACTTTACAAACACTGACATTACTTGTAATCATCTGCCTTTGGTTAGCGATTCGCGCGTCCAGTGTAAAAAGTAGTGTTTTGATGTATTGTGGTGAACTAGTATTTTATTTGGCTGTTATTAAACACAAGAACAAATAGAACTCCCTAACCACCAAACAACGTTCAAACTGAGAATGTTTTGTTTCTTTTTGTAGATTTTTGAATCAATCATTTACGTACTGTACAATATGACTGAAAAAAGACAGCGTCAGGGATGGCTATGAAATGAAGATCGCTCTGTCATTTTATATGTAAAATTATATTATATACAGGTTCGGTTTGGTTTGGTGGTTCACTACATACGACACGGAGTATTGTAGCTAAACAATTAGATTTTTACAAATTAGGACTATTAGAGCTACAAAATTAATTTTTTTAAAAATATTTTTACAAGATACAGAGTGTCCCAAGTAGGTAAAAAATATTATAGCTGTGTTTTTTTTAAATGGAACATCCTGTATATTATTTTATTTTTAGATTCTACAATATTGAAATAAAGGTAAATATTTGATTAAGGTTTATAACACTTAAAACCTTACCGTTTTTGAAATATTTTCAATTTTTTGATTTTGCATTAAATGTTTTAAGGCTTCGTATCTCCAAGGGTATCAAAGATTTTAATACTAATTTTTTTATTTTAATACTAAATATTTACTGAAGTTTATTTATTGATCAGATATTGTGTTGCGATAATAAACAAAATACTACCCTATACAGAGTGTCTAAAAATTTATATTAAGTAATTACTAGCTTTAAATGGCAATAACTTGTTTAATTTAAATAGGACACCCTGTATATTTTACGAGTGTCAGATGCATAATTTGATTGTCTATCAAATAGTATTATACCATTTTTTACCTATATATCTCTTCAATTTTTCGTAGAAAATGCATTTTCAATCATTTTATCAATTTAGACCTCATTTATCACTATACCCATAGAATATTGATATTTTAGATTATTTTTAAAGATGTAACAAATTTTAAAGTATGCATCTGATTCAAGTAAGATATACAGGGTGTTCTATTTAAATTAAACAAGTTATTGCGGTTATAAACCAAGTAATTATTTAATATACATTTTTGGACACTCTTTCTAAGGTAATATAATATTTATTATTGCAACACAATATCTGATCAATAAATAATCTTCAGTAAATAATTAGTATTAAAAACCATGATACCCTTGGAGAAATGAAGCCTTAATTTTTTTACTGCAATTTCACAAAATTGAAAATATTTAAAAAACGGTAATGTTTAAGTGTGATAAACCTTAATCAAATTTACCTTTATTTCAATCGTGGAATCTAAAAATATAATAAATATACAGGGTGTTCCATTTAAAAAAATACAACTATATTTTTTACTTATTTGGGACACTCTGTATCTTGTAAAATTATTTTTAAATTGCAGCTCTAACGGTCCTTCAACAAACCCAAAACTTAAATTTGTAAAAATCTAATCGTTTAGCCACAGTACTCCGTGTCATATGTGGTGAACAACCATGTATATGGGAAATGTCATCGATGTTCATTTCTGTGCCAACTCGACGCCATTTCTTTTCGATTATATGGTGTAATGGTATGTATGGTCGTTTGAATTATACTGCTGCACTAGACATTGTTTCGCCATACTCTTCAGAAATACATTTTTGCTTTTAAGATCCGCGACAATAGTGGTTAGGGCAGTAATCTTTTTCTTTTGAGCCCAATTTTTTTTCTGGAGATACCTAATTTTATTAGATTTAATTTTGTCCATTTTATACATCTCATTCAATTTTCTTTCCAAAAACAAACGAGTGGTATCATCAGGAGTTAATTGAAGAGAAGTTATAGGGCTAGGGGCCTCAGCAAAAATGTAATCTTGGTTTTCAACTTTCACTTCAATTTTACAGTCTACAAACTGAGAGGAGTTTATAGGGGTAGAAACTTGACTATTGTCATCTTGGTTTTTCGAGTTAACCGTAAAGTTGCAGGTCGCAGATTTAGGTATATTTGCCTCTACTTCTTGCATTAGTAATTGTGCTGCTTGGCTAGTAGAAGGTTCACTAAAACATTCTTCTTCATAAAAAGAACGAACCTAAAAAATATTTATTGCTATTATTCTGCAGTTCTGTTTGTTCTAGAAGCTAATATGAAACCTTGTTAATTGATACTAACATATTTCACTCTAGTAACTGTAAGTGTAGGTAAAGCATTTTCACGCAGTCTCACTATCAATGAGGAACTTCTATCAAAACACTCCTGTGAAAAATGTGAGCTACACAAACAGGATTGTTTGGCAGGCGTCCAATTAGGTCTATTGACAAACTCAATCCAAAATTTTCTTATTTTTTCATTTTTTGGAAACCTAAAAGACAAAGGAGTATTTATTATATAATTTCTCTAAAAACCTCAGTAAAGACAAAATTGATTGGTGGTTGGGCTACTCCTTAAAGTTCTTATTTTTTGGTGGCAAATGGGCATAATGGCCGATTTTTCATGAGATATTATTGAAAAATTCACCACCTTATAAAATTCGTATTTTATGAAATTTTGTGCCAGTAAAGATGTGTATACACTAATACTTAGGTAAATTTCTTATTCTATTGATCTCGTAGCTTATATTATACATTGCAGTTGGGGGTTGAAACCTTTTAGTGTTACAACAGCAAAATAAAACACTAATTCATCACAATCATCACTAATCGCCCAACATCTATATATATAATTCACCACATTCAACACTAAATTGTAAATGTTTCCTTGTGGATCAAATAAAGTATATCAATACAGCAAAACAGTTTACTTTTAACACTGGACGCACAATAATTGGTGAATTACTGTTTTATTTTGCTAAATTATACTTATTAATTAATAATTACTTATGAAATGTCATCCCCTTATCTTTTGTGGTTTTTGTCTGGCTGCAACCACATGCTGCACAACTAACCATTTTACAGCTTTTGGGCTTTTATCTAGGAATTGTAATAACGTCAATGAACTGAAATAAATAATTACTGTATAATTATTGATTATACTGGAAAGTTATTTTTCCAGAAAAATTTGTATACCGCCTATTTTGGGGTTGTAGATTGCGAATCTGAACTTCTTTTGGCTGTCACATATCGTTTTTCCAAAAATATACAAAATTCCGTTTATCAAAATTCAACACATTTTTAATGTTTTCTCCCACATATTTTGTTAGGTATTTAATACACGTTCCGGTTTTTGTTATTTTTTATTACTTTTTAAATTTGCAAAAACAACAAAAACGATCTAAATATGTAGGGTTATGTCAGGTTATGTGACATGTGACAGTGACAGTGACCAATCACGTGACCAATAGTGACATTTTTTAGTTAGAGATGTGGAAGGTACGTCGATGGCATCGAAAATATCGATATTTGCCAGTCGAAGGATTGCTTCTATAGTCTGTAAAACGAATAACTTTGAATTTGACAGTTCCCGCGGGCTTTTCTAGTGTTAATTTTATTAGGTTAGCAACTTGCGGCCATGCTGACTCAATGCCGTCTCTAATAGAACAGCCTCGGAGCGAGATTTATGACGTCACGCTAGTTAGATACTATGGATTAATAAATATGTTGGATGGAAAACATATATATTCCTCGTATTTTTGGTTTGTATATTAAAAATCATATAGTTTACATGAAATATACATAATATACAGATAATAAATACAATATATATACCTATTTATAGTAATAAATACTTTGGCATAAACTATGAACCATACAAATGCAGCAAATATTTTACAATATGGCTGAAATCGTACTCCATAGTCAATGTAGATAGTTTTTGTGTTAAGAATAATAATTTAAAAAAACATGTGGTCACCTTTTGACAAGTTTATATTAGTTTATTAATTGCAGTAAACATTATAATATATAAATAAATTTTGTGAATGCAAATAATAATACATCACTATTAGTAGATATTGAATGTTTTTTTGTTAAATTAGATTGATTTTCAAACCCCAAAATTTAAAATATATTTTACATTTTACCCATTATCTTATGTACCACCTATTCATTATTTGTATATTCTAAAACATTTGCTGCATTTGTATGGTTCATAGTTTTATTTGCCAAAGTATTTATTACTATAAATAGGTATATATTATATTGTATTTATTAACTGTATATTATATATATTTCCATAAACTATATCATTTTAAAATACAAACCAAAAATACGAGGAATAATTATTTTTTCCATGTATTCTACAACATATTTATTAATCCGTAGTATCTAACTAGCGTGACGTCATAAATCTCGCTCCGTGGCTGTTCTATTTGAGACGGCATTGGTCTAATATTTAGAAATGTCAAAAGCTGATGACATTTTACTTTTGTCAATTATGACATTTCTTGTTGATTTTTGCAAGAAGAACTGTCACTTGTTTTATTATTTTCCTTTTCTATTTCAAGAAAGTAAAAAGAGTTACCTATCTGATTCGTTCAGGCACTCAATTGAAAGAATATCAGTAAATTTTTTGATAGGGGGATTTTATATTTGCCATGTTGGTAAAAAATAACGGTCAAAATTCAAAGTTATTCATTTTATAGACTATATTCGATATATCAAATACTATTTGATTAAAGCCCCGTTCTCAGAACAGCGACTGTCGCCAGCTACACGTCAAAAGAACCAATGAGATTTGTACAAAATGCAAACAGCTGTCAGAATTTCACTAAATTTAAATTGCCCCCCGTATGGTTGAAAACAGCAAATTGATATTTGATTACTTATAGATTACCACCTATATACAAAATGACAGGAAGACCTGGAATATGGCGCCCAACTTGATTAGACCTTCTGCGCATGTTGACGCTCATTCTCTATCCCTTCTATTTCTCTGGTCGGAACTTACATGTGTGGAAGTAAATCGCATAGGGATCTTATTAAGTCGGAGTGAGAGAAATGCGACGGTGTGCTGTTGCGGCGTTGCCGGTACGCCTTTCCCTGTCAGGTAAAGTAAAATCACGATCGCAAACCGTTTATTTTTAAACGACGTTATTTTTTCGAAAATATAACTAGATAAAATCATTAGATATGCTTCTGAGCATAATAAGGATATCGTTAGTGCAATCAATTATTTTTCATAGATTTTGAGATATCGATTCATTTTGAATTCAGAGTTCTAATAGCGCGACCACTGTCGAATACCAACTCAATTCCACTTATTTTTACCAAAAATGCAAGTGTTTCTAACTTGCACTTAAAAATTTTCAAGCTCTGGGGACAATTACAACGATTCGTTAATAAATAAACAAATAAAGTATCGCGTAATTAAATCGTAAAGCTGAACGCATGATGTACACCTTTCCCTAGAACTTTAGGTACTAAGCTTGTCAGGGGCCCGGAGCGGCGAAGCTAAATGTGGCCCCCGGTCTGTTTAGATAATGATATACTTCTAATGCACATTTTGTAAAAATTGAATGACGTATGTTAATGGTTGACAAAATTCAAGTATTTATACAGGGTGTCCCAGGTTGAGCCTGCGTTAGAAGTTTCTAGAGAACTACAATATCTATAGATACGACATTTTGTGCATATCATTCTTTCACAATGAGATCTATCGATTAAAAATATTTTCAATATGGCGGCACTTTCGGAAGTACCGGAAGTTGACAGTAACTTTCTTATTTTAATTGGATGACCCCATTTTTTATTACATACTTAAATTCTCTGTAAAATTTTATGAATTTTGATTTTAAACACTCTATACCTAACGTTAACGGTTTTTGAGAAAAAAAAAATTTATAATTTTTGGAATATCCTGGGCTCAGAAACCTGCGAAAATAGTTTAATGTCACGTCATCTGACCTATTTAGGGCCGCAACTTCCAAGGTCAAAATAGCAATGATGATAGCCAATCTCCGATATGGAGACGGTACATAAAGATGAAGAAAAAAAGATAATTTTTGGAGGAAAAAAACTGCCTGTCAAAAATATGTATATAGCCTAAACGTCAAATTTAGTGATTGCCACAGCCACTGTACCATAAAGAGAAGACATGTGGCTATCTATGTCAAAAATTAAATTGTTCAAATCTTGGTTCAAATGTCATAATAATGGCGGTAGCTGTCATAAATTGAGCGATTAAAAAATTATGATAAATCATTTTTTTTTCAAATGGAAATCCACTTTTTTATTTCACTCGTGAAAAGGCTTTCGTTACTTTCGCTTTAAAAATTTGTTACTTTTTGATTATACATGTTCCTGTACCTAAAATAAATCGTTTTTAAGTTATTTAAGATTTAGTTTTAAAGCGTACCTATATTTTTCTTGATTTTAACCAGTAGCCTATGGCAATATATTATCGATCATCATTTCCAAGCTAACTTTGCGCTATTTTTTTTTCGATCGTACGGTATATTATTAAAATATCAACTACTGAACTATTAGATATCACTAAAGAACGAAAATACGAGATATATTTACATATAAACAAAATATGTTATCGTGGGGACTATAATAAGAAAGAAGAATGAAATTATTGGGCAACCTACAGTAAGATTAGCCACGAAACATGGCTAAAAATAGTTGGGTAGTCGTATTTTAACCATGTTTCGTGGCTAATCTTACTGTAGGTTGCCCAATAATTTCAATCTTTTTTTTATATTTATATAAATACACTTTTTAAACTTTTAAGCAGCAGTAGTTATAATATAGGAAATTCAAATAATTCATTTTCTTTTCATTTCAGATGGAAATAAATTGTCTGACTGTTTGACACTTCATGTCAAACGAAGCTAGATAAAATCAAGAAAAATATACGTTTTCAAACTAAATCTTAAGGGGGCCCCTTCGCTGTCTCAGGCCCGTGGCCCCCGTTATACTAAAGACTTCACTGCTCATCGGTAAAGAAGCTAGAATACAAGTTATGCTGTGCATTGGTTGTAATTTGAAATGTTTATTCAGTAAAAATAAATAATGAAACCATTGAAAAATAACTTAAAAGCTAAAATAAATAAATTCAGTCTCAAAATATATAAAAAATAATTATTATTCGATATTTTAAACAAAGAAAATTATCCATTTATTTAATTCCCTAAATAGAAAATGCCATTGACAATTACTGGGGCCTGATATAATTGATAATTAAGTAAATATCTGCTGCCATTTATACTGTTTATAGTTGGCGTATACGTATCGTTTGCATAGTCCACATACAAACTGCTTCATAACTACTGAATGAACACATTGATTAAAAAAAACTTACTAAGATTTGGAGGCCCCCTAAAAGACGGGGCCCGGGGCGGACCGCCCCTTCCGCCCCCCTTAGTCCGCCACTGTATACAGGGTGTCCCAGGCTGTGCGTGCATTAGAAGTTTCTAGAGAACTACAACATCTAGCTCGGAGATTTTTTGCACAACACAGTTTCACAATAAGGTCTATCGATTAAAAACATTTTCAATATGGCGGAACTTCCGCAAATATCGGAAGTTGACAGCAACTTTCTTATTTTAAATGGGTACCCCCATTTTATATTGCATACTTAAGATCTCTGTAAAATTTTATGAATTTAGATATTAAACACTCTATATCTAACATTGACCGTTTATGAGAAAAAAAATATTTAACATTTTTGAACGAAAAAAACTGCCTGTCAAAAATATGTGTATAGCCTAAACGTCAAATTTAGTGATTACCACAGCCACTGTGCCATAAAGGGAAACTATCTATTTCGAAAATTAAATTGTTCCAATGTCATATAGTAATGGCAGCAGCTGTCATATAGTAATGGCCGCGCTTAAAAAATTATCATATATCATTTTTTTCAAATGGAAACCCAGTTTTTTTATTTCACTAGTGAAAAAGTTTTTCGATTCGTTACTTGACTATACATAATCCTATACCTAAAATAAATCGTTTTTAAGTTATTTAAGATTTAGTTTTAAAGTATATATTTTTCTTGATTTTAACCAGTAGCATGTGACTTTAACCGTCAAGTGATGTAAAACAATAGATCTGGCCCAAGATCTGGCCATATCATATTGTGACGCTTTGTTCAAAAAGCAGCATCATTTCCCCAGCTAACGTTGCGCTGCTTTTTTTCGATGATACGGAATATTATTAATAATATCAACTATTAGATATCACTAAAGAGCGAAAATACGAGATATACAGGGTCCGGCAATAGTGCGTCGGGCATCTGTAGCTCATAGAATAAAATACTTGAGAATTTTGTTTTAGTGCAAACCTAAAGTATGTACCAGGATGTATTTCAGGAAAATAGTTTAACTTCTATAGGGTGGCTCAAAAAAGTGTGAGTGGACCTGGATGATTTTTTTAAATGGAACACCCTGTATATTATTGCATTTTTGGATTCCTTTCAGATCACTTTACATACACCTAAGATATAAATAAATATATTTCGATAGTTTCAGAGATATTAAAAAATAAATCAAAAATATATATTTTTCAGCCCTTCTTAAAAAATTATTAAAAATACAAGAACTGTTCTGAAATCAAACTATATTAGGTATTTACTTTAGATGGTCTATTCTCACTTTGCTATAAATATGGTAATCAAAATCCTACAGGATGTTCAATATTTTACGCCGAACTTTCTAAAATATAAAATATTTTTTCTTTGTTTTTAAATGGAACACCCTGTATAATATTTTTTTATTAGATGGAGAGTGTAAAATGAACATTTTTGTATTTAGAGTATTTCAAAATTCTGAACGGTTTCGCAGATACATGCAGTATTATTTCATATGGCGCTTTCAATGGTAAAATACGAGAGAAAATCATTGGGTTTTACTGTGGAAAATGCCATATGAAATATAAACCGCAAATATCTGCGAAACCGTTAAAAATTTTGAAATACTGTAAATATAAAAAATGTTCATTTTTAATTCTCCGTCTATTGAAAAAATAATATACAGGGTGTTCCATTTAAAAAACGAAGAAAAAATTATTTTATATTTTAGAAAGTTTGGCGTAGAATTTGAACATCCTGTATAATTTACGATATTCATATTTATAGCAAACTAAGTACAGACCATCTAAAGTAAATGCCTAATATAGTTTTGATTTCAGAACAGTTCTTGTATTTTTAATATTTTTTAAGAAGGGCAGAAAAATATATATTTTTGATTTATTTTTAATATCTCTGAAACTATCGAAATGTATTTATTCATATCTTAGGGTTATGTAAAGTGATCGGAAAGAAAGCCAAAAATGCAATAATATACAGGGTGTTCCATTTAAAAAATCATCCAGGTCCACTCACGCTTTTTTGAGCCACCCTATAGAAGTTAAAATATTTTCCTGAAATACATCCTGGTACATACTTTAGGTTTGCACTTAAACAAAATTCTCAAGTTTTTTATTCTAGGAGCTACAGATGCCCGACGCACTATTGCCGGACCGTGTATTTTTATAAATACACTTTTTAAACTCTTAAGGCAGACAGTATTTATAATATAGGAAATTCAAATAATTCATTTTCTGACAGATGGAAATAAATTGTTTGACCGTTTGACACTTAATGTCAAAGGAAGCTAGATAAAATCAAGAAAGAATATACGTTTTCAAATTAAATCTTAAATAACTTAAATACTATTTATTTTAGGTATAGGAACATGCATAGTTAAAAAGTAACGAATTGAAAAACCTTTTCATTAGTGAAATAAAAAAGGGGGTTTCCATTTGAAAAAAATGGTTTATGATAATTTTTTAATCGCTCAATTTCATGACAGCTACCGCCATTATTATATGACATTTGAACAATTTAATGTTTGAAATAGATAGCCACATGTCTTCTCTTTATGTCACAGTGGCTGTGGTGATCACAAAATTTGACTTTTAGGCTATACAATTTTTTTTGACAGGTAGTTTCTTTCGTCCAGAAACTTTAAATATTTTTTTTCTCAAAAACGGTTAATATTAGATATAGAGTGTTTGACATTAATATTAATAGAATTTTACAGAGAAATTAAGTATGTAATAAAAAATGGGGGCACCCATTTAAAATAAGAAAGTTGCGCTCAAGTTCCGGTATTTCCGGAAATGCCGCCATATTGAAAATATTTTTAATCAATAAGATCTATTAGAGATTAACGTGATCGTTGCAAAACAATGATGTGCAAAAAATGTCCGATCTAGATATTGTGGTTCTCTAGAAACTTCTAATGCACGCTCAGCCTGGGACACCCTGTATACCCTTGATTATGAAAACAAGGGTATATACGAAGAGTACGGTCAATACGCTGAGTAAAATAGCATGTACTGAATAAAGAAAGAAGGGCCAAGTATTTTCCCAAGCGCATGAAATCTAGCGTCGGATTAAGTGGTTATACACAGGGTGTCCCAGAAATAAGTGCAAGTATTTTAAGGGGTGGTAGATCTCGATAGAAGAAACATATTTGCTCTTCATTGTTTTCAAATAAGTCCAAAATAACGGAGTTATTTTATTTTGAAAATTTCCAAAAAAAATATATTTTTTACTAAAATTTTGAGAACCGCTGGATCTTTTCTGGATTTTCTTGATTTAAATCAGATTTTTTTGATTGAAATCAGATTTTTTTGATTTTAATTTAAAACAATATTTAAATCAGATTTCCAAATGACGATTTCCAACTTATTTCCAGTTAAAGTCCTATCCTAAATGGCTAAATCTATACCCCGATACCGATAACATTAACAATTATTCTAGGTGGCGTGTGATTTTTCCACATCGGTCACCAATATATTCCGCAAAAAAGTCGTCGTTTTTTTCAAACGTCTCAAAAGTATTAATTTTTGTAATTTTAACGCCTAAGCAGAAAAGTAAAGCACTGTTTGGCCTAAGCACAAAAGTACAAAAATATATTATTAAACTGATATTAGCTGTCAAATTCAACGAGTGTACAAATTGTTGCTCGATTACTGTTTATATTATTTGCAATGTTTGAAATTGATTAAAAAAATGTTTGTAATGTTTAAAAAAAATAGTATGTTCTATTCGGAGAAAAAATGTACTTTTTGTGCCTCCCTGTAACGTCGGAATAGCTTTACGATGGTCCTTCAAAGGTACAGCATCGTCAAAAAAAGTATAATTTTTACTCTTAATAAAGCAATACACTATTTTTCAGTCAGACAATTTATTTCCATCTGTCAGAAAATGAATTATTTGAATTTCCAATATTATAAATACTGCTGCTTAAAATTTTAAAAAGTGTATTTATTACAGTTGAGGGTTGGAACCTTTGGTGTTACAGAGCAAAATAAAAACACTAAATCACCACAATACACCAAAACACTTTGAAGTGTTTTGGTGTATTGTGGTGATTTAGTGTTTTTATTTTGCAGTGTATTTATATAAATATATCTTGTATTTTCGTTCTTTAGTGATATCTAATAGTTGATATTTTAAAAATATACCGCATGACAGCGCAAAGTTAGCTTGGAAATGATGATCGATAAAATTACTGTCATAGGCTACTGGTTAAAATCAAGAAAAATATACGCTTTAAAGCTAAATCTTAAATAACTTAAAAACGATTAATTTTAGGTACAGGAACATGTATAGTCAAAAAGTAACAAATTTCCATTTGAAAAAAAATTATTTATAAGTTTTTAATCGCTCAATTCCATGACAGCTGCGGTCATTATTATATTATGACATTCGGACAATTTAATTTTTGACATAGATAGCCACATATCTTACGGTCTCTTTATGGTACAGTGGCTGTGGCAATCACTAAATTTGACGTTTAGGCTATATACATATTTTTGACAGGCAGTTTTTTGCCTCCAAAAATTATAAATATTTTTTTTCTCAAAAACGGTTAACGTTAGGTTAGAGTGTTTAATATCAAAATTCATAAAATTTTACAGAGCATTTAAGTAAGTAATAAAAAATGCGGTCACCCATTTGAAATAAGAAAGTTGCTGTCAACTTCCGGTACTTCCGAAAGTGCCGCCATATTGAAAATATTTTTAATCGATAGATCTCGTTGTGAAACAATGATATGCACAAAATCTCGGATCTAGATATTGTAGTTCTCTAGAAACTTCTAATGCAGGCTCAGCCTGGGGTACCCTGTATAAATACTTCAATTTTATCAACCATTATACATAAGTCATTCAATTTTTACAAAATGTGCATTAGAAGTATATCATTATCGGAACAGACCGGGGCCACATTTAACTGCGCCACCCCGGGCCCCCGACACGCTTAGTCCGCCACTGCCTGTATACACACGAAAATCCGCAACCAAGCCAATGCCGACCCTAGTATACGAATCTAACGGATATTCAACTGCGAGATGCGGGAGTTGGCACCCCTTTACGTATGGTTGCCACGGTAACGGATAACCATCGTTGTTTACAAACATTTAAAAAAGTTCATGTCATCAGATGACATTAGTCGATGTTTACAAATTATTTCAGATTTCAGTTTCAGAGATGATATTTATTTCAAAGAATATGCTTAGACCAAAGACAAACGCCCACACATTATTAATTTTTCTATGAGTATCATATATCTGATGGAGAATTTAAAAATAGTCACGATGTGGTCAATGAAATTGAAGATAGACATTATGGTAATTATTGCACTTACGGGTTTTTTTATCCGTTCTTCCGCAGAATATTTCATCCGCAGATTATTTGGCTGAATTCTTAATTATTTCTGGTGGTAGATAATCAAATTTATTAGTTAGTAGTTTATAGTATTTTTTTTATTTATTAGTTATAGAGTTGTTTTCTAGATATAGGTATTAAATAGTGGTGGTTGAATAGAGTGGTCATACTATTTGTGCTTATCCTCTAGTCTGAAAAGTTTTTTTTACAAATTATAAATTTATATATCTGACCAGTTTTTACATTAAAATGTCTTTGGAAAATAACTGGCATTATGATTATGTGCGCTTGGCCTGGGATACTGGATTTTCATTTGAGAAATGGAGATCAAATAGTCCAAATAACAATAAAATATGTAAGTTTATATTAATATAGACATTTTTTATATATTTTTTTAACTATAAAATTTTAGGTATTGTTGATATAGAAAAGGTTATAAAAGAAAGAGATGTTGCTATTGTTGATCAGTGTATTCCTGATATTTTACAATATTTATTAGAGGAAGAACAAACAAAAATTCTTGATAAAAATTTTGTTAAAATGTTTAGAATAAGTCAGTTGGCTGTAGAATTCTTAATATTTTGCAAGAAATATTTAGACAATACTGTGGTGTTACTCAAAAAAGAACTGACTAAAAACAAAGAAGTAAATAATATATATAATTTTATTTAGTTTGCTTATTTATTATTTTATTTACTACTGTACAGTGTGTCGCATTTTTGTATATTTTATGGGGTTTCTCGTTTATGAGTACAGGTACTTATTTTGTCTTAGTCTTCTTAGTTCCTGAAATACAGGGCGAAATTTAAATCGTTACACTTTTCTACCCTCTATGTATTTTGATTATCATATAACTTATTGAAAAGTTGAAAACTGTGTCCCATAGAGTTTTTCACGTGGAATCCAGTGGCGTAACTAGTTTTCCCCTGGAAGCTGTCATTTTCGAAATATGATTCAAATTTAGGATTCTTTTAAATGGGACACCTCTTTTATTTTTTATTATTTTTGCCTTGTTCTGAGCTTTTTAAAAATATAAGATACTCTATACTTTTTTTATAAATTAATTAAAAAATGCGTTATTTATACTTTTTTAACATAAATCAACCTAGTTTAAACAAGAATATTTTATTTAATTTAGTGTAACCAAAAACGTTTGCTGTCCATCGTGTTGTCTTAACAAACTGAACTGAAAAATTCATTGAAAATGAAGTTGTGCATGTTTTAGATAACATTCTGTCAAATAGAGTTATTGATATTTTTTATGCACTTGTGCAATGATTTCACACACAGCCACTTTTAAACCAGTCACTTTGGTTGATTTTTTGTATTGTTAAATAATACATTTTTATCCAAAAAAATCCTTATGGGTTTTTCGCCACTGCACTGCAAGAAAAATCTACAAAATAAAATAGTTATATATTATACCTTTTAGACCTATAGTCAGTAGTATAAATTCTCCATGCCATCCGTTAGCAAAATTTTTACTAGACATATTAAATCCGATTGCAAATAACACCGATTCATACATTAAAAACATACCATACTTTATAGAAAAAAATTCAAAAATTAATATAACACCTAACAGTTTAATGGTTAGTTTTGACGTTGTTAGTCTTTTCACTAATGTACCGGTAGATAAATCACTTAAAATAGTTAGGGATAGATTAGAACAAGATACACATTTAATAGATAGAACAAAATTAAACATAGATAGTACATATTTTGGAATTGTTGACACTTTGTGTTAAAACTACTTATTTCCAATTAAATAATGAATTTTTTCAACAAGATTTCGGTATGGCAATGGGATCACCTCTCTCTCCTTTGTTCAGTAATATTTTTATAGAAGATTTTGAAAATAATATAATAAATAGTTTTTCAAAAAAGCCTGTAACATGGCTGCGTTATGTTGATGATATTTTTGCAATATGGCAACATAACGTTTCTGAAATAGACATTTTTTTGGAATATATAAATTCTCGCGAACCTACCATAAAATTTACTTTAGAAGTAGAGAGAGGTAATCGTTTGCCATTTCTTGATGTTTTAGTGTCAAAATTTCAAAATAAACTAATTTTAGATGTTTACAGAAAACCCACAAACACAGATAGATACTTAAATTTCACATCTAATCACAGTATAAGTGTAAAAAAGGTGTTATAAAAAGTTTATATGATAGGGCAAAAATAATATGTACAGATGACATTTCACTAAACAAAGATATAAACCACATAAAAAATACATTAATAAAAAACGACTATCCACCATATTTTATTGACAAAACATTAAACGAAATACAAACCCCCAAATCATAGACACAAAGATAACAATACATAATATATACAACTTACAATTCCATACATACGAGGGCGTTTCGGAAAAAATAAGAAGGATAGGAAAACAATATAACATACAAACATCTTTCAAAACACAAAATACACTTAGATCAATTTTATCACATACTAAACCAATGAATAAAGAACAACAAACAAAAATGTAATATACCAAATACCCCTGTGAATGCGATAAATTTTACATTGGTGAAACATCTAGACCCTTAAATGTTAGAATTAAAGAACATAAAGATTATTTAAGAAAGGAGATTTTCACAAATCTAAGATTTGTCAGCATTCATGGGACACAGGGTACAGAATAAATTTTAATAACGCCAAAATTATAATGAAAGAAGCGATAGCCTCTATTCAATCTAATAAAAATAAATGTATTGCTCATGCATCTGTAGATGTTAGTAATGTATGGCAATCGCTTCTTTGATTTTAAAGAACATTACATAAATAAACATAACATACGTAAAATTTAAAAATAATCATACAGAAAGTTTGGGCTTTTTGGTTTTACCTTATTAAGTAATTATCAGGTAGTAATTGTTAATTTTGAAGTTTAACTTAATATAATGTCATTTTAACAGAACGTCAACGATTTCTTGTAGACGTATCTGTTTTAAAAAGTAAAGTGATGGTAAAGTGTTCTCGAATAGTTCAATTTAAATATTTGAAATAGTTTTTTTCTTGATTCTTTATATTTTTTTTGCTTCCGACGACGGAAAGAGAAAACTTTCCGAAACGTTAAGCATTTTTTTCTTTGTTAGGCAAATTTTTATTACTGTAAACACAACTTCTGACAAGCAGCGTCCGTTTAGGTTTAACGCAGAAGTGTTTACAAAAAATAACTATTTTATTTTGTAGATTTTTCTTGCAGTGCAGTGGCGAAAAACCCATAAGGATTTTTTTGGATAGATGAATCCGCCACATACGTATAGACATTTTATAATACATTTTTACTTTATTTATGAAAATAAATATACAGTATACGGTGTCTCAGAAATAAGTGCAAGTATTTTAAGGGGTGGTAGATCTCAATAAAAGCAACATATTTTCTCTTTCTCGTTTTTCAAATAAGTCCAAAATAACGGAGTTATTTTACTTTGAAAATTTAAAAAAAAAATGATTTTTTGCTAAAATTTTGAGAACCACTGGATCTTTTCTGAATTTTCTTTCTTATAAATTTAATCTAATATCTATGTTGCCATATTACCAAGAAATTATGTTTTTTAACTGAAAACTAAAAAAAATTCTATAAAAATTTTTCAAAAACTTTAGAATTTTCAATTTTTTTTTCACAAAAAAAAACCTCATAGGCGTGTTTCTGCGGTTAAACTACACTACCAGTTAACATATCTGCACTTATTTCTGGCATACCCTGTATTTGGGGGTGGTGGAGGGGATTCATAAAATGGAAAAATCATCTTTGACTAATACAGCTATCAAAATGCGGTAAGAATATTTTACATTTCACTAAATTTTACGATTTTGGCAGAGCCAAGATGAAACAGACAAATACTGAGCAATTATTACTCCTCCACCATATACAGGGTTTGTTTTATATTGACATCTTCTCTGTATCTTTTTTATTCGACGTTTTCGAAAAAGTGTCTTAAATAAAGTTTAATGGTCTCGAATACATTTTCAAAACAGTCTTCTTTGCATATACAGGGTATCTTAGAAATCTGTGTGTGGCCTAACTTTCTTATTTCAAATTAGTACCCAATTTTTTATTTGATTTTTATTTTCTCCTAAAAATCCTAACTACTTTTGTAGCATAGCCTATACCTAATTTGAAATAAGATAGTTGTTCCATGCCCAGACTTTTGAACCACTTTGTATATGCGAAATAGACTTTTTAGCAAATTTATTCAAAACCACTTTCATTTGAGACAGTTTTCGGAAACGTCAAATAAAAAAAGATAAAGGGGTGTCAATGTATAAAAGAAAACCCTTGTATACTAATCCAATCGAACTTTTATTCAAGATTGTTTGTCATTTGAATAAGTTGGGTCTCTAATAATACCAGACAATATGTGAACAATTTTTTTCAAATTATATTTTAAATAAGTAACAATATTCTGAGAATTAAACAATGACGATATAGAAAATAACAGAACCTATTAAAAATATCTAAATTTTATTTGACCACCTACTATTTACTGATATTTTGTTTTATAACAGCTGGAAGCAATGGGCACGAAGTGCATATTTTTAAATCTGAAAGAAAAATCCATTTCATTTAATTTAAAAAATTAGGTACTGTCAAAATTTGTCAATTTGTCAAAAAATGTAATTTGACATTTATGACATATCTCTTCGGAAATCTTGAGAAAAGTTACGTAACTTTATATTTCAAGTTCTTCTCTAGCTCTACCTACTATAACAATTAATTTATGAGAAGTATCCACATAAAGGATGTTACTATACACATACGCATGGAGGCTTACGCTTCCAATAAATTTAATGTTGCGATTTTTTTATGATTTCTTTGACTTAACTTTTCTAAGATAGAATATATGCCACTATCAAAAAAACATTAAATGATTATGTTCTACTTTGACCTTTACCTAGTTTTTATCCAAAAAATCAAAATAAAAGATACTTTTTTACTTACCTTCACATTAAATTTACCGCAACCGGGAATCTACGTAAAACACGTTATGACATTTTTACAATAATTATTGACAGTAAGCTAAGGTCGTCCGATACAATTGTTATAATACTGTATCACTTGAATGCAACGCCTACTATTTAAAAAATTGTAGAAAAAAGGCAGTTATTGGACACAAATTAACTGAAAATGTAGGTTTTGCGCAAAGTTCGTTTTACAGCCCCTCGAAAGAGACTCCGAATATGTTTTTTTGTTAGTTTTATGTGGTTTCCTCTTAACTAATATGTTTCCAATCTAATGTAATTGCCATAAATGCTAACTGTGGATGTTATTTTTTGCAACTTAGTTTGGACATATTGCCTACTGTGCGGCCTTGTGACCGGCCCGGAGTACTGTCTCAAATGAAAGTGGTTATTACGCTATTTAAGCGCGAGTTTATTTTTGCACACAGGAAATTTTACTAGTTTGCTCATCGTCATAAAAAACAATTTTCGTACCACGAATTAGGGATAAGATTTTTATCTGTATACTTATAGGATACCTAATCTGTGCTTATACCTTAAACTAAGCAAATAAAATAATATACAGAGTATCCCAGTTAAAAAAAAACATAAATTTGGATCATATTTCAAGAATGATAGCTCCCAGCAAAAAACTAGTTACGCAACTGAATTAGTTTCAAAAAATGAGTACCTAGTGTAATGTGAAAATCGCATCTTTGTACCTCTACTCATAAACGAGAAACCCTGTAAAACACAAAAATGGGACACCCTGTACCGTCATTTAATGAAAAAAAAGTTTCTATGTCAGCTTTGACGTCATCTATTTTTGAACATGTAGTATTTTTATTTGTAGGAGATGAAGGAATTAAACATTTTTATTGAAGAACTAAAAGAACAACTTAAAGTCTTGATTAAACAACAATCAATATTAACATTTAAATGCAATATCTGTTTAAAGGTATTTTCTGCTGAAGAGTATTTAAATTCTCATATGCAAAGGAAGCATGGAAATGTCAATACCAAGCAGTCCAACTTTCATACTGACAAAATAGATTTAGAGATTAAAGAATTAAAAGAAAGATTGAATACTACAGAAAAATTATTGGAAGAAAAAAATAGCCAGCATCAGCAAACCAGTAAATACTCAGAAAATGACTTTCTTAAAATATTTGAGAAATTTAGGGAACAAATTATTATAGAATTTCAAGATCTAAAAATGCAGAAAGACTCATATGAGGAGAACATTAATCAAATACTTGATACTTTACTCAATAAGAATTTATTTGAAAATAGAAAATTATTGGCTACTGTAAAAAACGATGTCATGACTCAGACTGATACAATTTTACAGAATATCGAACCTTGCAATGACCAAACTGTCAGTGTTAGTAAAACCAATGTACATAATGAATCAAATTTTTCTGAAAGTATAATTGTTGAAAAAATATCTGCAACATTAGCTAATATTGAAGGACAAATGCAAATGTTTTGTTCAAAATTAAATGAAACTTCAAAAACTACAGATTGTAATAACCAGGAATTTTTAGTAGAAAGTGAAGATGTTTTCAGACAAAAAGAAGTAATACCTTCAGAGAAACCAAAAATTAAACCTAGAACAAAATTTACTTGTGTTAGTAAAAATGAAGATACCTTTATCAAACAAGTGAAGCATGAAAAAGGGCCAGAAGTAGACTTAATAATACCAAAAACAGAATCCCAGGAAATAAAATCAGGTATCTATAAAAATATTGAACAAAAATTAAGTCAATTTTACAATAATAGCTGTTATTGCTAACTGTATTCTGTCTACAGAAATATCAAGGACTTACGAAAAAGAATGTTTTTCTAGTACATCTGACTCTCAAATTTCAGAAGTACCCAATATGGAATTGGAAAAAAATGAAAATCCAGAGTAATAGATAATTATTATTATTTTTTTCAGTATATAGATTTCAATATTATTTGTTTTAGGAGTTCAGTTCCAACCAAACCTTTCAATGCTCAGAGTTTTAAAAAAAATGTTAACTATATACTCTTAAAACAATTACAAAATATAGGAATTTCAAAAAATTGGAGTGCTATTCCTGAAAATACTTTTGCGACAACATCAAAATTAGTAAATCATCAGTCATATCTATTAAAGCAGGTAAATAAGACTCAAACTTATGTTTTTTTAAATGGGATACCTGTATACTATACTTTTATCTTATTTGCTTTGTTATGAGCTTTCTGAAAATATAACATACTCTATATTTATTTTCATAAACAAAATGCATTATTTCAATTTTTAACATAGGCGGCCGGTTTAAAATAGGTACTAATAAAAAAAAATCGAATACTTTATTCGACATCAAATTTTGGTTATTGGCTATTCCACGCTAGTTTCTGTGTGTTCTGATGAATCTTGACGTCCATTTAGAGGCATCGGCTCGAAACGTCAAGGGTGTCATCCAATGACTAAAGAATCCAAGGACAAATAACACCCGAGAGCAAATTGTGCCGATGTCACCAAGCAGTGCCGTGGCACATATTTTTCTTAACCTAGCTGTTTGAAGCAATATTTATATTTTTTGATAATTGTTTTGACTACGGCTATGGTGTATCAAACTAATTAATTACGAAAAAAACGTATTAAAATGTTAACAAAAGGTTAAAAAACTAGTATCGACGTATAGCACATATCGAGTTCATATAGATGATAATTGAAATTGAAGAATAATTATCGAATTCAATAAGAAAACGCTATAAAGTTGGAGTGGACTGTTTATTTACCTATGAAACGTAACTCCGGCTCTTTCTTATCGCTGCTGCTTTTACACTTGAAAGCTGAACAACTAGTCACCATTGTAATAAAGTTTATACAAAGTTTACTACACACAAACTATTAAAAATCGCTAAAATTGTCGCTGGTGACCAAATGATGACTCATTGTTTGCCACCAAAAGAAAGGTCTCTAAGGTCACAGATTCTGCTGCAACCCGTATAGGGGCTTTACATGTCCTTATATTCTTTAGTCATTGGTGTTATCAAATGTCACACAGTGACACGTGTCGTCACGTAAGTTTAGGCACAGCTTACGTTTAGGCCTGAAACCAATCTATCGACATATCAGATTTCATTTAAAGCTGACGATTTTTTTATTTTATTCATTGATGGTGGGGTTTCGTAGTGCACGAAACGTTGTCAAAATATCATGAAAACACATACATACGTATACATTACGAGTTTCAGCCACCTAGCTCACATAGGACCCGAGTTACGACGCTCCAAGACGGTCATCACTATTTTCATTAAAAAGGCAGCACAATGATGTGAAAATCGCGCCATTATATTTCTCATAAACCCCTCATAAAACGTACCCCGAACGAAAATGGGACACCCTGTACACTGGTCATATGAATTTGTAAGAATTGGTATGGTACAAATTTGTATCCTATGTTACAGCCTAAATAGCATTTTTCTCCGATTCCAACTACGAACGTCCCAATCTCTAAATGGATTGTCCGTAATTTAAAGAATTTAAACAACTATTTTTTTTAGTATATACTCCACACTATGGTTAACATTAGTCTGTCCAGCGAGTTACCGTAGTTCGATAGATGACATCCAAAAAATGAAAATGAAAATAAAATTTACCTGTAAAAAAGGACAGACGCCACTGTAGAAAGAGAATGTAGAATTAGAGAGGGAGGGGGGGTTAATCACTGCGACCTTAAAGATCTATTATGCCCCGCTTCCTTGAGTCATAACTCATCACACAGTCTATAACCCCTCATGAATTTTTCTGTTGTAGGGGGGACGGGGTATTGCCTTTCCTCCACTGACAACAGATGTTCTTCCTCCGAGGGTATACACCTTTGAATAAGAAGACTAAGGAAGGAGCATATCAAAAATCTTAGGTACACCGCGATGGGCCTCAAATATGGCCGACTTAAATTCCGGTTTATCAGTGTCGTTCTAATTTTATTTAAAAAATGTAAAACTATGATGTAGGGTAGACGTGGGGTAGACTCAATAATTTGTTGTTTTATTTTACGTTGTGAATAAATGTTGGTAGTTATTAAAATTGTTATAAAAATATATAATTCTAATAAAAATAGATGTTATAATAAGTATTTATTACCACAAACATCCGATACGCTACTGAAGCAGGTAAGTCAAATTAACGTATCTAAATTCTTTGACATCTAATCTTTGACAAGTAATAAATAAAAGCTAAAATGCAAGAAAAATATATAATTTAGTTAATTTAAGTGAATTTCATAAATGATCGGTTTACTACACGTATGTATATTATATAGTCACTTACTAGCGAAAAGTTGTTCCATTATTTCACACATTTTTGCCGAGATCTACCGCACGCTACACAACCAACTATTTTAGAGTCTTTTTCGATAAATCGCGATAGTGTCACTGTTAATTTAAGTTCTGCCACAATTTCCATCTAGATTTACTACCTTTATACAACTATCAGTAGTAGAATAAATAATAAATAACATAAAATAAGCTCGGAGGGTTTCTGCTGTCGCACCCCATGTTGTGCCACATAGTTTTCCAATAATGTTATTTCTTGTCCGTACTTTTGCTGCGGTGTTGATTATATGCGCCTTGTAGGACAAAGTTCTATCCAGTGTGATTCCTAGGTATTTTGGAGTTGGATTATGTCGGAGAATAGCACCATTAAATTATATTGTGAGCTCCCTGTTAGCTAGTTTATTATTTAGGTGGAAGCAGGTGCTTTCTGTTTTGCTGGGGTTTGGTGTTAGTCTCCATTTACGATAAAAATCACCCAAAATCTCCAAATCGTTGGTTAGGGTCTGTTCAGTAGCTTCCATGCTTTTATTACTCACTACCAAAGCTAAGTCATCAGCGTAAGCAAATTTTTTAGACTGCGTTACTGGCATGTCCGATATATATAAATTAAATAAAACTGAAGCAAGTACGGAACCTTGTGGCAATCCATTTTGTAATGTCTTTAACTTGCTGGCTTTGTCACTCATTATTACCTGGAAAAGTCTGTCGCACAGCATTGTGTTAAGTAACTTGGCTAATTTTATATTTCGATCTATTCGCAGGAACTTATACAGCAAGCCGTGCCGCCACACTGTGTCATAGGCGGCAGTCAGGTCAACAAAGACTGCTGATGTTTTCAGTCCTCTTTGGAAACCAGCCTCAATATGTGTTGTAAGGCTCATTACCTGGTCTGTACAGCTACGATTTGGTCGAAATCCTGCTTGATATGCTGGCACACAGTTGTTTACTTTTCCCACTATTCTTTCCAAAATTAGCCTTTCTAGGAGTTTATAGCAAGAGCTAAGAAGGGAAATGGGTCTATAACTTTCTGGCCTATCTTTAGGTTTGCCAGGCTTTAGGACAGAAACTATTTTTGCTTTTTTCATGTCTTTAGGGATCGCACTATTATTTAATATATCGGTAAAGAAATTTGCGAACCATTGTCTTACATTTGGTCCTGTATTAATGAGAAATTCGTTATGAATTCCATCAAACCCCGGCGCTTTTCCCGTTTTAATATTCGTTAGGGCTTCCGTTAGCTCTTCTCTATCGAAAGGTCTAAAAAGGTGGCATTCTTCGGTGCTATTGGCCTTTAAATTGCGTAGTTCCCTTTTAATTTTCATTGTGTGCTCTCGGTCTCTAGGAGCTCTAGATAGTGAGACTATTCTGTTAGCGATCTGGTTTGGGCTGACTTCAGGGTCCTCGCGTTTCACCGGATTACTAGCACCTAACTTTTTAAGGAGACTCCAACCCTTTCTACTGGAATGCTGAAAATTCAGACTTTTAGTTGTTTCGATCCACCTAGTCCTGCGGGCTGCGTCAAGAGAATGAAGAAGTTCGTCTCCAATTTCAGGGTCTTTGCTGCGCAGGAAATTTTTGTACAGATCTTCGCTATGTGAATTCCAGCCTGGAATATATTCTTTTCGGTAACCTCTAGGTATATGTTTTTTAGCAATTGATTTAAGAAGTCCGATAAACCTATGGTAGTTATTATACCTGGGAGGAATTCTACCTATGCAGTTCTCAAGTTCCTCCTTATACTGGCTCCAATTGGCTTTTCTGAAGTTCCATCTTGGTCTGGGGAGCGATCTTATAACAGGTATTTGAGTGCCCACCTCAAGCAATATGGGACGGTGCTGGCTTTTGGGAAAATCATCAAGTACCTTTCTGGCTATATTGATCGGTTGCCCTTTATCATCGCAAGTCACAAATGTTAAATCCGGATTGAATTCTCTATTCCACGCAGCAGATCTGAAAGATGCTCTGTCCTTTGCATCAAATACTAAGTGGAGACTATGCACTTCAGCCCACTCGACGAGTGCTTCTCCGTTGGGATTATTATGGTTATATTTCCAGCTGGTATGGTGACTGTTAAAGTCGCCTGCATAAATAGCTGGACAGGGGAAGGTATCGAGAATATGGCGTGGCCATGCTGTTGCGGGGGGTTTGTATATATTTATTATATGCGTTTCACCCATTGTAACAGCGATCGAGTAGATGTCATCTTTGCTGGAAGTAGATATTAACTTAACGTTTTCAATATCGTTGCGAGCATATGTTATTAGGCCGTAAATGTCATGGTAAGTAATGCCAATTATGTCATAGCCGGGGATTATAGCTCTGAATCGAGCTTGGTCTTCATCCGCTAGATGAGATTCCTGGACAAGCACTAAGTCAATTTTATACTCTCTGAGAATTTTCGAGAGAGTGGTACCAAAATCGTATGTGGTACCAAATTATTCGTAAAAAATGCGCATAACGACGCATAAAAAAAGTTTTCCATCTTTCAATTTATTATAAAAGCTCATACCCAAGAAAGGAAAAAAAAATATATGGATAAGCAGACAGTATAGTATCAACTGACTAGTGAAAGAAAAACTAGGAACTAGTGGGGTTGCAGTCGGAAGGGTTTAAAGTAGAATTAATACACTTTGTTAATTGTCAAGCTTTCGGAATTTATTCATTCCTACCTCAGGACATCAACGTGGTAAAAGAGACCTTCATAAAAAACTACATTGACAAAAAATTGGCTTGTGGGATGCATTGAAAACTCCACCGTGAAGCATCGCTGACCAGTCAACCACAAATAAGAGCCCTTGAGGCGGTTAAACCGCCTAATTTTTATTTAAAACATTGAAACAATTGAAAGATGTTCGATTACAAATTCAATTGCGTCTCCTTATTAATATATTGTTGCACTTATTAATATACATATATTAATTATAATAATATTTCTTGTACCAATTGATTAAAAATTGGAATTTTCTCTTCAAAAATTAAATTTATCTTTGTTTAATTACAGATGTATCCAGATTTTGAGAGGATTAAGAAATCAATTGTGAAAACTATAGAAGATCGTTGTACAAATAAGGAAAAGAAGGCAAATTTTAAAAATGGACAGAAAAGGACAGATCACCAAAATATAATTAAACTTACATGTAGAGCCAAACCAAAGAGACAAACGTAAATATTGGTTACTTTTTTAAACTATTATAGTTATTTTAAAAGTTAAATTTCTACTACCTATACATATTATAAATTTGTGTTCAATGCTGTATACTAGTGTAAACCTGAGAAGTTGAACTCAAATTTATAATGTATGTAAAGACTGTTCACCCATCGTTCGCCGTTACATCATCATTATTTGTCAAATATAAGTTTTAGGATGTGTCTGAGATCAGTTCATATTGTTTAGAAAAATTTAAGTACGTTTCTATATTATTGATTGAGCGAGTTCCGTTTTTTCAGCATTAATTTATTTTTTCTTGAACTCTTGACCAGTTACGATCCCTTTAATTCCATTCCTTTGCACTGTTGAAATTCCTATTTCTAAAGCATCAGCAACTCGCTGTAGTATTTTAAAACGCTATCAATTTTCATAGGAATATTACACTTTGCATTTAACGTTTTGAGTATTGTCTTCGGTATCATCGTAATCGGTGCTTATGGGAATATATTGCTCTTCCATTGTTAAATCCATTAAAAATGAATTTCAATAAGTTGTTGGGTGTTGCTTGTTTTGTCATGGTGAGTGGAACAAGCCCATTGCTGCCCAGTTTCCAGTCCCAGTCTTCAGGTTTTTTTCTCGATTCGATACCCCATTTCTGGACTTGATGATATTTCCTGAGAGAATGATACCGCGCAGCATCCTTCGTTGGTGGCAATGAAGCAAGATTGGATTTACTTTTTGTGGTAGATCTAGCAAAACGTTGGTAGCGGATTTCTTCTAAGGCATCTTCTTCTAAGTTGCCACCATACAAAGCAACGAGAAAGCGTGTTCAAGCATCTGCGGTGTCCTCTGGTGTTGCATCCTGACGTTTAAAAATACCAATGGTGTCACTGAGTCCTGCTGTTTTCTGGAGATGCGAACAAAACTTAATTTTTCCTTGGTTGAAGATTGACGATGTCGTGTCACAGCCACTAAAAGCATGGAGAAACAAAATGTTATCAGCTACTTTTTCATGTTTTAAACTATTAGCTGAATATATTCTTTCGGTAATTTTGCCTTTTTCTGGTTTGCGGAGGTAGATGTTGCCTTGAGACGGTGCCAATGCCGTCAGCAAAACTACGAAAACAACATCAAATTTTGGGCACAAGGAAATCGCTGTTCTGACAATCAACACATCAGCATCTTCTTCCGCCTGGTTGACGGTAATAGCAGCCTGCTCCATTTTTTTGGTGAGCATCGAAATTAAACGGTCTTTATTGTTTTTGTTGGCTAAAAATAATTCTTGGGAAACTTGAACGGGCATTGTGTCATCGAAGAGAGCATCTGCAGACAAATGCTTCTTCGATCGGCGAAGTCCTTCTGCGGCCTTGGTATTTCTTTTGGCTCCATCACTCGGATATCCATCAAAAACAACGACTGCATGTGAACCGTAGTGATTTCGTACATATTGAACGTACTTTTCGGAAATGTGTGCAAATGAACCATTACGGTGCCATACAACTTTGTGCAAAAGGTATCCTCCATCCAAAATATTGATTTGGTTATCTCCGAATGTCTCGTTATACTTGATATATCGAAAAAATATCGATATCTACCTTTTATTCTAACATTTTGATCGTAAGATTAACCGCTGCGGATATATTTTGAAAAATACAGCTTTTTGTATCTTTAATTCAAGATGGCGGCTCGAGATGTCGCACCCCAAGGTCGAAAACTTGGGATTTTCATCAAGACCTAAACCTTAACAACATATTAAAAAATTACTACTAGGTACAGCTGGTTCCAAAAAAAATGAATACGACTCTTTACACATTTTTTTCGAATATTTGGGCAGTGTATATTTATGGCGTCAAGTATTTTGACATATCAAGGTTATTGTGACATTGTATAAAACAACTTTGCTTTTGACAAAGTGGCAAATAAACTTTTCAGAACGTCAGTATGACATGAGTAGTGAAATGGGGGACTGGTATCATAGAATAGATTGCCCGAAATAATAAAAATATGTTTTAAATCGTATTCAATTTTATTGGAACCAGCTGTACACCACCTTATGTATGGTAGAGGCCTATAATGGCCCCCCACTGATTGGACTAATTGTACTTACTTATTAAACGACGTCCACGGGCAAGAGTGTTCTACTGTCTCTTTCTCAAGACAAATAATTTATAAGCTTAGCAATGAGCTCTTGTTCATTTTGGTTAAATCTCTGAGGCATTTTTGCAATAAAAAAATTTGACTAATAGCGACGACGTAAACGTTAACGACTAATATCTTGCAAAATTAGCCAATTATGGGTGACTCTTTTATAGGAAATGGACCTTTTTTATAGGAAATTAAATTTCCTAAACTGTTCTTCGCATTTTTTCTCCAGCTCTTGTCATTGACGAGATAATGGCAGAAAAACAAGAATTTTATGAAAAAATTGGGTTTAGTGGCCCGTACTACCCCGTTAGAGCGAGTTAAGGATGATTCACGGTACACCGTGACGGGCCGGAGCCGTGCGACGGTGAAGGCACGGCCAAACATTGTCAAATGTTATTTATACTTGTACCAGGGCCATGTAAGTGAAATATTAAAAATAGTTCCAGCAAAAGTTTCCCAATTATGACGGATGATGGCGCTGATCGTCAAAATTTTTGGACAGGGATTTTGCTTACCGACAATACGATGTGAGCTACGACCGAACCAGGACCAATCAGAATGATCAGTCTTTCTTGGACATTTGCCGCGAAAGTGTGTGTTAATTTCTGTTGTGATAAGTGTGGTTGTGTTTGCAGTTTGATTTTTCGGTTTTGATATTATGTTAAAATTAATTTTGAAGTATTGTATCACCTGTTGTTATGTAATAGTACTTTTTTTAGTTCTATGATCTGATATGTTATGATTTGTTAATGTTTGTTTAACAATGTTATACCAAAGATGTTATACTTAATATACTTATCAATTTGCATAGCCTAACTTTTTTATCAATAAACTTTGTAGATTTTCAGATTATTTAATTCCTTTTGTTTCCGTTTGTAATTTTATTTTTAAGACATATTATGTGATTGTTTCACATAATATGTTTTAAAAATAAAATTGCAAATAGCGAATAAAAATAATTAAAATAAAAAAGTGTATTTTACAATTCCCCCGGCTCCGCACCCCTTTGGCTAACCTATAATGTCAGCTATGTCGAGAGATGGCGTTACGAAAATGGAACCGATTTATTACAAGGAACTTGGGCTTCTTTTCGTTAGTATATTCTGTAACTTATACATTCATGCTAAGCCGAGCACGGTCCGAGCTTCGCCGGAACGCGTCCGTGCCCCGTCCAAGAAATGTCGGTGTACATTTTTCCTCGGATCCGCTACGTTCCGGCCCCGTTGCGGCAAACATAAATGAGCCGCCGCGGCTAAATACTTCGTTCGTCTAGGGGCCTATAGCGACTGTTTTCTAGCAGTGTTGCCGCACCCAACTTTTAGCGCGTACCACATTATAAACTAAAAATGTACCACTTTGGTACAATTTTTTAAAGCACAACAAAATACATCTACAAATGACTTTAACCGGTTTGGTCGTTGTGAATTTCTTCATAAATTTCTACATAAAAAAACTTCCTGGAGAAAGACACAAATCGAGACGAAAAACATGAAATAGAAATTCAGAAAACCCAATTATAAGTATGTATAGGTTGAAGAAATGTAAGTAATTCTAATACTACACACGATACTTCTTCTACTTGATAACTTAAATTTTATTTAAAAAAACGCAAATATAGAAGCATGTTAGAAACAGCAAATTTTTAAATCTTTTCTTCGGGTTATTTAATATAGGCAACCCTATGGACATTACAACGTTTATAATACGTCGTTAATTAATGCGGATTGTCTCCGAATGGTATCAGTAAGCGCGTTTAATGCAATATCAACGACGATAATTATTAAATATCTATTCATTTTCGGTGCGCGTGGGAAATAATTATTGTACCGAATCCAGGGCCGGCGGAAGGGCCGGGCGACCCGGGCGGCCTCCCGGGGCGCCTGTAACGAGGGGCGCCACGGCAGCAACTAAAATATTTAAAAACAGTAATCTAAACAAATAGTAACGAATATCCAGTTCAATAATTAATCGGTACTGTCAATTTCCATATTAACACATTAGCTATTATAGTATTTTTAATACCCATTTAGAATAACACCATCCTTATTTATTATTAATAAATCAGTTGAAACAAAAAATTACCAACAAAAAGGAACGTCGATAACTAATTTGTTAGATGTCACGTTTTTAAAGTTACGTCAAATTTTGATTTCATGTTAATGTCATAATGTAAAATAAGATATAAAAATAATAAAAATGCGATATTCTGATGAATCCAAAATACTTATACTTAATGTAGCAAATTATTTTCAAAACGATTTAGGATCTCAATTTAAGGCAATTCAAAAAGCGTCCAAAGCACTAAAAGTTCCAGTTTTTCATGCGGGTTCAGATGGTTCAAGAAGCCGCATACGTTAAGTTACTAAAACGGCTGGTACCTCTAAATAGGTATTAAAAATACTATACCACACCACATAGGGAAGAATATCTGACTAAACATTATAAACACTATACTGTATCCTAGATGTATCCTTTATAGTTTACTGAAATTATGCTCAAAAAAATCGTTAGCACGAAAGCTTTGGGATAGTTTTGATTTCTTCTATTCTATATGTTTTTTGAGTGCTCTATCCGAAACTGGGATTTGCGAATTCATTTTCGTGGAAGAATATTAAACAAAATTAAATAAAAAATAAAGATATAAATCGGATTTGTTTGTGGCATTTTTATAACTCAAAAGCTAGCAACTTTTTGTAAATAATCCTTCTTTCTATAATTCTCGTTTTTATAAATTTCTAAACAAACTGTTTTGGGTCAAGAGCCAGCAAAATTAACAGTTTTAGACTGACCGCTCAAAATTGCCCTTTTTCTACACACACCCTTTATTTGTTATTAATGGCTGATATGCCCTAAAGTTATATGCGGCAAATATTCATTCACAAGAAGCTAAAAAGGATCCCGATATCATTATTATCAAAAAAAAAACTTATAAGTTTGCCTCATTAATTAAATTAATTTATTAATAGTAGTGGGAAAGATATTAATCTTTTGGGGGTTTTGATTGTTCCGGATTGAATATGTAGTAATACACTGAAAATGGTAGCAAAATCGTAGAATTTTCTCATTAGAGGAATCACACAAAGAAAAATTTCTCACAAAGAAATGCATCTCAAACATTGGCTGATCCTCATTTTGCAACCGACAAAACCGTCTGATCATAATACTGATTCTGCACTAAATATGTAATTGTTTGTGAAAAAGAAAGGAAATTTTTCTTAAATTCTTAATAATAAAATATAATAAAAAATAATGCAACTGCTTGCAATTAAATACTGTTATGTTTTCAAAGATCACTTATACCAGAACGAGACTGCCGAAGTTGGAATTCTATTTCTTATGCTCTATATACCGAGTGCGTCTCAGAAGTTTCTCCCCCTATAATTTGTTTATTTTTAACACAGCCCTGGCACTACTGATTTTTTTAAGCGAAAATGTCAAAAGTTGACATATGATATGCCATTCTACTCAGAATGTCATTTTCTTTTGGAATAAAGGTAGAAATATACCGAGGGTGCATTTAAAAATCAAAAGTTTTAGTCATTTCCGGTCAAACAGGAAGTGACTAAAAACCATTGAATACGTCAATCAAACCTAATATATGTCATATACGAACATACCAGAACTCGTTTTTTTATCTAAAAAAAATCAAAAATTTATAGGAGTGAGTCACTTTCGAGACCGGTGTAGAAAAAACAACAATCGCAGACTAAGATGATTGATCGAAGAGAAGAATTTTGAAGTACCTTTAAGTGAAAATTTGTTGTTAAAGTAGCATAAATATGCTTAGTTTGTATAGTTAAAGTATAGGACTGAAGGAAAAAGAGAGTTATAATAACTGTTAAGGAGGGGGCGCCAGATAGGGTACTCGCCCGGTCTCAATATTTTCCTTCCGCCGGCCCTGACCGAATCATCCTGGATTTGAAAATGTAGTACAACTGTACCAAATAGAATTAAAAGTATCAAATTTGGTACAAATGTACCACTGCGGCAACACTGTTTTCTAGAATATAATCGGCACGGACATGATCCCCGTTGTCGCCCGTTGTCCACTCGGTGTTGCATATATTGAAGGCCCGGACGTGGCTCGGTGTCTACTTTACGGAACGTGCCCGGCTCGGGTACGGTCCGGTGTACCGTGAATCATCCTTTAGGGGTAAGCCGCAATGAACACTTTTGTAGAGCGTTCAATTCTGAGAAAAACCCTCCATTGAGTAAAATAATACTATAGAATGCCACTGAGCTATAGAAATTAAAAAACGGCAATGAAAGTTTATACGTGTATTTTAAATGGAAAATCTTTAGATGTCTTGGGCGAGTACTTAATATTAATTAAAACACCAAAGTTAAACGACGTAGGGCGATACTAGTGGATAGACGAGTGACCGGTTCGAAACTCTGTATCGTGCTGTTGTCCAAAAAAGGCAAAAGTGTAAAATCTTTTGACACTCACTGCCCATTCACGCCGGTTCGAGGCCGGATGAGATCGGATATCTCGTGAGTAAGAGTCGATTTAGACACTTGGCAAGTCGGTAGGCCATTGACCATGATATGGCTGAGGACCGCGGTTCGGATTCCGCGTAAACAAAGTAGGCCCCGTCCACATTAGCCCTGGCAGCAAAAAGGAGACGTTAACTTTATTTATTAATAATAATTAATAAATAAAAATAATAAAGTTAATATTTACTTTAAATCTTTACTTAATATTAATATTAAGGGCTCAAATTTTCAGGGAATTTTTTTTAGCATTTCCATCAAATTTTTAGTATGGGAACGAAACAAAAAATAGTCGCTAAAAAAAGTATCCTAGTAGTATATCTCTCTCTCTGTCTTTATTCCTACAAAAGGAATGTAGTGGTCAGGTGATGGGTGAGGTTTGTCTCCATAATTCCCTGTCTTGTGCTTCATGTACAAGCGTGTGCAGTGGCTTGTGGGTGATTTTTGATAGCTGGTCTATCCATCGGGAGGGCGAGCGGCCTCTTGGTCTTCTTTCCGGAACCTTGCCCTGTATAATGAGTTTTTCCATACAGTCCGTATCCCTCCTCATAAGGTGACCGAAATATTTAAGTATACGTGACTGTATAGAAGTTGAGAGGCGTTCTGTGATGTTCAGTTCTTGGATTATGGATTCATTGGTTCGCCGGGCAGTCCAGGGAATTCTGAGCATTCGTCGCCAACAGTACATCTCAGTTGCGTCAATTTTTTTCATTTCTGACTGTCTCATCGTCCAGGACTCGGAGCCATACATTAATATAGGAAATATTAGGCAGTGAACAAGTCTTTTTTTTAAGTGTTTAGATATGTTTTTGTCTCGCCATATCTTTGAGAGTTTTCGCACTGCCACTCTTGTCATTTCACATCTTCTTCTTATTATATGCGAATTTTAAGATAAATTCAATTTTGCGGCGGTTGCAATATAAAAAAATTACTTACTTTTTTTGGGATCCCTTTATACAAGAAAATATTTCTAAGATATGCATCTTTTTAAACCGTGCAACATTTATTTTAAACATTTTTTAATATCTTTGTCAACAACGACGATATTCGATTTTCTCGCAATAATGGACCACCAAAATAATGACCCATTTACAACTATTAATTAATTGTCTCTTCTAAATATTTTTCTTGTTTCAGTCTGGCTAGTGTCACAATAAATAATAGAGCTCTGTATGAAACAGACTCGGATAGTGAATATGATATCGACAAACGCAGCAATGAAAATTTTCGTCCTAGCACAATTTATTCTAACGTAATAACCGAACTAAAGTCAAGAAATCTGGAAAATAAACATTTGACAGCCACTGGGGGCAGTGCGAAAAATGAAAACGACAAACAGAAAGGAGTTTTAAAAAGTTTTCCATCAGTTGGTTCGTTATCAAAGAAAAAGGTCATATTCGACATAGCTCGTGACGACGTTAAGTTGACTACTACTTCATTGAACCAACAAAAGGAAGTACAACCAGGTGGAAGTACAACCAGTATTGCAAGTTCAATTTTTGATGGTAATTTAGAAGACAATAATCCAAATTTGTTTCTTTGACAAAATGATTTTGATGAAAATTCCGATGAAAAGCAGAATAATATAAAAATAATGATATAATTTTAATTCTGGATGATACTCCTGCCTATTTCTTATTTCGTTACAGTTTTTACTTAATAACAGAGAGGGTTAATTATCAGCAAGGTTGTAGTTGCATAATTCTGCAAAAATACAGACAACGCAAGTTTTATTTCTAAAGCCCAACTCTAACAAAACCAAAACAAACATACTATTAATATTATAGTTTATATTAATTAGGTACCTTGTGATCGAAAAAAAAACCACGTGGCAATAACGATCATCATATATTTTTACAAAAATGCCATAGATCGTAATTTCCAAGCATACAGCGACGTCGTTTTTATCGAATGGGTTATATTTTTCTATTTATTGCAGTGATATAATAAGATGTATAGGATTTGATATTAAAAAAGATGTGTTATTGTAAAGTAATAAAGTGTAAAGATACTTTCGTATATGTGTATTTTTTGTACCGGATGTTTTTATACCGGATGCGACACAAAAGCGGCTCACCCCCAGGGTTCGGAAAACTACATGTTACTTTTAAAAACTACATAAACTACATTACATGTAGTTAATGTAGTTTATGTAGATGGTGTAGTTTATGTAACCAATGTATGTAACTTCCAAAAATCAAAGGTTTGAGGTGAGGTTATAATAAGTTGAAGCTTTAAAAACACACAATGTATTTAAGAAAACAGAAGAAATATGGCTTTAAATATAATATTTACATCATATTATCTCTGTTACACCTCATACAAATGAAAATTATTCATAATATCAATACATAGTTTATTAACGTAGTTTTCATGTAGTTAATGAACGGGAGAAGACGTAGTTTTTGAAGAAAAACTACACGTAGTTATTCAGGTAAATTACGTCTTAATTAACTACTTCCGAACCCTGCTCACCCCTATAACTTTTTTATTTTTTTCAGATAAAACAAAACGAGATTTGGTATATTAGTATACAGGGTGGCGCACATCATTCGCCTCGGTTGATTATACGAAAACGGAAAGATGTAGAAACAAAATATTTTATGGGTATATGTGAGGAGGCAATGTGCACAATTTAAAATTATTTTGAAATATACAGAGTGTTTCAGAACTAAGATTCATACGAAACTTATATTTTTTCTTATGGAACACCCGGTATTTTATTTCATTTTTGGATTCCTGGATCCAAAAAAAGGCATTTATTGTAAAGGTTAAATATGTTTAAAATCATTGGTTTTTGAGATATTTAAAGATATTTAAATTTGCATGCTACTATAGAATAGATTATTAACACCCTGTACATTACTTTTCAGAATTAATTCTTGTGTTGAATTTAAAGGTAGAGAAATAAACTTTACTGAAAAATGTTATTGCTTCCTTAAATTTATACAGGGGTATCAAAATTGCTGGTCTATTTTAAGGATTTATTTTACATTAAAACTTCGTTATTTCAAATACAACACCCTGCATTTTTTATAATAAATCAAAGCAAATTCAAATGCTCTTTCAAACTGTATTAGGGTTTCCTATACCTATCTAGCTCAGATTTTGAATAAAGAGCAATTTTTCAATAAAATGGCAACCAAGCGGGCTAGTGTCCTCATGGCAAGTTTCTAGTAACAGTTAGTACCCCTATTTTCAAAATCGAAATTAGTTTATGGGCTTATTTATATTTATACCAGTTTAGTTTTTGGTTACTGGCCAAGAAACAATTTTCCTCACAAAACAGAATCACTAGAAACATATCCATCCGCCAGCAGACACTGCTTTATTTTTCTTGATAAAATAATAAATACTTATTAAACTATCGTAGCTAAATCTAAGTAAACTGTTCATAAACTAATGTCCATAAACTAATGTCGACTTTGAAAATAGTTACTGACTGTCACTAGAAAATTGCAATGGCGACACCAGCCATCTTCATTGCAATTTTATTTAAAACTCGCTTTTTATTTAAAATCTAAGCTAGATAGGTATAGGAAACCCTAATATAGTTTGAAAGAGCATTTGAATCTGCTTCGATCTATTTATAAAAATACAGGGTGTTGCATTTGAAATAAAGAAGTTTTTATATAAAATAAATCCTTAAAATAGATCAGCAATTTTTGATACCCCTGTATAAATTTAAGGAAGCAATGCCATTTTTCAGTAAAGTCTATTTCTTTACCTTTAAACTCAGCACAAAAATGAATTCTGAGAAAAGTAATGTACAGGGTGGGTCAGATTCGACGCTTTTAAATGGAAACACCCTTTTCTATAGGAGATAGACGAAAACTAATATCGGTGTCTGGAGCTCAATTTTCATCAAAAACATGATGGTGAAAACCGCACATCAATATCTGTTACCGTTTCGGAGTTACGGGTGGTTTTCAAAAATGTGCATTTTTAACAAATCGTTGTAACTTTTTGCTATGGAAAATTTTGTATTTCTATGAAAACATTTCCAAAGCACCTTTTTACGTAGAATTTAATTGTTTTAGTATAATTTTTTTAAAATTAATAATTTAAGAGTTATCAACAGAAAAATTGATTTTTTATATGGGACATACTGTATATTTTTAATTTATTGAAAAGAATTTAAAATTACCTTTCCAAAAATATAACACACTTGATATTTTGCTCGATCCCTCTTCGAGATATAGAGTATATAAAAATTCGCCCGCTTTAAATAAGTAGGCTTTGAACGGCACCGACTGTAATGTAAAAACATTCTAGCTGTGAGCATCAATTAAAACGAAAATAATATTTGCTATGAGAGATGCAGAATTTTATAACAATTTAAAATATATTTAACCAACATCAACACATTTAAACTATATCTAATAACAATAAAAATAAATAGCAAACCAGGACATAAGATTTTGCTACAGGTGTTCGACATATCGACCGTCTTCTGTTATGGACAGACGGGGCAGTTTTTGAATATTTCTCGCGGAATTCATTAACTCAGTAGGGGTGAAAGATACCCTCTCATAAAGTATATATACCCTCTCATAAGTATTTCTAATTCTTGTCTAGATTATACAGAAGAATAAGGAACCTTTATTCTTCCGCAAATATATCCATAGGATTAGATCCATGGGAACTAAGTCAGGCGGCCTCGACGGCTAACGGCTGGGTGCTTGGTCAGCTATTCAATTATTCTTGAAATTGGCTGCAGAAATTTGCCGATAACTTTAGCGTTCAGAAGCGGTGCGTCGTCTTGCTGGAAAAATATGTTTTCGAGTTCCATTAAGGGCATATCATCAATGAGGGGTCCAAAGCCTACTAGCACAGAATATCTAGCTACGCAACAGAAGCCTCGTTACATGTATAAAATTGTAGGTAGCAAAAGGAGACAGGCTTTAAAAGTCTGTCTCCAAATCAGATATTTTGATGTGGTAGTTTTGCTACTACATAATAGAGGGCAATAAATTTAAAAGAAAACAGTTTTCTACAAACAAAATTTAAAAGAATTTTGTGCAGTGTTGCCATTGTGTAATTCATATCGTAATACTTTCTGATAAAGCCTACCTTCAAATTTGCTACATCTTTAAACATATTAAAATAGATCAGAGGTGATTTTTTCACTTTGCCATGTTAGTTGGAATTAAATCTTATGAGCTAAATTACAATCACTTCCTGACGTTTGATTGTATAATTGAATCCTGAATTTTCATTGTAATTCGGCGACAATATAATAAGTATTGTTCTACTATTATGATACCACTTCCTGACGTTCAATTGTGTTCATACCAAGTTCATATCGTATAATCGGGAAAAAACGGCGTTAGCCATGGCTATGAAATGAATATCGCTGTCATTTTATATGTAAATTTATATGGGAAATGTCATCGATCGTCCTTTTCCAGCCAACTGGACGCCGTTTTTTTCAGAAGCATATCAAGTGATACCATAATATAGTACTATATTACGATACATGGCGTTCGATTGGGCTTAAACTTGGTATACTATATCTTCAGTGACATTGTAATATCATGGTACCATGGAGCATATAAAGTGGTACCTTCTATAGTACCATATTTGATGACATAGCAATATTAGGTACATGGCGGCAATAGGGCTTAAACTTGGTATACTACGTATTTTCGGTGACATTGTAATATGATGGTACTATGACGCATATCATCTGGTACCATAATATAGTACCATATTATGTACATGGCGTTCGATTGGGCTTAAATTTGGGATACTACGTATCTTCGGTGATATTGTAATATTATGGTGCAATGGAGCATAATAAGAGGTACCATAATATAGTACCATATTGCGATACCATTTCCTGGCGTTCGATTGGACTTAAATTTGTTATACTACGTATCTTCGGTTACATTGTAATATGATGGTACTATGATGCATATAAAGTGGTACCTTAATATAGTACCATATTTCAATACCATTTCCTGGCGTTCGATTGAGCTCATATTTGATATATACTTGCGTATTTTTGATGACATTGCATTATTATGGTACCATGAAGCATATCAACTGGTACCAAATATAGTACTATATTACGTACATGGCGTTCGATTGGGCTTAAACTTCATATTATTATATTATACTACGTATTTTCGGTGACATTGTAATATGATGGTACTATGATGCATATAAAGCGGTACCTTAATATAGCACCATATTACGATACCATTTCCTGGCGTTCGATTGGGCTTAAACTTGGTATACTACGTATCTTCGGTTACATTGTAATATGATTGTACTATGATATATATAAAGTGGTACCTTAATATAGTACCATATTACGATACCATTTCATGGCGTTCGATTGTTCTTAAATTTGGTATATTACGGATCTTCTGTGACATTGCAATATTATGGTACCTTAAAGCATATCAAGTGGTACCATAATATAGTACACTATTATGATATAATTTCCTGGAGTTCGATTGGGCCCAAATTTGGTATACTTGCGTTTCTTTATAAAGATTTCTTTAATTAATAATTTTAATTTATTTTACGAATTTTAATTTATTGTTCGATGTCGTGACAGCAACTTTTATGCCGAACTAATATATTATTAATTGTACCTGTGTCACTTTTTAAAATCTACCTAGATCTATATAAATAACGTGGCAAACGGAAGAAATTTGTTATTATAGTATATTTTAGTGAGTTAACACTTTTTGTACTGCATTTTAATAAATTATTTCCATTATTATTAAACTTATATTTCATTACTAACGTTCCAGCATTAATAAATATCACTATCAATCGCCCTGTATATTATTAATTTTAAAGGTAATTAAAGGTATTTTCTTAGTTAACATTATAAGGTAGTGTATATTAAAAATGTATATGTTTTGTAATAATATACTTAAAACTATTTTAATAGCCAAAGGAATAATTAATATAAGTTTATCTGACAAGAAAAGAAGAACAGAAAGAAACACATACTGCATTATACACAATAAAAAGAATGGGATGTCAATTCAAGTCTTTTTGAATCTGGCAACTGTGCATATTTAGCCGAGCTATAAGGCCGTCGACGAGCCGTCGATCCAAAACCGGAAGTTCAAAATTTCTAATTATATTCTGATTATGATATTGTCGCGCCATCTAGTATTCTATTTGTGCAATTTTAGCTCTTTCATTTCGAGTATTTTTCTGTTGCGTAGCTAGATATTCTGTGCTAGTGCTACTAGTTAAAAGTGGCGAACTTTTTAAAATTCTGTATTTCGAAGGGGATTATAAGAAAATATCAAGTGTGCTATATTTTTGGAAAGGTAATTTTAAATTCTTTTCAGCTAATTAAAAATATACAGGGTGTCCCATATAAAAAATCAAATTTTGTGTTCATAGTTCTTAAATTATTAATTTTTAAAAATTATACTTAAACCATTAAATTCTACGTAAAAAGGTGCTTTGGAAATGTTTGCATAAAAATACAAAATTTTCCATAGCAAAAAAGTTACAGCGATTTGTTAAAAATGCATATTTTTGAAAAACACCCCGTAACTCTGAAACGGTAACAGATATCGATATGCGGTTTTTACCATCATGTTTTTGACAAAAATTGAGCTCCAGACACCGATATTAGTTTTCGTCTATCTCCTATAGAAAAGGGTGTTTCCATTTAAAAGCGTCGAATTTGACCCACCCTGTACATTACTTTTCAGAATTAATTCTTGTGTTGAATTTAAAGGTAGAGAAATAAACTTTACTGGAAAATGTTATTGCTTCCTTAAATTTATACAAGGGTATCAAAATTGCTGATCTATTTTAAGGATTTATTTTACATTAAAACTTCGTTATTTCAAATACAACACCCTGCATTTTTTATAAGAAATCAAAGCAAATTCAAATGCTCTTTCAAACTGTATTAGGGTTTCCTATACCTATCCAGCTCAGATTTTGAATAAAGAGCAATTTTTCAATAAAATGGCAACCAAGCGGGCTAGTGTCGTCATGGCAAGTTTCTAGTAACAGTTAGTACCCCTATTTTCAAAATCGAAATTAGTTTATGGGCTTATTTATATTTATACCAGTTTAGTTTTTGGTTACTGGCCAAGAAACAATTTTCCTCACAAAACAGAATCACTAGAAACATATCCATCCGCCAGCAGACACTGCTTTATTTTTCTTGATAAAATAATAAATACTTATTAAACTATTGTAGCTAAATCTAAGTAAACTGTTATAAATTATAAATAATAATGTCCATAAACTAATGTCGACTTTGAAAATAGTTACTGACTGTCACTAGAAAATTGCAATGGCGACACCAGCCATCTTCATTGCAATTTTATTTAAAACTCGCTTTTTATTTAAAATCTAAGCTAGATAGGTATAGGAAACTCTAATATTGTTTGAAAGAGCATTTGAAGCTTCGATTTATTTATAAAAATACAGGGTGTTGCATTTGAAATAACGAAGTTTTTATATAAAATAAATACTTAAAATAGATCAGCAATTTTTGATACCCCTGTATAAATTTAAGGAAGCAATGCCATTTTTCAGTAAAGTCTATTTCTTTACCTTTAAACTCAGCACAAAAATGAATTTTGAAAAGTAATGTACAGGGTGGGTCAAATTCGACGCTTTTAAATGGAATCACCCTTTTCTATAGGAGATAGACGAAAACTAATATCGGTGTCTGGAGCTCAATTTTTGTCAAAAACATGATTGTGAAAACCGCATATCGATATCTGTTACCGTTTCGGACTTACGGGGTGTTTTTCAAAAATATGCATTTTTAACAAATCGCTGTAACTTTTTTGCTATGGGAAATTTTGTATTTTTATGAAAACATTTCCAAAGCACCTTTTTACGTAGAATTTAATGGTTTAAGTATAATTTTTCTAAAATTAATAAGTTAAGAATTATCAACAGAAAATTTGATTTTTTATATGGGACACCCTGTATATTTTTAATTTATTGAAAAGAATTTAAAATTAGCTTTCTAAAAATATAACACACTTGATATTTTGCTCGATTCCTCTTCGAGATATAGAGTATATAAAAATTCGCCCGCTTTAAATAAGTAGGCTTTGAACGGCATCGGCTGTAATGCAAAAAAAATCTAGCTGTGAGAATCAATTAAAACGAAAATAATATTTGCTGTAAGAGATGCAGAATTTTATAACAATTTAAATATATTTAACCAACATCAACACATTTAAACTATCTATTAACAATAAAAATAAATAGCAAACCAAGACATCAGATTTTACTACAGGTGTTCAACATATCAACCGTCTTCTGTTATGGACAGACGGGGCAGTTTTGAACATTTCTCGCCGAATTCATTAACTCAATGGGGGTGAAAGATACCCTCTTATAACTGCAAAAGTATTTCTAATTCTTGTCTAGATTATACGGAAGAATAAGGAACATTTATTCTTCCGAAAATATATCCATAGGATTAGATCCGTGGGCACTAAGTCAGGCGGCCTCGACGGCCAACGGCTGGGATCTTGGTTAGCTATTCAATTATTCTTGAAATTGGTTGCAAAAATTTGCTGATAACTTCAGCGTTCAGAGGTGGTGCGTCGTCTTGCTGGAAAAATATGTTTTCCAGTTCCATTAAGGGCATATCATCAGTAAGGGGTCCAAAGCCTACTAGTTAAAAGTGGCAAATTTTTAAAAATTCTGTATTTCGAAGGGGATTATAACAAAATATCAAGTATGCTATATTTTTGGAAAGTTAATTTTAAATTCTTTTCAGTTAATTAAAAATATACAGTGTGTCCCATATAAAAAATCAATTTTTCTGTTGATAACTCTTAAATTATTAATTTTAAAAAAATTATACTAAAACAATTAAATTCTTCGTAAAAAGGTGCTTTGGAAATGTTTTCATAGAAATACAAAATTTTCCATAGCAAAAAAGTTACAGCGATTTGTTAAAAATGCACATTTTTGAAAAACACCCCGTAACTCCGAAACGGTAACAGATATTGATGTGCAGTTTTCACCATCATGTTTTTAATGAAAATTGAGCTCCAGACACTGATATTAGTTTTCGTCTATCTCCTATAGAAAAGGGTGTTTCCATTTAAAAGCGTCGAATTTGACCCACCCTGTACAGAGTGTTAATAATCTAATCTATTGTAGCATGCAAATTTAAATATCTTTAAATATCTCAAAAACCAAAGAGTATAAACATATTTAACCCATAAGGGTTATTGATATTTATTATAAAATAAATGACTTTTTTTGGGCCCAAGAATCCAAAAATCAAATAAAATACCGGGTGTTCCATAAGAAAAAATATAACTTTGGTATAGATCTTAGTTCTGAAGCACCCTGTATATTTCAAAATAATTTTTAATTGTGCACATTTCCTCCCCGCATATATTCATAAAACATTTTGTTTCTACATCTTTCCGTTTTCGTATAATCAACCGAGGCGAATCAGGTGCGCCACCCTGTATAAAATAAATTAGGATTGCGTGAAGTATTCAATTGCTTTTGGCCACTTCCTGTTTTACCGGATATGACTACAACTTTTGAATTTTAAATGGCATCCTAAGTATATTTATACTTTATTCAAATAAACCATATTCGAAAATGTCAAAAGTTGACATATGATATGTCATTCTATTTTGAGTGTCGTTTTCTATCGAATAAAGTAAAAAAAATATACCGAGGGTGTTATTTAAAAATCAGAAGTTGTAGTTCTTTCCAGTGAAACAGGAAGTGACTAAAAACAATTGAATACGTCAATCACTCCTAATTTATGTCATATATTAACATACTAAATCTCGTTTTTTTTTATCTGAAAAAAATAAAAAGTTATAGGGGTGAGCCACTTTTGAAACGCCCCCGGTATAACAACTAACTAATAACTGTTTACTAACCAAGAGGACATACTATAGCTGGCTATATTATACCTCAGAGTTTATTAATTATCACTTGTCAAATTTCTTTAATTTCGACTGTGACTCACCGGTCATCAAAATTCTAAGGTAGTTCTAGAAGTTTTACAAACTTTAAATTTTGAAATTTAGGTAGCTTTAAGCTTACAACAGAAGGAAATGATCCTTGCGCATTAAAAGTTATAGGTGTCTAGCCGCTACTGGTAACTAGATTTCCAACAGTTAGAAAACTATAATTAATCGATTTGATATTGTTTACTTTATTTGCATATCAATGTAATAATAATGATTCAAAGTTTATGAATTATCACTAATCAAACATCTTTGATATTACGCGAGAAAAAAACGACCTACAAAAATAAATGCGATGCCATCAAACACATAGAATGTGAAACAATACCAAGTCTTGCGACGCACTTCTAAAGGTACAGACACTCTGCATTTTATCTACTTACCTGATGACAATTTGTTGCAAGGTGCACGTAGTGTAACAGTCAAATTTCCTCGCAACGACCTCTGTGTGCTAGCTCATAAATTATCGCAAATAATTATTATTTTTGCATCATGTTTACTATAATTTTATTGTTAAATATTATTTTATTTAAATTTTACAATTATGTAACCCGATATACAGCTATAGATACACAATATTGTCACTGGACCAGGCACACCAGCAGTAGTAGGCTTTTTGTCTATCTCTCTATATCTTTGATCATCACCTCTGTCACTTGTCACTGCCAGATCAAATCAGATGTTTTTGGATTTATTTATCCTTTGTTTTAGTTATTGAAATTTTATAATTATCAGATAAAATTTTGTAGTTAAATTGGTTATTTTTGATGTGGATCACAGTGTGCAATTTGTTCATTTAATTGTGGAATTTCTGAGTTAAGTTCGTTCATTGACCGGATATGAAATATGGCTGTCGAAAAATATTCTAGAACATCATTTTTTATTTATGCCTTTTTGTGAGTTGGACTAGTCAAGATATATAGTTCTCTATCTATATCCTGGAGGGAGATTTCCGGTTGAAATCTGATTTTGTGAAGGAAATCGAATCCTTGCATCACTTCTTGTGTATCCACCGTCAGAATATCGTCGTGAAGAACTGGCTGCCGTTTCGTGAAGCATTCCCTGTTGGTGAATAGCAGGTCTTCGCAAAGAAGGATTAAGGCTTCCGAAACACATTTGGTCAGAGACGTGGTTGGATTTTGTTGAGTTTACATGGACCACCGACCAATTTCCGTAAGGGATTAAATAGCCAAATTTTTCCGACCGATATCCCGATTCCACGTGCCCAAGAAGTCCCCGAATAGTTCCAAGGTATGCTATAATTCTTCTGCCTATTCCAAGTCAATGCTCAACTGATTTTTGTTCATATTGTTGTCTGGTTTTCGACTTTTCCACGCCCACGTGGTGTAGAAAGATTAGTTGAGTGTTATCTTTCTTAAGTCTTATTTGGTTGTTCGTAATTGTAGAGCAAGAAGACCGATCCAGACCATACAGCACAGAACAGTCCAGAATTCCATCCGTTCCTGTTGCCCGTGTGTAGACCGTTGGACATCGTAAACCCTCGTTGAGGTAAAGTTCAGATTTAATTAGTCCTTTATCACCTTTATTAACTCCTACACGTTGTGCTAGTCCTTGTTCTATAATTGAGGCTCTTTTCTAAGACAACCAATGTTATTTAAGGTTTTTATGTTCACCTTTTGAAGTCCTACATCTGGCCGGCATCCGTACGTCTGCTGGCATCCGTGGGCTCCAGTGACAGTACACCGAGCTGCTGTCAAAGACATTATAAAGATAGACCGAACATCTCATTCATAAATACTCGTTGGTATTGTATCAAACATTCCAATGTGTCAAACAAGGACAGAAGAGACAGAGAAGTGAGAAGTCTAAAATTTCCGACCCTGGCAACTAGGCGCATTTGGATTGTTCTAATGGCCAGTGACGTATCGTTTTTTGGAACGAATTTAATTAGTAAAGTAAAAGTAAAGTAATTAGTAAAATTTTTACTCCATATTAATATACCGTATGATCGAGAAAAAACGGCGTCAGCGATGGCTATGGAATGAAGATCGCTATCATTTTATATGTAAATTTATATGGGAAATGTCATTGATGTTCATTTCCCAGCCAACTGGACGCCGTTTTTTTTCGATCATACGGTACTACATTAACACTTTTTCGTTAGATGAGTTTTGTTATAGGTCTAATATAATAATATAATTAATATCCCACATATACTTATGTTGAAACGTTAGTAGGCAGTTTTCGAAAATCGCTCCAACATCGATATTCAATTTAAACTTTCAGTTACTTCTGTATAAACTTTCAGTTACTTTTGAATATTTACAGGGTGACTCCGGCTTCCGAAACAGTTCTATATTAGGTTCGTGGTTGGTGACTTTTCTTTTAATTTTTTTTTAGAATATGGAGGCAATGGTAAAGTACATTTTAGACATTTTTGTAAACATAGGTGGCCGGAACATATTTTCAAACTAAAGTTGTAGATTTGCCATTAAATTTCAATTCCAGAAATACCTAGGGTTACCACCTGTCCTTTTTTGGAATAACTTGTCCTTTTGACTTTTTTTGACTTAAAAAGTCATTTTTATTTACGTATTTTCCCTGACAAAATTACCCACAGCAAACAGAAATATTCTTTTCGTCCAAATTTAATTAGAAATGTTTTAAAACTTATAAAATAAATTTTTCTTGTTTAGAATAGGCAACATTATTTAGAACTTCCCGTTTAATCTCAAATGATAGTTTAGGTTTTAGTTTTACCTTTTTTGATCTTAAAAAGAACTTTTCAAAATTAGTAATTGGTAACGATTTAGTTAGTACGCAATCGATAGCTTCCTGTAAAGTACTGTGTAATAGTTGTTTAATCTTGTATTATTAATAACTTCCTATACCTGAAATCAATATTTATTTTAATGAGAAAATTGTGTTTTTTTGAAAATATAAGACAAGATTTGACTTTCGGTCTTCTTCTCGTATTATGATGGCTCTGATACGAGGCAATTACCTTTTAGTCTCTCAATAGAAGGCATTTATCATTAAAAGTATCAAATCTGTGTGCTACAATATGGGATTTCTGTCGCATAATAATGAATATTACGTTTATTTACAAATCCATCACTTAGGTAGCTTCAGACAATCAAATTTTAAATGAACAAAAATACGAGTAGCGGAAAAAGGGGCCAAAAATCAAATTTTAGTTAAATGTCCCAATCTTCATGAACTGTATTAAGCATATGTATTGCGGTTTGAATCACCCTGTATGTTGACAAAAATATTTTGAAAATGTGCGTTACAATGGCCCCGATATTATGTAAAAAACCGAAATAAAAATCACACACCAAAAAGCTTTTTTGGAGGCCTGGGTCACTCTGTATATAGGTATGTATAAAACTAGTAGCCTAAGAATTATTTACAGTTCGTCCCATTCTAAAAAAAGGTAAACACTCCGTACAAATAACTCTAGGAAGAGGTATGTGTATTGTACGGTGGTAAAAAATTTTCTTAGGGGCAGATATAAGATATAATAAAGCAATAAAATGTAAAAAAGGTCGGGTAAACACCTTTGTTTATTTGTTGAGCAAAATTCCTTTAGAATATCGTATATAATGACCAAAATATGACGCAATTTAAAAAAAAATTTCACTTTCTGGCTTATAATAAAATTTCAAATGCAACGTTTATATTCAAATTTGTTTTGATCTACAACAATTAGGTAGTAATTGAGACCAATTATAATTCAATTACCGGCTACTACGTTCTTGTTTTAATCGATCAAAATTCAACAAATATAATTAGAAATTATTTTAATTGTGAGAGGCTACCTGGTGGGACGCCTATGTACAATTACGGCGGAAATATAAAAATTACAAATTCGGGTAATTTGAGCTTATTTTTTCACACATTTGACACTGTCCTACCTTATTGAAAATTCGCAGATTCAAAAGTACGTTAAACAAAAACAAAAACTACTGAAAAACACTGAAAAGTTCACTTCGGACTTGATTCCGACTTCAAACATACCGTAAGCTAAACGTAGTACGCTATAACGGACCAAAGGCCGTCGCGAGGGGTGGTGGGACGGACGGCTCATTTCATTCTGGAAGACTAGCAGCGACGTTGCCAATAGTTCTAGACGTTTCAGCACATTAAACAGTAAACATGTCCTTGAATAGTAACGCATATATCCTCTGGTTAATAACATATTATTACGCATGCTTTTTTGAAAATAAACTATTAATTTAATTAAGAAATTGAGATTTATTGATATACGGTGAAGGTTTTAAAGTCACCTTTTCTGCAAATCAAACTAAGTAGATAGGCGCAAATTTGAGATGTGGCAATGTCGCCTTCTCTATCTCAGTTGGTTTTTACAGTACGTAGTCAACCTCCGATTGTTTGATCGGGTTAAAATGCACAATGTGATATCTGTTCTTACTAAATCTATGGCTGCTGTGCACCGCCGCGCCGTAGCCACCCTGTAGCTATACACCGTAGCTCAGCCGGAGGAACTTCCGAGTTGTTTCAAGTTTATACAACGCTTAGGGTAAGACTGTTTAGATTAGTATAATTTTAGATTTGATATTTGTAATCCACCCAGGATATTGTACTTAGTTTAAGTAAGGGGGATTATGACGTCATACTTTTAGTTAGTTTTCTTGATTTAAATTTATGCTACTTTTCAACGTTTATTCATTTCCATTTCTTTAAATATTATCTTTTGATATTTAATAAATTGCTTAAACATCTTTAGTAGTATTATTTGCAGTCTAGTCTCATAGTTAAGTTAGAGTCACTTAAGTTCAAATAATTATAGTAAGATTTGAAGTTTATGGTAGTTGCACTCAACAGTTCGAGGTTAGTGTTGAAGTCTACTTAATAGTTACATCTCTATTGCCGAGTTCATAGAGTATAATCTCGTGGCGCCCTTTTATTAATATCTTTGAATCCCGACCACCCGGCTGTTAAAATTAAAAAGCTAGTGGCCTCTATGTAACTCATTCTGCATTAAGTATAAACTTGTGTTTTATTGAACTTCAAATTAGAAAGGGCGTGGCAGTAGGGTGTCACCGGACACAACCATGTCGGGTATGACCGGACGCAAAATAATTTCAACATTTTGTCATAGAATATTTAAAATGCCGAATTTTATTAACAACAAAGTACGTGGGTAATAAAAGCGCTATAATTTCCACACATATATATATTTTATCAAAAACTTTACCAAATCTTAACGAACCATCAACTTCCAAAACTAATTTTCCGTATTTTGAAGAAATAAGTCCTAATTCTGATACCAATAGAATTTTAGAAAAAAGTATTAGTGGTGTTCTTAAGAAAATTTCTCCCGCCCCTAATGCAGCTGAACGTAGAATTGTTTCAAGATTCAAGATTAAGATGTGCTGAAAAAAGTAAAATGCTTACTTCTACTCCATTTAAAAATGAGCTGGAAAGCTAATAGAGTTAAGAAAAATTTAAGTCAAAATGTGCAATTCTCGCTGAAAAAAGCAGTTGCACAAGAACAGAAGAAGCAAAGAACACATAAAGAGAAGACTAAGGATACCCAGGAAACTTATTGTATCGTTTGTCATGAATGTTTTGACGAAGACTAGACTCGGTGTAAATGTAAAAACTAAACCCATGAAGCTTGTTCTGGCGTTGAAAAAGATCAAATGTATTACAAATGTGATCTGTGTTGAAATTTTTGTGTTCTGCGGCAATATCCACATTTTTTTCTGTTTCCGATATTACCCGCCAATTTTTCAGAATTTTGAAGTGTTGTTTTTTTCTCCAGATAATTTTGTACTTATTTTTTAATATTTATGTTTGTTAGTTTTTAGATATACAGGGTGGCCCATCGAAAATTACATCGCCCGGGTAATTTTTTTTTCAGAAAATTCAAAAACACGTCAATTTTGTTTGTGAGGGGGACAATTTTTGCCCCAAAAATGATTGCAAAATCTTCAACCCTCTAAGTGGGGGTGTCATCCCCCAATTTTTTTCAAATGGGAAGGGGGGTCAAGTGGTTTGTTTTTGAAAATCGGTCGAGTCATAGAGAAAATATGAAGGATTGAAATTTGAAAAGTTTATTTAAACATTTATCAGAGTAAATGATAAGGATAAATTCCTTCGACCAATTTGCGGTTTTTTCTTATTATTTCTAGATGTTTACGCATTTTTTTACTTGCCACAAGGATGAACGATCGGGTTAGGTAGAGTGTACTTTCTTTTTGAACGGTGTAGTTAATCGGCACAACTGTCGGTACTGGGCTGAGGACAACCCCAGGGTTTTTTACGAGGTGCACACACAAAACCCTCAGAAATTGAACGTGTGGGCTGCTATTTTTAGAAATTCTATTGTGAGTCCTTTTTTTCTTCCTGGAAATCTAACAGGTGATATATACTTGGATTTACTGGAAAATACCATCGACCCAGCGGAACTAATATTTCTCAAAATGTGCGTATACTCTGTTTTTTTTCTCAGGTAAGATTTCGACAGACGATGACAGAAGAAAAGCAGATGACGTCCCATACCAATCTATTTAATTTTACTAAAAAAAGTTTCTAATTTTTAAGTTAACTATAGATGGGTTTAAATATAAATCCGTCATGCGTCGTGTCTTGTTGTTTTTAACCAGTTTTATTGGTTTATATCAAAAATGACAGATCGTATTTCAATTTTATTGGTTTGACGGAACGATGAACGACAAACGGACGCGGATGCGTATGAACTCGCCTTTAGATTTTTGACGCTTGTCAAAGTCTTATCAAATTATAGGCTATAATTTTGTGTCAGCTTTTATCAAATACCCTGCGTTATGGAAGATGATGCATTTTGATTCGTGTTATTACGTGTGTTTTGTGTCTTTTGTGTCTTTTGTGTCAAGTGGAGAGAAAAAATCGAGTGAAAATTAACTGTAGACCCAGAGTACAGTTTATGGTCAAAGGTTTATGGTTAATGCTCGCTGTCCAGGCAGAAAGTCTTATACAACACAATAAAGTTACCATCAGTAAAGTTCGTATACCATCTCGTCGTAGATACGTGCATCTCGAATATGGTAGAAGGACCATACTAAACACATACTAAAAACTGGAGTAGCTGTAAAATATCGACATCACACGATAGGTAAATAATGAATTTTAGTACTGCAGAAAAATAATGTCAAAAGGTACTGATTAAAAAAAATTAAGATTAAAGTTTTAATCAACCTTTAAGGTATAAAATTTGGTACCTAAGTGTTATTATTTAATAAAATAGTTTGTTTTATTTATGTTGTTTTATTTATTCCTCTGGAATATTACAAATTTGTATTTGTACATAAGTTATATTGATAAATATAATCATAAACGCGGGAAGTTTCATAAAGCTTGAAAGTAAGAAATAGTTCTTGTTTATATTTTTTGGTATATGGTGTCTTGTTTGTTTTGTATTAAAACATACCGTTTTTTATTAAATAAAATAACTCAATTACATTTTTTCAGTTTTATACAGTTTTTTTCACAATATTTTGAAGTAATCACTTGTCAGTCAAATTTTAAATATATTAATTTCTTCTATGCGTTCCAGTTGTACCAACTTATTTAATTGTAAAATAAAATAAACTACTTTGAAAATAAAAAGACAGACACATCTATCACTGTCAAGGATCTTCTCGTTGGACAGACTATAATTATTTAAACAATAACTTTCCCGTTCGGTGGATAGGACGAAGGGGTGCAATTGAGTAGCCTCCCCGGTCACCCGACTTGACTCCTTTAAACTTTTTTCTATGGGGACCCCTAAAAAAAAGTATATAGCACTCCACCCGCCTCATTAGAAGACCTGCGAAGACGAATTATTGATGTTTGTCGCGAAGTGACCCCGCAAGTTCTTCAGATTGTTCGAGAACGGTTTGAAAATAATTTGTATTACTGTATGGAGGTTGACGGGCAACATTTTCAGCATTTGCTTCATTAATAAGATAAGTTTTTTTTAATTAATTCAATTTATGCGTTTTTTGCAAAAAGTACTGTTCAAATTTCAGTCTTTCATATTTTCAAAATGACTCGACCGATGTTTAAAAACGAAGCGGGGATATACAGGGTGTTTCAAAATAAATGCGAAAAACTTCAGGGGGTGATTCCTTGTTCAAAATAAAGGGTAGTTTGCTTTATAAACGTTGGGTCAAAAGTCAACCATTAGGGAGATATCGCGGTACAAAGATGGCGGAAAAATAATGTTTTTATTTTTTATCTTGAAAACGAAAAGAGATAGACTAATGAAATTTTACAGAAGCATTAGTGTTATGAAAACACACTTTCTGGTATTTTTTCACTTTTTTAAAATGAGTGGAAGGGGTTGAAATAAACTACCCCTATCATTCTTGTTAATGAAATTTAAAGAAAAATCTTATCAAACACATGCAAAAGAAAAATAATTTTGATAGTTTAGTTTATTTAGAAACTTTTTATCTCTTGTGTTTTTTGATAAAACTCACACATTTGAAATTAAAAATAAAATGTAAAGCATTACATGCCAGGACAAAAACATTTTTAGATAAAGAATCTAGTGGGCAGCTGTAATTTTTTAGGAAAAAATCTAGTCGGCCGCTGTCACTTTAGGATGTTTCTAATATTGTTTTATTTGACATTACCCTACTGCAATACGTTATTATCTAGATTATTATTATTATCATTATTATCACTAGATTCTTAATCTAAAAATATTTTAATCCTGACATGTAATGTTTACATTTTATTTTTAATTTCAAATCGGTGAGTTTTATCAAAAAAATACAAGAGATAAAAAAGTTTCTAAACAAACTAAACTATCCAAATTAAATTTTTTGCATGTGTTTGATAAGATTTTTCGTTAAATTTCGTTAACTAGAATGATAGGGGTAGTTTATTTCAACCCCTTCCAGTCATTTTAAAAAAGTGAAAAAATTACCAGAAAGTGTGTTTTCATAACAGTAATGCTTCCATAAAATTTCATTAGTCTATCTCTTTTCGTTTTCAAGATAAAAAATAAGAACATTATTTTTCCGCCATCTTTGTACCGCGATATCTCCCTAATGGTTGACTTTTGACCCAACGTTTATGAAGCAAACTACCCTTTATTTTGAACAAGGAATCACCCCCTGAAGTTTTCCGCATTTGTTTTGAAACACCCTGTATATAGAATAGAAAGCTCTTTTCATTGCGACGCCACTTGACCCCCCTTACCATTTGAAAAAAGTTGGGGGATGACACCCCCGCTTAGAGGGCCGGAGATTGCAATCATTTTTGGGGCAAAAGTTGTCCCCCTCACAAACAAAATTGACGTGTTTTTGGATTTTTTGAAAAATAGAATACCCACCCTTGTGGAACGTTTTCGATGGGCCACCCTGTATAAGATTAATGTAAAATAATCGTTTGAATATGATTTTGTTGCAGACAGGGCCGGCGGAAGGCAAATATTGAGACCGGGCGAGTCACCTATGTGGCGCCCCCCCCCCCACCCAATAGTTATTATAATTCTCTTTTTTTCTCAATAATATCCTTTAACTACAACTAAGCATATTTATGCTACTTTAATAATAACTTTTCACTTAAAGATACTTCAAAACTCTACTCTTCTTTCATTCTTAGTCTGCGTTTGTTGTTTTTTGTATACCGGGTGCGTCTCGAAATTGCCTCAACCCCATAACTTTTTTATTTTTTTACATAAAAACGAGATTTGGTATGTTAGTATATGACATAAATTAGGAATGACTATTCAATTGTTTTTGGGGCCCTTCCTGTTTCATCGGAAATGACTAAAACTTTTGATTTTTAAATTGCACCTCGGTATATTTTTACTTCATTCGATAGAAAATGACACTCTGAGTAGAATGACATATCATATGTCAATTTTGACATTTTCATTCTAAAAAACATTATATTTTAAATTTCAATCTAGAGGATCGAGCCTTGGAAAAATACAGGGTGTCCCAGAAATAAGTGCAAATATTTTAACTGGTAGTATAGTTCAACTCCAGAAACACGCCTATGAGACTTTTTTCGAAAAAAAAATTTTGAAAATTCGAAATTTTTTGAAAATTTTTGGAAATTTTTTAGTTTTTAGTTAAAAAATATAATTTCTTGATAATATGGCAAAAGATCCAGTGGTTTTCAAAATTTTAGCAAAAAATATTTTTTTTTGGAAATTTTCGAAGTAAAATAACTCTTAACTTATCGAGATCTACCACCTCTTAAAATATTTGCACTTATTTCTGGGACACCCTGTATATAAGCTATAAATATATAGCTTTTTTTTGATAATAAGCATATCGAGATCCTCTTCAGCTTCTTGCGAAAGAATATTTACCTCATATAATTTTAGGATACATCAGCCATTAATAACAAATAAAAGGGTAGTAGAAAAAGTGCGATTTTGAGGAGTCAGTCTAAAACTGCCAATTTTGCTGGCTCTTGACCCAAAACAGTTTGTTTAGAGAAAATTTATAAAAACAAGAATTATAGAAAGAAAGGTTATTTACAAAAACTTGATAGCTTTTGAATTATAAGTAAAATACCACGAACAAATCAGATTTATATTTTTTTATTTTATTTTGTTTAAGATTTTTCCACGAAAATGAATTCGCAAATCCCAGTTTCAAATAGAGCACCCAAAAAAACATATAGAATGGAAGAAATTAAAACTATCCCAAAGCTTTCATGCAAAGGATTTTTTGAGCATAATTTCAGTAAACTAGAATAGGATACGTCTAAGATATAGTAGTGTTATAATGTTTAGTCAGATATTCTTCCCTATGTGGTTTGGTGTGTGGTAATAGGTAATATTTTAATGTGGAAATTGATAGTACCGATTAATTATTGATCTGGTCATTCGTTACTGTTTTTAAATATTTTAGTTGCCGTCATGGCGCCCCTCGTATATGGCGCCCCGGGCAGCCGCCCGGGTCGCCCGGCCCTTCCGCCGGCCCTGGTTGCAGAGCTTTGTTATTAAAGGTATATTTTGTGATGATTTGTTATCATGTACGATACTACCCGACTTTCCCCTACGTTTTATTGGATAGTGCATCTAACACAATTAACTCACATCCTGAAAAAAATGTCGGGATTCAGAAAAACCACTCATCAGTCAGAAATAAAAATCAGTTTTGAAATATATTTTTATTAAAAACACATATATTTATAAAACTAAGTACTGTAAATTATACATTTCTAAAGATTTTTTCTCTTCATTTCTTACTTATTATCCAGTCTTTAAGAATTTGATAAAATAATCATATAATATGTTTTAATTATATTATCATATGCAATATCACCAAATAGATCGTACGATCAAACGTTATATGACGACAGCAAACAAATATTGTGGCAAATTACGTTATATAATTAAAACTTACATTAAAATAATTTTAACTATTCAAGTCAAAGCTCGCTTGATCATAAAATATTTTGATCATAGGTATAGGTATTGAGATATCAGTTACTTAAAGATATATTTTAGTATATTTATATGTTACGGCTAAAGGAGGGCGCGCACTGCATCGGATCGGACCGACCAGCAAAAGCGACTGCGACCATCGTATATATAGACGGCGCCGGCGTCCACTAAAACATTTCGGCCTGTAGAGGCCAGATTCCTACCTCTACCTATCTACGATAGTCGAGTCACCGCCTTCGCCGTTTCTCGCCGGACTGGTACCGATTCAGTGCGCGTGCACCTTTAAACGGATACTTTTTTTAAGTAAATTTGTTTGCAAAATAGCTGGCTAGTTTATATATAACAAAGAGCAGTATATAGCAGAGAGTTTATATATAACAAACGCTGATATATACAGGGTTGTTCACCACATACGACACGGAGTATTGTAGCTAATCGATTAGATTTTTACAAATTGTAAGTTTTGGGTTCGTTGAAGGTCTATTAGAGCTACAATTTAAAAATATTTTTACAAGATACAGAGTTTCCCAAATAAGTAAAAAATATTATTCTTAAGAAAGTCCAGATTTAAATTGTCCTGAAGATGCAAATAAATTTTGCGAAACGTCGACAAATTTAAAACAAAGGACTTCTATTGATTTCTTACGATCCTAATCCAATTTAAAAAAAAAACACATTATATATTATTGGATCGACAACAATAAAAATTAAAAATATTATAGTTGTGTTTTTTTAAATGGACACCCTATTCTATTTTTGGATTCTACGATTGAAATAAAGGTAAATTTGATTAAAGTTCGTCACACTTAAACCTTACCATTTTTAAAATATTTTCAATTTTATGAAGTTGCAGTAAAAATTTTAAGGCTTCATTTCTCCAAAGGTATCAAAGTTTTAAAAGTCTAAATTATAAGAAAATGCATTTTCTACGAAAATTTGAAGAGATAAGTAAAAAATGGTATAATACAATTTGATAGACAATTACATTGTGCATCTGATTCACGTAAAATATATAGGGTGTTCCATTTAAATTAAACAAGTTATTGCCGTTTAAAGCTAGTAATTATTTAATACTAGTGTGTACCCGCGACTTCGTTCGCGTCGGATTAATCATTTGTAATGGTGATGATCAAGCAAAGCAAGAATTTCCATTAACATACAAACTAAGATAAAATTTTCTTACATTTATGTCAGCATGAGAAAAAACAATATGGCGATATTATTATATAACTTGGTATAATATTTGAGGGGTAGTTTCATCTCGTTGGAATTTGACTTTCGAAAATCCGTTTGCCAAAAATAAGCTTTTTACGTCAAGCAGTTTAAGCAGAATCGTGATTAATCAATTACCCAACTTTTTGAACACCCTGTATGATTTTTAAAAAATTTCAAAATATGTAAAAAACAAAATCAATTAGCGTGTCCAAGTGTTTTCCCGAAAGGCTCGCCGTATTTAAATAACATATATTGTAATATTTGTGGGTCGTTTTCATCCGCTTGGAATTTGAAATTCGAAAAACCCCTCCTTATCGAACCTCTACACCCCACAGTAAATCCGTTTGCCAAAAATCAGCTTTAAAAGTCAAACAGTTTAAGTAGAATCGTGATTACTCAATGGTCATATTTTATGAAACACCATGTATAAATTTTTAAAAAATCTTAAAATATGTAAAACAACGAAATAAAACGTGTTTAAGAGTTTTTCTTCGAAAAACTCACCAGTTTTTAAATAAAAAATATTCTAATATTTGAGGGGTGGTTTCACCCCCTTAGAATTCGAGTTTCGAAAAATCCCTTCTTATCGAACCTCTACACCCTAAAGTCAATCCGTTTTCCAAAAATCAGCTTTTTACGTCAAGCGCTTTAAGCAGGATCGTGATTAATCAATGACCAATTAATCAATTTTTCGAAACACCCTGTATACATTTTTAAAAAATCTTAAAATATGTAAAAGAAGAAAATAAAATATACGTGTTTAAGCGTTTTTTCGGAAACTTGACCGTTTTTTAAATAAAAAATATTCTAATATTTGAGGGGCGGTTTCACCCCCTTAGAATTCGAGTTTCGAAAAATCCCTTCTTATCGAACCTCTACACCCTAAAGTCAATCCGTTTTCCAAAAATCAGCTTTTTACGTCAAGCGCTTTAAGCAGGATCGTGATTAATCAATGACCAGATTTTTCGAAACACCCTGTATACATTTTTAAAAAATCTGAAAATATGTAAAAAAAGAAAATAAAATATACGTGTTTCAGCGTTTTTTCGGAAACTTGACCGTTTTTTAAATAAAAAATATTGTAATATCCCACCCCCCTTTTTACCCCCTTAGGGGATGAATTTTTAAAAATCCTTTCTTATCTTACGTAAACATCATAAAAGGAACCCCTGTGCAAAATTTCAGCTTTCTAGGGTCAAGGGTTTGGTCTGGGCGTTGATGAGTCAGTATCAGTCAGGACAGTCAGATTTATATATATAGATAAATTTTTGGACACTCTGTATAAGGTAGTAAAATTTTTATTATTGTAACACAATATCTGATCAATAAATAATTTTCAGTAAATACTTGGTATTAAAAACTTTGATACCCTTGGAGAAATGAAGCCTTAACATTTTTACTGCAATTTCATAAAATTGAAAATATTTCAAAAACGGTAAGGTTTAAGTGTGATAAACCTTAATCAAATTTACCTTTATTTCAATCGTAGAATCTAAAAATGGAATAATATACAGCGTGTTCCATTTAAAAAAATACAACTATAATATTTTTAACTTATTTGGGACACTCTGTATCTTGTAAAAATATTTTTAAATTGTAGCTCTAATAGTCCTTCAAGGAACCCAGAACTTGCAATTTGTAAAAATCTAATCGTTTAGCTACAATACTCCGTGTCGTATGTGGTGAACAACCCTGTATATATACAGGGTGTCCCAGAAATAAGTGCAAGTATTTTAACTGGTAGTATAATTCAAATCCAGAAACACGCCTATGAGGTTTTTTTCGAGAACAAATTTTTTTGAAAATTCGAAATTTTTTTAAATTTTTTTTTTTAATTTTTTTTATTTGGACACTCTGTATCTTGTAAAAATAATTTTAAGTTGTAGCTCTCATAGTCCTTCAAGGAACCCAGAACTTACAATTTGTAAAAATCTAATCGTTTAGCTACAATACTCCGTGTCGTGTGTGGTGAATAACCCTGTATATATACAGGGTGTCCCAGAAATAAGTGCAAGTATTTTAACTGGTAGTATAATTCAACCCCCAAAACACGCCTATGAGGTTTTTTTCCAGAACAAAATTTTTTGAAATTTTTTTTTGTTTTTTTTTAATTTTTATTTAAAAAACATAATTTCTTGATAAGATGGCGACATAGGTATTAGATTAAATTTAGAAGAAAGAATCTCCAGAAAAGATCCAGCGGTTTTTAAAATTTTAGCAAAAAATCATTTTTTTTGGAAATTTTCAAAGTAAAATAACTCCGTTATTTTGGACTTATTTGAAAAACGATAAAGAGAAAATATGTTTCTTTTATCAAGATCTGCCACCCTTAAAATACTTGCACTTATTTCTGGGACACCCTGTATATCAAAGAGCACAACCAACACCACAAACTGACACCTAACCAACAAAATAACAGCGCTGTTTGCAAAATAGCTGCAGTATCCATTTTAGCCGTAACATAGGTATATAAAAATGTATAAAAATATTTATATAAATAGAAACAAATAATAAGCCTATTTACGTTTCTTTTTATTGCAAATTTCAAAAGAATAAACATGGCTTGTTTTAAATACTTAATAAAAATAAGTATACAGGGCTGTTCACCACATACGACACGGAGTATTGTAGCTAAACGATTATATTTTTACAAATTTCAAGTTTTGGGTTCGATGAAGGACTATTAGAGGTACAATTTAAAAATAATTTGACAAGATACAAAGTGTCCCAAATAAGTAAAAAATATCAAAGTTGTATGTTTTTAAATGGAACACCCTGTATTATTACATTTTTAGTTTCTACGATTAAAATAAAGGTAAATTTGATTAAGGTTTATTATACTTAAACCTTACCGTTTTTGAAATATTTTCAATTTTGGGAAATTGCAGTAAAAAGTTTAAGGCTTCATTTCTCCAAGGGTATCAAAGTTTTTAATACTGAATATTTACTGAAGTTTATTTATTGATCAGTTATTGTGTTGCAATAATAAAAATAATACTACCTTATACAGTGTCTAAAAATTTATTTTAAATAATTTCTAGCTTTAAACGCCAATAACTTCTTTAATTTAAATGGAACGCCCTGTATATTTTAGGAGAATCAGATGCACAATTTAATTGTCTATCAAATTGTATTATACCATTTTTTACCTATCCCTTCAAGTTTTCGTAGAAAATGCATTTCCTTATAATTTAGACCCTATTTGTCAACATACCCATGGAATATTGACATTTTAGATTGTTTTTAAAGCAACAAATGTACAAAATGTACAGGCTAGTAATATTATCGTTTTTAGCAAAACGATAATATTACTAGCCCATTTGTATGCAAAAAGAAAACTATTTAAATCTTTATAAAAGAATGAATTAAAAAATTAAATGAATGAATTTTATACCATTAATTAAATATAACACCATTATTTCCGCCCATATACTAATTAATTACATACTTAATTGTGTTCGTTAATAAATTATTCTAAATAAATGTGGATTTGAGTCAGAAATCAATATAATAATAAGTTATCAAAATTAAAGTCTCTGTTGTTATAAATAAGTATTTATTAAAAAATGAAATATCATTTTTAAGGTGTTTCTTTTTATCACACTGTCTAATGCCCATACAAAATTCAACTTTTTAGTATTTGGAGCAATTATTATTAATCAACGCAAACAGTCAGTTAATGTAGTTTGAATACTGGAATCATATTAATTGGTCCCCTTTAACAAATATTTAAACAGTTTTTTTATTTTTTAATAAAATAAACAAATTATATCGACAATATTAGTATCTGTACTCTTTAAAAATTTGGTACATCTTTAAAAATAATCTAAAATGTCAATATTCCATGGGTATATTGATAAATAAGTTCTAAATTACAAGAAAATGCATTTTCTTCGGAAACTTAAAGAGATAGGTAAAAAATGGTATAATGTAATTTGATAGACAATTAAATTGTGCATCTGATTCTCGTAAAATATACAAGGTGTTCCGTTTAAATTAAACAAGTTATTGCCGTTTGAAGCTAATAATTATTTAAAATAAATTATTAGGAACTCTGTATAAGGTAGTATTATTTTTATTATTGCAACAAAATAACTGCTCAATAAATAAACTTCAGTAAATATTTAGTATTAAAAACTTTGATACCCTTGGAGAAATGAAGCTTTAAAAGTTTTACTGCAATTTCACAAAATTGAAAATATTTCAAAAACGGTAAGGTTTAAGTATAATAAACCTTAATCAAATTTACCTTTATTTTAATCGTAGAAACTAAAAATGTAATAATATACAGGGTGTTCCATTTAAAAACATACACCTTTGATATTTTTTACTTATTTGGGACACTCTGTATCTTGTCAAATTATTTTTAAATTGTACCTCTAATAGTCCTTCATCAAACCCAAAACTTACAATTTGTAAAAATCTCATCGTTTAGCTACAATACTCCGTGTCGTATGTGGTGAACAACCCTGTATACACACGACTCTCCAAGAGTGTTTTCTTAAACTGTTTTTCTTGATCTTTAGACACTTAAGAGTATTTCGGTAGTAAAGCATCGTCAATATTATCATTTACCTCATTCCCTATTTTGGGTTTCATTGTCTGCATTTCGACCGCATGTTTGTATTCCTCACCTTTCAAAAAGCTCTGGATTTCTTCCAGACTTTTGCCTTTTGTTTCTGGAACAACAAAAATTATAAATATCAAACCAAGTACTGAACATATTGTAAATCCGTAAAAGGCCATGTGTATTCCATAGTTGTCCATCATCACTTGTAGAAACTTGGAAGCGATCGTTGCGACGACACTGTAGTAGACATCAGCTAAACATAACGCGTACGCTTTAACACTAGTCGAGAACAACTCCCCTAACAGACAAATCGGTATACTTTGCATACCACAACTAAAGAAAATAACAAAAAGAATTAAGCCGGCAACTGGCACAAACTCGAAATCGGACAGATCTAACGTCGACTTATGTTGAAGGTAAAAGTAAGTAGCCTCGACCAATAAAGCAAATATGGAGCCAGACATGGAAATTATTAACAAGGGTTTTCTTCCTGCTTTATCAACGATCGAAGACGACAATATAGTCATGAGGAACATTACTGCAAAATATATAATGGATGCTTCTTTGGGCGACACTTCACTTCCCGCTTGTTTAAAAATTTCCTGAGCGTAAAAATTAATAGCCGTGGTTCCGCTGAACTGCTGAAAACCCCTTAGCCCCGCGACAATAATTACAGCTTTTCTATTACTGGGTACTGTAAACAGATCACAAAAACGGCCTCTAGCTTTTGAAGTTGTTTGAATAGACCTGTTGATTTTCTCAATTTCGGCATCTACGTCAGCGTTGGCTCTTAATCTTCGTAAACTTTCCTTGGCCTTTTCGGTTTTCTTTTTCATCAAATAGTAATAGGGACTCTCGGGCATCCAAATAAAAGTAAAGAATGCTATAACGCATAAGGATGAAGATATCAAAGCTGTTACTTTGATATTGAAATAGGAACCGATTATATTTATAAGTAAGTATCCTAGAATCCAAGAGATTGAGCAGCTAGAACCTAGAAAACCTCTAACACTGGGATCAGCGATTTCCCCGATGTACATTGGAATTGCGGTGAATGAGACTCCATCTGCCATTCCTGCTATAAATCTGAAATAAAAGCGACAATATATCTAAAAATATTTAATTAAGGCATCAAATAAATAAAAAAATACATGGAATTACAGCATACGCCACAGAACCTGTACAGTCATTCATGGGGAATCACAATCAAGGCCTGGGTTTATTTACTGTTACTCTCAAATCTATAAACTGATAACTGTATTTATTTAAACATATGTAATTATTAAATAAAAAAAATGGAAATATTTTTCCAAAAAAAATTTACGCCACCGACTTTTTTCTTTAATTAGCACACTTGTGTGGGTTTAATGTAGTAGTGGGAACTATCGAATGAATACTATTGAAACATTCGATAGTTGCAATTCATTCGAATAATTCGATAGCTAGTAAGAAAACATTCGTCGAAAACTATTCGAATAAAAATTATCGAATAGATGCGTCATCTGCCTTGAAATATAGTATTCTCTAGTAATTCGGCAGCAAAAACCATTCATTTATTCGTCAGGATCGATTTTAATAAAATATAAACTGGATTTTAGTTGTCGTCCGGCGACGTAGGTTTCTTTCCTAGAAACCCGATAGCGGTCGGTGGCAATGCTATGAAAGAAGCCGGCATCTTTGATTTTTTGCGGAGTCAAATAAAGATAAGGACACATTATTTTTTTTATTGAGGTGCTAGTATTTACACAGAAAATATATTATGAAGGGCGCTGTTGCCATATATTCGTATTAGTTGGTATTAGCAAAGAATATTATTCTTTAGCATTAGTTAGTTAGGGATAGTATGTCTATATGTTTTGCATTTTTTATTAATATTCTGTTGTTACACTGCAATAATACTTTTTATTTTGGATGTAGGAAAATGATTTTTAATGTTTTTAAGCAAAGACTGATTTAATAAATAATAATAACAGTAATAATTTGTTATACCTATTAACAACAAAATTTACAATCATTTAATAATATAAACATTTTTTTTAAGTAGTAGCAAAATATAAACAACAAATAGAAGTCAAAAGTATTTATATTAGATCCTATTTAAAAATAATATAGTCTCTAAATGTGGCAACGTGGGTTTATTAAATAATAATAATTACAGAACTAATTAGTTATATTAACAACAAATTTTAAAATCATGAAATATAAACATTTATTAATTTTCTAAGCATGCAGTGTAATGGAAGGAAAATATAAATAAAAAATTAGAAATCAAAATTATTTATATTACTTTTTATTACTTTATATTACTATTTCAAAATATTTACTTTTGCTGGCATTTACTTTAAAAAATAAATGAAATATTTCTTCGCAAAAAACTACATGTAAGAGAATTAGCATAAACAAAATACAAACATTGTTAACTTTTTTTTTTAAATTGGCACGTGTAAAACTTTCAATTTAATTTTCTCACCCCAAAATTTGAGTTCGATAACCATTTACTTAACCACATTACTTAAATATGTTTATTAAGTTCAACTAATTTATATTATTAAAACATCTAAAATACAAATATGTATTTTTAAAATTAATTGTAAGTTCATCTCATCTCTCTTAAAAATTGCTACTTCTCAAAATTTCCCATTAAAAAAATGCAATCTAACCTAACCATAATATACCATATAAAATTAAATAATTGAAAGATCGGGCTACGGAAAATCACACAAATTTTCGGAAAAATTTTTACCACTGCGCACACAATCGTCAACTAAAAAAACAACTATTTTAGTATTTTAAATATTTTAATAAACGCAAAAATACCATAGTATTTACAAGGCGAAGTTATAAAAATTTGGAAGAACTAATAATGCCACTGACGCACACAAAAATCAAACGAATACTATATTTCATTTATCAAAAGCATTCGATAGTCGTGGCGCAACGATAACCATTTAGTCGCACGGCGAGGTTGTCACATATGCTTTAGTATACAAATGAATGAATGATTTTATTCGAATAAAACCATTCGATAGTTGAAATCGTTCATTCAGCAACCATTCGATAGTCTAATTCATTCGATAGTTCCCATCGCTAGTTTAATGTCGATTAAAAGCTCTCTTGATGTTTTGTCGAATTCGATTTATTTGATGAGATTACCACAAGAGATGGCACATTTTGAAACACCCTTTATAGTTAATAATTAAGAACAAATCAAAAGCTAAAAACAATTAATAAGGGTTTGATCTATTTAAGTCTGTGGAGAAAATATAGAGCGTTGGCATTTTCTTCTCCTAATTGACAAGTTTTAACGTTTTTATTGTGTGAGCCAGAAAATCTATTAGAAAATTAAATAACTGTAATATTAAGTTCCTATGAAAAGCGTAAAGAATATAATTTTATTAAATTTTTAGTGAAATTTAAAATATATCATAATTTTTAAAACGAACATTGAATTTATTTTTTATGATACAATGCTAGTGATGAGCAAATGCAAGATCAAGACCAAGACTCGCTTGATCTTTGTCTTGATCTTGCAGTATAATAGTAGTGTTGGTCTTGGTCTTGCAGAGTGCAGTCTTGGTCTTGCTGCAAGACTCTTTCAAGTCTTGTACTTTTTAATTGATTTTTAGTAAAGGCACTTTAAATAAATAGAATTTTAAGCAATTAATGCAAATGAAACTTTATGAAGAAAGAAACAATATTTGACAGATGAAAATTTGTTTTGAAAAAAAATTGTGGTAGTTCGAATTTAAATCGAGAAACTTCAGCATATATTATTCTGAAAAGAAAGTTCGGTAAATGTATGTCTTAAAATGCGAATTTCGAAGATACAAGTAAAGTTTCATTTTTATTTCCATTTATTTTTCAAATAATTTCCGAACTAACGTGAATATTTGGATGGTTTCTGTTAAACCTTTGGCACAAAAAAAAAATCTAAATTTATTACTTTAGTCTAATAACTAAGTATCTCTATTGCCATCATATTGATTTTTTGTCAATTATTTCGATTCCAAATATCTTGAGAACTTTTACCAAGAGACCTTTTTTGCGTTGAAAACGACAGTATATTTTTTATCTTAGCAATGTAATAGAGGTATGGACGATAAGTTATTACTCTTCAAAACAGTTAAAAAACATGTAGCTGACACCCCCTAAAATGTGAGTCTTACTCCTACGAACATCAAAATCTAATTTGTCATGTAAAAGAATATCCAGATATCCATTACATCCAAATATCGGCGTTAGTTTGTAGAAAATATTTCGAAAAAAACTAAATAAAAATGAAACTTCTACACCCTGTATGAAACTAAGCCATTTCAAGACATAAACTTATCCAAAAATGTTTATTACCTATTTTCATCTAGAGAATATGCTTCCAAAGATTTTCGATTTCAATTCGACCACCCTGTATATTGAATCAGCATCACTTTTTCGTTTTTTTTTGCAAAAGTCGTGAAAACACGACACATTTACTATAAATTCAAACAATAATTTTGAGCATTTTTATATTATGTTTAATGTTTATTTGAATCTACGATTTGAATGGTTCAAAAAACATGAGCGATTTAACTAATACCGTTGATAGAAGAAATAAGGAGATGCGCAACCTTATGGGCAATTTCGTGGCACAAAACCTGTCCGAGATGTAGCTGGCGTTACCGTCAGCCTGTCCGAAAATTCCGAGGTTTAGTTTAGTTTTGCGCCACAGCGCAGCGCAGCGGATAAAGAATACTGTACCGTAGTTCTTGTTTTATATGCCGTGGTTCTGCTTTCAGTCAACAAAGTGAGTGGCTGCCGGAGATTAATCCGTAAATTTACGCATTTTATGTACAGTACGTTAATAATACGGATTTTCTATCATTAAACAATTTAATATAATATTATATGATTAAACAAAGAACATTATAGATTATAGATTTTAGATTCCGTAGTCCACTATAGTGAGATGTTTGGACTGCATCTCAATGTCTCCAAGACCAAACTATTGGTCTTTTCTAAGACTCCAATAAATGCACACCTGCGTGTCAAGGGACAAACAATCGAACAAGTGACCTCAATAAAGTATTTAGGAGCTAACATCAATAGTCGGAAGTTGCGAAAGGAAAAGAGTAGTTGCACTCTCGCAAATATTTTCTGCCAGTTTTTGCAAGCTGTCGAATATCGCCAGCTTGCAAAGCGTTTCAGTTGAATTCCGTCCGTCGAGCTGCGAGGTTCGAGCGTTGCATCCCAGCACAGAGACGGATTGACAAAAAATGAGTGCCTTACTGTGTGCTACTATTAATTGTAGTAATAATTCAAAAAATTGTTCTTTGAGTTTTTTTAGATTTCCATCGGATGTAAATCGGCAAGCTGATAGTAATTATCAATAAACATTTAATTATATTTGTTTATTTTAGAAGCTGAGATATTATGTAATTAATTAAATGTTATTATTTTTTTTAGCATGTGGGCAAATCTTAAAGTTTTTTTAGATATACAAGGTTGTCTCAAATATACGCATGAAAGCTATTCTTTAGTCAGGGGATTTACTTGTAGGCTGCATTCAATAATAATTTACGAGATAATTTATATAGATTGGTTTTTGAAACAATTTTTAGAGTAAATATTTTGTACATCTAAAGTCTCCTAAATTATTCATATTTCACACAAACATAATCTATTATAAATTGAGTGGACTGTATTTTTTTTATGTTTTTTTTTTATTTTATTTATTTTTTATTATAAGTGGTCGTAATATAACCAATATTCAAAATAAATACGAACCGCTCATTGAGTTTATATATTTGAGGGAAGATGCCACCTAGCTTTAAACCACCGTAAATATACAGGGGTGGCCGTGTGTTGCGAGAAGTCCAATATCGTCGTTTGTCGAAGATTGGCGAAAAAGTTTTTATTTACCATATGTTTCAAAGGTTTGCCAAGGTCGTATCCTATAATATTTTGTTATATACAAGTGCAAAAAGTTATGGTAAAGTTAATTTTGTTTTTGATTCATTTTACATCATAAGATATGCGTTACTATTAAAAGACATGTTTTACTGTTTGTGCTGAAGCAAATACAAGAACTATTAACGTCGCTGTCTTCCAGAATGAAATGAGCCGTCCGTCCCACCACCCCTCGCGACGGCCCTTGGTCCGTTATAGCGTACTACGTTTAGCTTGCGGTGTGTTTGAAGTCGGAATCAAGACGAAAGTGAACTTTCAGTGTTTTTCGGTGGTTTTTGTTTTTGTTTAACGTACTTTTGAATCTGCGAATTCAGTATGGTACGACAGTGTCAAGTGTGTGGAAAAATAAGCTCAAATTACCCGAATTTGTCTTTTCACAGGTGGGTATTGTTTTCGTCATTGTACATAGGCGTCCCACAAGGGAGCCTCTCACAATCAAAATAATTTCTAATTATATTTGTAATAATTAATCTATTAAAACAAGAACGTAGTAGCCAGTAATTGAATTATAATTCGTCCCAATGACTGTTGTAGATCATAACAAATTTGAATATAAACGTTGCATTTGAAATTTTATTATAAGCCAGAAAGTGACATTTTTTTCTTAAAATTGCGTCATTTCTGGTCATTATATACGATATTCTAAAGGAATTTTGCTCAACAAATAAACAAAGGTGTTACCCGACCTTTTTTACATTTTATTGCTTTATTATATCTGCCCCTTCGGCCTTGTTTAGACAAGTCTGTTGAACTTAATGCAGAGAATAAGCATATATGTAGGGGTTAGGCCTTAATAATTTTTTGCTTCTTGTATTTTGTTTATTTATACATACCCTACCAAGCCTTGAGCTCCATCTACGGTAACGTAGATGAAGCAAACGTAATTCATTATTATGCGACAGAAATCCCATACTGTAGCACACATGTTTGATACTTTTAATGAATCAATTTTCATTTTCTCATTAAATATTGATTTTATGTATAGGAAGTTATTAATAATACAAGATTAAACAACTATTACACAGTACTTGGCAGGAAGCTATCGATTGCGAACTAACTAAATCGTTACTAATTACTAATTTTGAAGTTCTTTTTAAGATCAAAAATGGTAAAACTAAAACCTAAACTATCATCTCAGATTAAACGGGAAGTTCTAAATAATGTTGTCTATTCTAAACAAGAAAAATTTATTAAAGTTTTATAACATCTCTAATTAAATTTGGACGAAAAGAATATTTCTGTTTGCTGTAGGTAATTTTCTCAGGGAAAATACGAAAATAAAAATGACTTTTTAAGCCAAAAAAAGTCAAAAGGACAAGTTATTCCAAAAAAGGACTGTACTTTTCAAAAAAGGACAAGTGGCAACTCTAGGTATTTCTGGAATGAAAATTTAATGGCAAATCTACAACTTTAGTTTGAAAATATGTTCCGGCCACCTATGTTTACAAAAATGTCTAAAATGTGTTTTACCATTGCCTCCATATTCTGAAAAAAAATTGAAAGAAATGTCACCAACCACAAACCTCATATAGAACTGTTTCGGAAGCCTGAGTCACCCTGTGAATATTCAAAAGTAACTGAAAGTTTATATAGAAGTAACTGAAAGTTTAAATTGAAAATCGACGTTGGAGCGATTTTCCAAAACCACCTACTAACGTTTCAACATAGGTATATGTGGGATATTAATTATATTATTATATTAGACCTTATAACAAAACTCATCTGACGAAAAAGTGTTAATATAGTATATCAATATGGAGTATAAATTTTACTAATTAATTTACTTTTACTTTACTAATTAAATGCTTTCCAAAAAACGATACGCCACTGGCCATTAGAACAATCGAAATGCTCCTAGTTGCCGGGGTCGGAAATTTTAGACTTCTCTGTCTCTTCTGTCCTTGTTTGATATATTGGAATGTTTGATACACTACCAACGAGTATTTATGAATGAGATGTTCGGTCTATCTTTATAATGTCTTTGAGCAAGATATGATTTTGGACTAGATAAATAGACTATGGATCCTTAGTCCAATTTAGATCTTATCAAAGTGATGTAAAGGTGAAAAAGTACGGAGTGAGAGCAGCTAAATTTTGAGTGGGATAGCCATTTAATGATGTTGATGGTTTTACTGCAATCTGTTTTTATATTGATTATGTGTTCGTTCCATGAGAGTCTGTAGTCAAAATAAAGTCCTAAAAATTTGACAGAAGATTTTGATGCAATGGGCAGGTTTGAGAGTGAGAGAGAGTTGATGTAACCTCGGGCAGTTGTGTTTTCTACAAAAGTGCACAGATGAGGATTTGGAAGGGGAGAAGGAGAAGCCGGAAGTGAGACACCATTTAGACAAGTTATTGAGGCATATCTGCAATTTCCTTTCAGAGACGTGAGGGGAATGAGAAGAATAATATATTACTATGTCGTCTGCATATAGTCGATGTTTTATTCCTGCTTGAAAGAGTTGAGTTACATTGTTAATGGCTATGTTAAAAAGGAGTGGACTCAACACAGAACCCTGAGGAACTCCGTTCTCTAAGATAAGTTCATCCGAGAAAGAATTATTTATTTTTACTCTAAAAGATCTATGTTAATGGAAATTAGAGATAAAATTTAGTGTATGACCTTTAATGCCCTAGTCATACAAAGTTTTAGTTATGTTATATTTCCATAAGGTATCAAAGGCATTTTTTAAATCGAAAAAAGCAGTTTTAGCAGAGGAAACCATCTGGTTTCCTCTGGAAAAAGAATCCCAGATATCCTCGCTGGGTCCTATTAAGTGATCGGTTGTAGATCTATGATGACGGAAGCCATACTGGTGTTTACTAATTAGAGATTTGCTTTCGATTAGCCAGGAAATTCTAACGTGGACAATACTTTCCATGATTTTGCAAAGATGGTTAGTGAGGGATATGGGACGGAAACTTGTGGCTTTTGTTTTACACATTTTAGTATGGCAACATTGTCGCTTTCAGATCTACACCCGCTACACCGTCTTATATGCCTTCGCTGGCCGAGTTAGAGAAAATAAGTGTTTTATGCGTTGACCGCAGAACGATTTGTGTCACCACCGTACAGCACTTGGGAGGTAAGAGGAAATCAAATGAGCCTTGTCACAAATTCGCCCATTAGGTTGCGTATCTTTCCAATTCTTTCAATCAACGCTAATACGGTAATATTCGGTATGTTCCGACAAAAAACATTTTATACTTGCTTTATGCCATATAAAACGCTAGTCTTGGTCTTGTTTTTTTGTGCAAGATCAAGACCATTATCGCTCATCATTATACAATGGTTTTGTTATACAATAGTAAGTATTAAAAATAAAGAACTACCTGGCTATATGAAGATAAATTACACTTGAAGCAAAGGCCACCATGATCCACGCTATAAAAAAAGGTATAGCTGTAAAAAGAATGGTCTTCTTTCTGCCGAAATAATCTACTATATATGCGGCAGTCACTGCTCCAATCACAGCACCCAATAATGGCATCACGGCCATTAGAGCTCCTTCACTATTTGTAATACTTAACGATGAATTTGTGTTATTGAGCAGTTGAGGAAGCGACGGTGAAGGCCAGCCATAATGCATACCATCTGTTACAAGAGCAAGATCTCCTAAAATTAAAAAGTCATTGTTTTCAAAGTTTTAAGTACAACATTTCTGTGATGTACTAGAATATAATAATACAGGGTGGCGCACCTCATTCGCCTCGGTTGATTATACGAAAACGGAAAGATGTAGAAACAAAATATTTTATGGATATATGTGGGAACGTAATGTGCCCAATTTAAAATTATTTTGAAATATATAGGGTGTTTCAGAACTAAGATCCATACCGAAGTTATATTTTTTCTTATGGAACACCCGGTATTTTATTTCATTTTTGGATTCTTGGGCCCAAAAAAGGCATTTATTCTAAGGGTTAAATATGTTTAAAATCTTTGGTTCTTGAGATATTTAATGATATTTAAATATGCATGCAACAATAGAATAGATTATTAACACCCTGTACATTACATTTTAGAATTAATTCTTATGCTAAGTTTAAAGGTAGAGAAATAAACTTTACTGAAAAATGTTATTGCTTCCTTAAATTTATACAGGCGTATCAAAAATTGCTGATCTATTTTAAGAATTTATTTTACATAAAAACCTCGTTATTTCAAATACAACACCCTGTATTTTTTTAAATAAATCGATGCAGATTCAAATGCTCTTTCAAACTATATTAGGGTTTCCTATACCTATCTAGCTCAGATTTTGAATAAAAAGCGATTTTTAAATAAAATTGTAAAAATATAAATAAATGAAAGTTAGTAAATATTTTTAAAGTTGACATTAGTTTATGGACATTATTATTTATAATTTATAACAGTTTACTTAAATTTACCTACAATAGTTTAATATAAGTAAGTATTCACTATATTATCAAGGAAAATATAGCAGTATCTGCTGGCGGAACGAATGGATGTTACTAGTGATTTTATTTTGTGAAGAAAATTGATTCTTGCCCTCAAGGGCTTATATAAATAGGAGTCTTCCTGATAAGCGTTCTTTTGAAAAACTACTTGTCCTATATTGCAGAGCTGGTAGTGTGGTTTATAAAAATTTATTAGGCAGAAACCTGTCATTGGAAATGAAGAAAATGAATTTGCCGTAATTGGCTCTTTTATAGAAAATCCATATATCTACAAGTCATTGTAAAATAAATCAAAGACTACTTCTTTGTTTTCCTTGGTAGAATAATAAATACATATTTCATAGATATTACTTATTAAACTATTGTAGGTAAATTAAATAAAAGTAAACTGCTATCAATTTAAATAATAAAGTCCATAAACTGATGTCGACTTTAAAAATAGTTACTAACTATCGCTAGAAAATTGCCATGGCGACACCAGCCACCTTGATTGCAATTTTATTTAAAAATCGCTTTTTATTCAAAATATGAGCTAGATAGGTTTAGGAAACCCTAATATAGTTTGAAAGACATTTGAATCTGCTTCGATTTATTTAAAAAAATACAGTGTGTTGTATTTAAAATAACAAAGTTTTCATGTAAAATAAATCCTTAAAATATATCAGCAATTTTTGATACCCCTGTATAAATTTAAGGAAGCAATAACATTTTTCAATAAAGTTTACTTCTCTACCTTTAAACTTAGCACAAGAATTAATTCTGAAATGTAATGTACAGGTTGTTAATAATCTATTCTATTGCAGCATGCAAATTTAAATATCTTTAAATATCTCAAAAACCAAAGATTTTAAACATATTTAACCCTTATAATAAATGTCTTTTTTTGGGGCCAAGGATCGAAAAATGAAATAAAATACCGGGTGTTCCATAAGAAAAAATATAACTTTGGTATGAATCTTAGTTCTGAGACACCCTGTATATTTCAAAATAATTTTAAATTGTGCACATTACCTCCCCACATATACCCATAAAATATTTTGTTTCTACATCTTTCCGTTTTCGTATAATCAACCGAGGCGAATGAGGTGCGCCACCCTGTATAGTCTGACCAACGACTCAGGGAAGATTTAGACAAATGACATCCAAAAAATGTCAGCAAATACGATTTGCTTGTGCATTAAAATGACAGATACAACTGTCACTGTCAGTGATCCTCTCGTTGGATAGACTATACTTCTGGAAAACACAGTAAATATACCGGATATTTGTCAAAAGTGACCCACCCTTATAACATTTTTATTTTTTCAGATAATAAAAGGAAATTTATAATGTTAGTATATGACATACATCAGGATTGATTGGCTTATTCGATTACTTTCGGTCACTTCGCTCGTGTTTCATCGGAAATAGCAATTTTTGATTTTCAAATGGTACTCTCGATATTTGATATTTTTTTACTTTATGTGATAGAACATTCTGAATAGAACGACATATCGTATGTCAACTTCTGACATTTTTAATTAAGAAAAAACATCAGATTGATATCCCATCTCATATTATCCATCGTCATTGTATTTATTTATGCTGTAAGTGTGTCTAAGTTTCTTTTATTTCCTTTTTCAAGTCATTATTTCATATCAACAGTAGTTTTTCAGACGTGTATTTCTAATAGAATTTATGACAATTTTTACAATAACTTAGCATTATAAATAGTACATTGCGGAAATTTTAATAATGGTGTTATTACTTTTAATGTAATCCAAAGATATTTTTGATAAAAATATTTTTTTATTGTGAATTTTGAGAAACATGGCTTTGCAAAACTTTGTTAAAAATTATACAATTTATTTGGGAATTTGGGAATTTATAGATAAACATGCAGAATGTGGGTATGGTAGGAGGTGGCAACGTTGCATTCTCTCCGACACTCTCTATGCTCGGTAAACGAATTTCCCGGGGAGTGAACAGTGGCACTCAAAAGTTTTTCAACATTTTCCGGAAAATGTCAAGAAAAATATAAAATTTTCAACATTTTTTTTTTCGCGAAAAAAACCTCATAGGCGTGTTTCTGGGGTTGAACTATACTACCAGTTAAAATATCTGCACTCATTTCTGGGACACCCTGTATATTCAAATAAAACTATATTAGTAATTTCATCTTTTGGAAACCCAAGGTATTATACCTTTTAAACTGTATAATTGCACACACTTATAATAACTTTATAGTTTAAACACCTCTTTTTACAGATTTATAACTTTTTTCACCCTTCTATTATCGATTATAATTACCACTTACCACGTCCGCACACCTACCGATAAATCGATGACTGTCAACTGCGGCAATACCACTCCGCTACGTGCTACGACAGGCGCCGTAGGTGTAGGGGGCGTAAAATATCGATAAAATGCATAATATGTACTATAAAGAATATCTATTTTTTTTTGTTTTTTTCTCATATTATACACTATTGTGAAATTAAAATATTCCTTTATTAAATTTGATTGATAAAAAGTGAGAGATAAACATTTATTGACTGGTATGATTTTTTCCGTATTCTATTAAAACTATTTTTATATACTATAATATTTTTAATAACTCGGAAAAAGACGGTTTAAAACTTCGAAATCTATTTGGTGAGTGAAAAAAGATCCACAATTTGAACTTTTATCGGGTAATTATCAACGCTGCTAAATAAAGTTGCGCCTCCAGTTGGTGACGTCACGAGATTTTTACGTCACAGCTGTCCGGCCTTGTTATTACGGTGGTTACGCTTTGACGGATAGTGTCTTGATAGAAAAGTTATATGAGGAGAAATATACACAATATCAAATAATAATTTATTACATTTTACATTCTTGACTGCTCTATTAGTTATTTTTAGTGCAAAATACTAATCCTAATCTTCTATTCGTCAACAGTCTCTAGACATATTCCTTTTTTCATATTGACACTATAGCTTATGGTTCAATATGTATTCTTAATTAGCATTAGTCCGACGACAAGAGGAAAAATTACATTATTCAAGGGCAAACGGAAATTACTTCCTCGTTTTGTGAAATGATTTATCTTAAGAATCAATTACTTCTTAGATATACGTACGATATTGTTATATTAAAGGTTTGAAAAATACAGTGTCAAAGACGGCTGGGGAATGACAGCCGATGATCATTTTGGCGATATCAAACTCTAGATGTTATTACTTATACGATCAAACGAACTTACCTGAAGTGAAGTTCGATCGTAATTATATGAGGCGTCCAGTCCGAATGTATTATCTTGATTTTTCTATACGTAGTACCGTCCCTGCGTGCACAATTTTAAAGCTATAAGCTAAAATCCCTCCCGCTACCAGTCTAGGTGGCCGCGCCGGCCCTGGCGCGGCGGTCGGTATTCATTTTTCAAATATTTATTCATTAATTCAAGCGACCATGGGGCAAAACGGGAGGGGTGGGAAGATAATACATTCGGACTGGACGCCTCATATAATTACGATCGAACTTCACTTCAGGTAAGTTCGTTTGATCGTATAATTATATTCGCGTCCAGTCCGAATGTATTATCTTGATTTTTCTATACGTAGATGTTTAAAGAACTGATGGTTGCAAATTAATGAATGTGGTGCAGAAAGCATTTTTTTTTTTTTTTGAGACAAAAATAGCTGAAATTATAAATATGTTTATTGAATGCAACCAAGATGAAACCAATTTAACGGCCATCAATACATGGATTTATTAAATTGTGACAATTTAACCTATACATATATGCATACTAAGCAGAGACAGAAACCCATAAGATGGCACTTCCATAAAGGATTCTGCCAAAATTGTTCAATTATACTTTATAAACCAGTTAACTCATCGTGTCGATAGAAATCCCTGTCTCAATGTAGAACTGCGTGGATAACTCGACTATAGTGAGGTTTAACCGATATATATATTTTTAAGGTGTTTATAACCCATTGCTTAATATTTAAAAGGCCTTACTTTTTAAGCCTTTAGTAAGAAATTAAGATTCTCAATAATTTATTTTCCAAAATGCTTTAATTACGTCGATGAATTAAACCAGAGTCATCATATATATTAGGTTTCGATCCATACATTGGTATGGATATTGTGGACATTGATATAAAGTAGACACAGATATTGATCTGCGTCAATTTTATACCAGAAGTTTTATTATTATTTGTATTATTTTTTTTGTTGATAATTTTCAGTAACTATGATATGCATATATAATTATATACTGACTAAAAACAAACTGACATCTGTCTCTGATATCTAAGGTTAAACGTGAAACCAATATATGATTTATTATTTTTCATAGCAGTTCACGGCAAGAATTATATAATCTATTTATATACGTAAAACTGCAAGAAAACTATTTCTACTTTTATGATTTAATTGATATGTCTATTCTTTCCGAAATTTCTAGATAAGAAAGTAGAACTGTTAGGGAACATTTATGGTAAAATTTTAATGCAGTAAACCTTAGACACATCATATCTTACAAAAGCCTCTTTCAACGAGAAACCATCCAGATATATTTAAGAAAAAAATCAAAGTCTGCGAAAGTTTACATTAATGTTATTATAATCATCTCTTTCGAAAGTGTATTGTAGAGGAGAAAATATATATTATATACTGTAAGCTGTAAGAAAAAACTAACTTTTGTTTCGATAATTTGCACAAAGTCTGTCACTTTGTCAAAAAATGTATAAAGTATTGGCCAAAACACAACACTGCTTTTATAGACCGAAATGGGTAAATATAAACTCTAAATGTAGATGGTGAGTATTCCAACATATAAAAGTCAAAGATTTACATAAACAAATTAGCATTTAACAGCCGTTATCATAAGGACCTCCTTTTGAAATGAGACACAGTTACGTGTTCTTAAGGTTTAGAATAAAACTTACATTTCCATTAGAATAGCTTTAGCCAAAATAGAGAAATTTCTTTAGCCAAAATAGAGAAATTTCTTTAGCCAAAATAGAGAAAAATAGGAGACGTTTTTTTTTTCCTTTTTATATATATACACACACACACTACATATTAGCTATGAAAATCTAGGATATTAGCTATTTTATTATTATATACATATTTGAGTTATTATATTATTAGCTGGTCAGCTAAGTTGATTACTTTTAATGACTTGGAGGTCAACGTTAAGTTGGTTGTCGCCTATTTTATGGTAGGAGGCTGGCAAGGCAGCAAACTGGAGGGTACCTAATGAATTGGCCGCTCATGCCTCATCTATCACCCCCCCCTTTTTTCAAAGAAGGAAGGTAAAGACATATTCGAATATCTGTCACAAATATCTGGATACATTCCGTTGTTTGTATCTTTTCCTCTAAGCAAGGTTCAAAAGTAAATTTATCCAGAGGTCCTTCTTCCTCATGATTTTCATTTGAAGATCCTTCAGAGGGAAAAATAGTTGATACCTTTCGTACAAGATACCGTCAACCACATTAGGACTATGCGTCCGGTATCTATAACAACCGTCCATATTTGTTCCATGATTATATTTATGAATATTTTTCTCTTCCTTTAAAAGAATATTAAGTCTACGACGACTATTGTTAAATTTTATAACCCAGATTTTTTTTTTTTTTTTTTAAGAGTTTGATTTCGAAAATATGCTGGACTTCATCTTAACAATTATGACACAGGAGAGGATAGGCGACATGCCATGGCTCCTTGGTAAATTAGGGAGCTAAAATATTTTCTCAGATATAAAAGTTGGACCTTGTTCTGTGCTGAAGCCAGATCATTGGCTAAGACTGAATTCGTCTCCCGAAGAAGAATGTATCATCATCGAAGAGTCGAATGTTCTGTAGTCTCTTTGGATTGCCCTTCCCCCAACAAACTGCACAAATCGCTAGATTTGGTTATTTTCCTCTTCCTAGTTGCTGACCTTGTGTTCGATCTGTTATGAGATAGTGACACTTAAATAACGACTGTCCTGCTTTTTGAACGTACAGCCTTATAAATATAATGTGTGGGGGAGTTTTCCTGTTGAAATATATCGTTTTTTTTTTGAGGGTCTAAAATTTTTAGATTTATCACTTGAAATTCTTTTGTGAAATCTACTTCTACGATAACGAGACCGAGAACGTCATTTATAAAGGAATCCCTTTCACACGGAGAAGGGCATTCACTAAAATTAAAAAATTTTGTATCATTGAGACAACAACACTTCGGTTATTATAATATTATCTCGATAGCGAGCTCTGGAATATCTTAAAAAAGGAATCCCTCTCACACGGAGTAGAGGATTATCTAAAAGTACTAACCTTTGTCTCGCTATGAAAAGAACACTGGGAGAAGAACAGTCCGTGTTTATACAATATTCCTCATCCCTTTGTTTTCTCCTTTCCTCTAATCCCCACATTTCGGGATGTACTTCTATTTATTTCCATCCAATATTCGTCTAAAAATAAATATTCTAAAAGACTTACATGTAATACGTGTAATTAATTTTTCGATAAGGCTATCGATAACGTATAAAAGAAATCCCTCCCACACGGAGATGGGCATTCTCTAAAAGTACGAAATTTTGTCTCACTGGGAGATACAAATATTTGGCACCTAAATATATAAATAATATTCCCTTGAGAGTGAGATCTAAAATCTCATAAAAAAAGAAATCCATTCCAGAGATAGGCATTTTCTAAAAGTACAAAATTTTGTTTCATACCTTATTTCATTGCTGGGAGATAAAACACTTCGGCATTTATAGTACTCTGTTGATTGCGAGATCTAGAATCTCATATAATAGGAATCCCTCTCACGAAGAGAAGGGCATTCTCTGTAAGTACGAAACTTTGTCTCACGGAGAGGACAACAGTTCGATATATATATGTTATTCTCATTTTTTCTTTTTGTCTAATTCCATTGTTTCCTCCTTGCCTCTAATTTCCATATTTCGAAATTTGCTTTTACTTTAATTATTTCCATTCATTATTTAATTTCCTAAAAATAAGTATTATAAGATACTCACCGGTAATACGTGTAATTAATATCTCGATAGGGGATATCAACAATGACTTATAAAAGGAATCCCTCACACGGAGACGGCCATTCTCGAAAAATGAGAAATTTGACTCCCTGGGTGATACAACACTTCGGCACAACTTCGGTATTTATAATATTCTCTTGATAGAGAGATTTAGAACCTCATACAATAGGAATCCCCCTCACGAGGAGAAGGGCATTCTCTATAAATAGGAAACTTTGCGTCACTGGGAAAACAACAGTTCGATATTTATAATATTATTTGATAGCCAGATTTCTAACCTCATATAATAGGAATCCCTTTCACGAGGAGAAGGGCATTCTCTAAATAGGAAACTTTGTCTCACTGGGAGCACAACAGTTCGATATATACGATATTCTTATTGCTTTCTCCATTTGTCTACTTCCATTGTCTCCTCCTTGCCTCTAATTTCTACATTTAGAGATTTGCTTCCACTTCAATTATTTCCCTCCATTATTTAATTACCTGAAAATAAATATTATAAGATACTTACCTGTGATACCTGTAATTTATCTCTCGATAGTGGGATATCAATATTGACTTATAAAAGGAATCTCTCTCATATGGCCATCCTCTAAAAGTACGAAATTTGACTCACTCGGAGATGCAACACTTTGGCATTTATAATATTCTCTTGACTGCGAGATATAGAACCTTATATAAATGAGAATTCCTCTTACAAGGAGAAGGACATTCTTTACACGTACGAACTTTGTCTCACTGAGAGTACAACAGTCCGATATATATAATATTCTTATTGTTTTCTTCTTTTATCTAATTCTAATATTCCGTTATTTACGTCCACTTCGTTTTTCTCTAAAAATAAATATTATACAATACTTACATATTGTTCCTTGTGTTCTACCTAGCTGTAGAACACCGTATATTACATAGTAATATCCAAAATGAGTAGAGAATAAACAAAATGGCTTCATCGACTACGACGAAGAAATCGGAGAGCTACGATCCGCACTGCACCGTGCACGAAAGACGAATGAATACCGACCGCCGCGCCAGGGCCGGCGCGGCCACCTAGACTGGTAGCGGGAGGGAATTTAGCTTATAGCTTTAAAATTGTGCACGCAGGGACGGTACTACGTATAGAAAAATCAAGATAATACATTCGGACTGGACGCGAATATAATTGGCCCGAACTCTTCTTTATTTTTTAATTACGTTTACTGCCAGTTAGCCTTAAGATTTTAATTTATTTTTATATAGAGTAAAAATGCTTTTTAAATGATGTAGTCAAATTCGAGAAAGCATATTTTTTGGAAATCTATTAGTGTGTCTGAAAACGTTCTGTCCTTTTTTACGCTTTCTATAATATAATTAGTGTTATTTTTTGATAAGTTTTACGTCAATTTTTAGTAAATGACTTCTAGAAATTGGCCTCACCAAAATTATAATCGAATATCATTCCCCAGCCGTCTTTGACGTCGTTTTTTTTTCGATCATTCGGTATTATAAATACAAGTACGCGAAAGTAATAAAGTTTAATCAACTAATAGTAAGTAGGTATTGTATACAAATTAGTGCACATTGGAAGATTTTTATTATCGTACATTTTAAATTTAGGTAAAATATTAATAATACTTGTAAAGATAAGTCCTTATCATTTTATTAATATTTCACAAGCACGTATTGTAAAGATAATAAATTAGACTTCTATAATACACGTCACATTTTGTCATAAAATATGCAGAAAAAATCAATCTTATAGAATCTACTTAAACAATAACATATAAATGTTGTTATACAGGCTGTCCCAGAAATAAGTGCAAATATTTTAACTGGGAGTATAATTCAACCCCAGAAACACGCCTTTGAAGATTTTTTCGCGAAAAAAAAAATTTGAAAATTCGAAATTTTTTGAAAATTTTTTTGGATTTTTTTTAGTTTTTGTTAAAAAACATAATTTCTTGATAATATGGCAATATTGGTATTAGATTAAATTTACAAGAAAGAAAATCCAGAAAAGATCCAGTGGTTCTCAAAATTTTAGCAAAAAATATTTTTTTTGGGAAATTTTCAAAGTAAAATAACTCCGTTATTTTGGACTTATTTGAAAAACGATAAAGAGAAAATATCGTCCTATTGCTGCCAAAAGTCACTAACTAACATTTTTCCGAACAACCAAATTCAATCACTAACTATGTTTTGAATCGGAGAATCGATTGCAAAAGTCATTAACTACGATTTCTGGCTATTTATGTTTTATTTTAATACCGAATAGTTATTAACTATAACATCTTTATGCAATGCAATTCTTCTTTAGACGCATTTTTCTCGGAAGTAATAAAAAGTAAGTTAGTGACTTTTGGCATCAATGGGACGATATGTTTCTTTTATCGAGATCTATCACCCCTTAAAATATTTGGACTTATTTCTGGGACACCCTGTATCTTCTTCTTCCTGTGCCTTGTGCTTAGCCGCACGTTGGCGATTGTCTGTACTCTTCATACAATGTGTAGAGTGCCGTTTTCGGCTCTTCGAAATATGGTGGCTGCGTCGCTGATGTTACACCAATCCCGTATGTTTCTTAGCCACGAATGTTGTTTTCTTACTGGGCCTCGCCGTCCCTCTATTTTTCCTTGTAGAATCAGCTTAGGAATGTAATATTTGTCTCCTCTAAGGATATGGCCGAGGTATGAGACTTTCCTTTCTTTAACTATATTAAGCATTTCTCGTTCATAGCCTGCAGTTCTTAAAACTTCTTCGTTGGTTGCATGTGCGGTCCATGGCACACGTAAGAGTCTCCGGAGAGTCCAGAGTCTCCAGTTAGAGACTGCGTGCTAATAGGAAGTTTTTAAGTTTAAAAAATGTTGACTTTGCATAATTCGTTCTAAGTTTAACTTCCTCATCGCAGTCCCATCGTTCATTGATCATGGCACCCATATATTTAAATCGTGGAACTCGCTCTATAATATTTCCATCCACGGTCAATGCGGTGTTGATTGTAGGCTGGCGTCCTATTACCATATATAAGTTTGGTCTTGGCAGCGTTGATTTTAAGACCGAAACGATTTCCCATGTCCACTATCTTATTTATTATTTGCTAGAGATCCTCTAAAGTTCGTGCTAGTATTGCCGTATCATCTACATATCTTATATTGTTAATTGGAACTCCGTTAATCTTAATTCCTCCACTTCCTCCTTCCAGGGCCATTTGAAATATTTTTTCGACGTATATATTAAAAAGTATTGGTGACACTATACAGCCCTGGCGGACTCCTTGACAGACATTGAAGGTACCTGTGGATAAATTTTTGTTAACTATTATCTCTGCGGTTTGGTTCCAATATAGTTCCTGTATGATTCTAATGCCTTTGGCGTCTATTCCTATCTCGAGCAGTCTGTTTAGGAGAATATCGTGTTTAACGTTGTCGAAAGCCTTCTGATAATCTATGAAGCACACAAAGACATCTTGGCGTTGATCATAACATTTCTGGATTAGTAGCTTGATTGAAAACAAAGCCTCTCTGGTACCCAGCCCCTTAATGAAGCCGAACTGTGTATCTCCGCTTTTTTCTTCACATTTCGAGTATATACGAGCATGCATGTCTCGAAGAAAAAGTTTCAGAGCATGACTCATTAGACTTATAAGTCTGTAGTCACTACAGTCTTTTGGAGATGCCTTTTTAAGAATTGTTATAAAAGTTGATTTTAGCCAGTCGTTTGGAATTTTACCCGTATCGTATATTCGATTGAATAGATATGTAAGACTGTATAACGATTTAAATTTGATGATAAATTATAATCGTTATACTAAAAAAAATACTAAATATATAAATAATTTAATTAAATTAAACTTTTTAACAATTATGGTGTACTCATTTGCAGAAAAAGTGGAAATAATCGAACTTTATTTTAAAAATAATGAATGTATTGGGTTGCGCACATATTCAATGAACGCTATCCTGACAAACACTTTTATGGCAAAATTGTTCGCTAGTTATAGTAGCAAAATTTCGCGAAACTGGTTCCGTTATGAATAAAAAGAGGCAAAAAGGGAAAATCCTGTAGTAAATGAAGCTATGGAGGTATTCGTATTGGGCCAAGTTGCCATGGATAGTACGCTGAGTACAAGAAAATTAGCCAATGATACCGGCGTGAATCGTACAAGTGTCCAAAGGATATTAAAAAAACAAGTTCCACTCGTACAAAATTCAGTTGGTACAAGAACTTAACGAAGACGATTTTGATCGTCGCTTGCAATTTTGTTGAACTATGAGTGAACGAGTGGCGAATGATAATAATTTCCTATTTAATGTGTGTTTTTCGGATGAGTTTCTTTATGACCGGTGTAGTTAATCGGCACAACTGTCGGTACTGGGCTGAGGACAACCCCAGGGTTTTTCACGAGGTGCACACACAAAACCCTCAGAAATTGAATGTATGGGCTGGTATTTTTGGAAATCCTGTTGTAGGCCAGTTTAACGTTATTGAGAAGAACTTCAACGCACAAATCCCACAACAGCTATCTAGCAACTACCGCACCTGATTGTTCAACCTTGTGGCAAGTGAAAAAATGCGTAAACATCGAGAAATAATAACAAAAAACAGCAAATTAGTCGAAGGAACTTATCCTTATCATTTACTCTGATAAATGTTTAAATAAACTTTTCAAATTTCAATCCTTCATATTTTCTCAATGACTGGACCGATTTCCAAAAACGAAGCGGGGAAATATAGGGAATAGAAAGCTCTTTTCATTGCGGTGCCACTTGACCCCCCTTCCCATTGGAAAAAAGTTGGGGGATGACACCTCCGCTTAGAGGGTTGAAGATTTCGCAATCATTTTCGGGGCAAAAGTTGTCCCCCTCACAAACAAAATTGACGTGTTTTTGGATTTTTTGGAATAAAAACACTCTGGCCGTTATGCCTTGTGGAACGTTTTCAATGGGCCACCCTGTATGTAGGTATACGGCAGAATTCAAAATGAAATATTTTCTTAGAGTTAGGGGTTGAAATCTTTGGTGTTACAACATCTGCTGATGATGCTTAAACATGATTAGCAAAATGCGCGTCCAGTGTTAAACGTAAAGAATTTTGGTGTATTGTGGTGAATTAGTGTTTTATTTTGACATATTTCCTTCCCAAATGGTCAGAATGGTCATTAAGTCCAAAAGCTTGTTTTAATATCTATCTGGTCAGATTTCATTTCAATTAATTTTTTCTACAACAGTCAGTTTTCATCAAAGTTATTATTCACTGGTACTCAACCATCACCACCAATCGATCATTTGCTTAATGCGATTATAATTTTATTCTGTATAACCTAAATATTTCTTACGTTTTTCTCTATGGAAGTCTGCCAGATGACCTTTAGAGACGCCAGTTTTTAAATCTCAAGCAAGCAGTAGTTTGAAAAAATATATTCAAGTACCAATAACCATTTTTTGAATTGATTTTTGTGTCACGTTCTAAGGAATTCATGTTACACCATATGTTTCAGAAAATCGATTGTACTTAACAGACAAAATTTAATTTAGCTTCACATGAACTATATATTTGATTATATTTAGTCTAAATTTTCATTGTTGGTTTTAATAATCCCATAAACCCGCTAAATTATTATATTACTGATACATTTTTCAAATTCTTTGTGACAAGTGTTATTGACACAAATTTTCATTAGTCTGGGAGTTAATAAATAGACAAATAGATAATATTCAGAGATAAAAAGATAAAAATCTGAGCCTTATATTGTTATAATGTATATCATATAAATAGCGTTGGTTTTATTGATAATTTTCTTATGCCAGTGTCAAATATTAATTAGAAAAGACTATAATTATTGATATATATTGATGAATACCGGGTGCGTCTCAAAAGTGGCTCACCCCTATAACTTTTTTATTTTTTTCTGATAAAAAAACGAGATTTGGTATATTAATATATGACATAAATTAGGATTGATTGACGTATTCAATTGTTTTTGGTTACTTCCTGTTTCCCCGGAAATGACTACAACTTTTGATTTTTAAATGCAGTTTTTTACTTTATTCGATAGGAAATGACATTCTGAATAGATTGACATGTCATATGTCAACTTTTGACATTCTCGCTTAATAAAAAATCGTATTTTAAAATTAAATCTAGAGTGCCATGGCTATGTTAAAAACACTAATTCTTAATCAAAGGGCTTTAGAAAATAAATTTGATCGTCTAATGTTTTTTGTGTCTTTTCCTGGCCAGATAGAAAATACTCAAATCGTATTTTTAATCATATCAATTTTTTCAAAAGGAACGAGGGTGGCTCATAAGCATTTTTTTGCGAATAATTTGATACCACACACTTGGTATTTCGAGTCAAATTTTCGTTACCAACCACAAGTTATCATTCCAAATAAACCGAAATATGCGAAAATGTCAAAAATTTACATATGATATGTCATTCTATTCAGCGTTTTATTTTCTATCGAATAAAATAAAAAATATCCAGAATGCCATTTAAAAATCAAAAGTTGTAGTCATTTCCGGTGAAACAGGAAGTGACCGAAAACAATTGAATACGTCAATCAATCCTAATTTATGTCATATACTAACATACCAAAAGTCGTTTTTTTATCTGAAAAAATAAAAAGTTATAGGGGTGAGCCACTTTTGAGATGTACCCGGTATAATAGTAAATAATATTAAACTTGCTACATGTCAACCTTTTTTTGAGCAAAAGTTATATGATTAATATTTATAATTAAAAAATTAATTTGAAAATAGGTTAATTAAGATGATTAGACGGAGACGGAGACTGCAGAACAAAAATTAAACAAAAGTATTTTTAGAATCCATAAATTTTATTGACAAAGTTAAGTAATTAGATATTTTCCTCTGGGCTAATCAAAACCTTGGTTTTAATGGAAAATATTTATATTACTTGTCGATAAGTGATCTGTCGTTTTTTCTACAAAAGATGTGACCGATATCTACAGGGTTGTTCACCACATACGATACGGAGTATTGTAGCTAAACGATTAGATTTTTACAAATTTTAAGTTTTGGGTTCGTTGAAGGACTATTAGAGCTACAATTTAAAAATATTTTTACAAGATACAGAGTGTCCCAAATAAATAAAAAATATCAAAGTTGTATTTTTTTAAATGGAACTTTTGGGTTCGTTAAGGACTATTTTTAGTTTCTACGATTAAAATAAAGGTAAATTTGATAAAGGTTTATCACACTTAAACCTTACCGTTTTTTGAAATATTTTTAATTTTGTGAAATTGCAGTCAAAATTTTAAGGCTTCATTTCTCCAAGGGTATCAAAGTTTTAATACTAAATATTTACTGAAGTTTATTTATTGATCAGTTATTGTGTTGCAATAATAAAAATTATACTACCTTATACAGAGTGTCTAAAATGTTATTTTAAATAATTACTAGCTTTAAACGGCAATAACTTGTTTAATTTAAATGGAACACCCTGTATATTTTATGAGAATCAGATGCACAATGTAATTGTCTATCAAATTGTATTATACCATTTTTTACCTATAGCCTCAAGTTTCCGTAGAAAATGGATTTTCTTGTAATTTTAAATTCATTTATCAATATACCCACGGAATACTGACATTTTAGATTATTTTTAAAGATGTACCAAATTTTTAAAGAGTACAGATACTAATATTGTCGATATAGCTTGTTTATTTCATTAAAAAAATAAAAAAAAACTGTTTAAATATTTGTTAAAGAGGACCAATTAATATGATTCCAATATTCAAACTACATTAATTGACTGTTTCCGTTGATTAATAATAATTGCTCCAAAAACTAAAAAACTGAATTTTTTATGTGTATTAGACAGTGTGGTAAAAAGTAACACCTTAAAAATAATATTTCATTTTTTGACAAATGCTTATTTGTAACAACAGAGACATTCGTTTTTATAACTTATTATTTTATTGATTTCTTATTCAAATCCACATTTATTTAGAATAATTTATTCACGAACATAATTAAGTATGTAATTAATTAGTATTTGGGCGGAAATAATGGTGGTATATTTAATTAATGGTATACTCTTTTATGAAGATTTAAATAGTTTTTTGCATACAAATGGGCTAATAATATTATCATTTTGTTAAAAACGATAATATTACTAGCCTGTACATTGTGTACATTTGTTGCTTTAAAAACAATCTAAAATGTCAATATTCCATGGGTATATTGATAAATGAGGTCTAAATTATAAGAAAATGCATTTTCTACGAAAACTTGAAGGGATAGGTAAAAAGTGGTATAATACAATTTGATAGACAATTAAATTATGCATCTGATTCTCCTAAAATACTTTGATATTTTTTATTTATTTGGGACACTCTGTATCTGTAAAAATATTTTTAAATTGTAGCTCTAATAGTCCTTCAACGAACCCAAAACTTAAAATTTGTAAAAATCTAACCGTTTAGCTACAATACTCTGTGTCGTATGTGGTGAACATCCCTGTATATACCGTATGTTCGAAAAACGGCGTCAAAGACGGCTGAGGAATGACAATCGATTATAATTTTGGCGAGGTCAATCTCTAGATGTGATTTACTAAAAATTTACATAAAACTTGTCAAAAATTAATACTAATTATAGAAAGATTAAAAAAGGATCGAACGTGTCCAGACACATAAATCTATTTCCAAAAAAAAATGTTTTTCGATTGTGTGGTACGTAAATAATGAATAAACATTTTTCTGTTTGTTGTTCTCTGTATAGAAAATAAAACGATTTCATTGTACAGCAAAATTTTGAGATATAAAAACCACATCATTTATGCATCAACCGCAAAGTCATTGTAATTTATTTTATAGGATTATAATGTATATTATTTTCTTTATTTTTGAATATTCGTTGTGTTGTTTAACTTAGGATACAATTTAGTAGAGTTTATATTAAATTTTGATATATTTTATGGTGACTTTTCAAGATACGAACCCACCTCAAAGGTAGTAAAGCTCTACAGACATTATTTCATTATATATCCAGTTTATAATTTATTGCATTTATGACAGGGTGGTCCAAATTGTATTTCTGGAAACTTCGGCAGCATATTCTGCAGATAAAAATAAGTAAAAAGGTTCGTATAAATTCATGGCCTAAAATACTTCGATTTGGAGATACAGGGTGTAGAAGTTTGGTTTGGTTTGGTTTTTTACACGAAAAAAAAAATTTTGGAAATTTTTTTAGTTTTTAGTTAAAAAACATATTTTCTTGATAATACGGCAACATACGTAGTAGATTAAATTTACAAGAAAGGAAATCCAGAAAAGATCCAGCGGTTCTCAAAATTTTAGCAAAAAATATTTTTTTTTTAGAAATTTTCAAAGTAAAATAACTCCGTTATTTTGGACTTATTTGAAAAACGATAAAGAAAAAATATGTTTCTTTTATCGAGATCTACCATCCCTTAAAATACTTGTACTTTTTTCTGGGGCACCCTGTATACAGGGTGCTACAAATTCGAGGTACGAGCATTGGTATCTCGGTAACCGTAATAGATACGAACATAGTTAAATTGGGACAAAGTTGCCGTATTGGGATGTTCACCAAGATGCCATCAAAAAAGTTTTAAAAATTTTAAGGATTGCTGAGTTTTTTGGATAAACTGATTTTTTTGAAAATCAATTTTATTTTTTCCTGTCGTTAATTTTTAGAAAATTAAAAAATTAATTGCACATTCTCATAGCCACTTTATTAGGGCTATCTGGTAGTATTTTTAGATTTTTAAATTAGCTGATAATTTGTGAGATACAGAGGCCAACTTAATTTTTTTAAATACGGACCTGCATTTTTTATTTCAGGTTTTGAAAGGACTCGGTCTCCTGAATACAACGATATGCCACACTTTATACTTTTTTTGTTTTGGATACTTTAACAGCAACAAAACTTTTTAATTATTATTTAAAAAAAGTCCGTCTCTGGTGTCTTAAATTATTTAATCTGATTATATTCATCGCAAAAATAATGATCAGCGCTAATTAACATTGAATAAGGAAAATCGAGCCAATTGGAAGATTTAGATAAATAATATCCAGATCAGAAATTTAAAGTTATTATTTTTAACTTTTTTTATTGTGAATTGGAAATCTTACTGTGCGATCTAATAATATGCATAATATTAATCGTAGTTATTATAAATAAATCAACTTCTACAAACTAGTTTCTAATGTTCTACATGTTCGAAAGGGTTACCACCCTCCCTATTGCACAAATTAATTTGTCGCTCAATTTTATTTATAGCTCTTTGAACTTTCTTCTTATACTTCCAAATGCATTTTGTACTCTTTATTGTAAATGTTGAGATGAATTGATTTCACTCTTACAAATGACATCAAATAACGTAGCCCCTTGGCGATAGGTCCAGAAACCTCGCTGGACATTATACTGCTCTACCATTTCCAACCCATCTTCTGGGAAAATGATTTGATTTTTTATATTATATTCAGGGCCGGGTCTACCTAAGGGCTGTTTGGGCTGTAGCCCAGGGCCCCGAGGTTACAAGGGGCCCCCAGACCCCGCTAAAAACAACAGACCCATAGGTGGGAACTGTTGAATCGTGAAATAAAATTAAAATTCACGTTAAAAAGTTTAAGCCAGACCAGATGGTCTTGCCACTATGATGCTGTCAAAGCCTTAAAAAATAATTATGATGACATTATGAAAATTTTCGAAAGTTTCACCGAAAATGAGGTTGAGAAAGTTGATTTCCGGAAAGAGGCACGAAATTTATTCAATAAAATGGCGAAACTCGAGGCTGCAATTTTGATTATCTTTTGGGAAGAAGTTTTGGAGAGATTTCATTTAGTTAATAAAAAAAAATACAGAGCCCTGGTTTAGACATTTGTAAAGGCAACAAGTTAATTCTGTCATTAAAAGACTTTTAGAACAACATACGACACCAATCAGATCAAAAGCTAAAGGAATACGAAGAGAAAGCTAAAAAATTAAGTACTAGTGTGGGAATAGACTACAATGACATAAACAAGAGACGCATTACTCCACAATGTTCAGATAAGTCTACAGGTGAATTCTCAGTATACGGCGCAGAAAGATTTAAAAGAGACACGTTAAACGTTGCGTTGGATAAGCTGATTATGGATTTAAATAAAAGGAGCCAAGTCTATATGAGACTTATAGCAAAAAATTCAAATTTTTAATGGATTTGCAAGACAAAAATATCAAAAACATAGATTTAGAAATTGCTAGTCATATTATCGATTACTATCCCGATGACGTAGACGAGCATTTAGTGAATGAGTGCATTCAATTAAAATCGTACTTACTCCAATCTAAGCCAGAGTCTTACACCTCCTGCAGTGACATTTTATGCTCATGTATGAAAATAAACTTATTGACGTGTTCCCTAACTGCTATACCATTTTAAATTTTTTTTAAACACTGCCAATTACTAGCTGTGAAGCAGAACGCTCCTTCTCCAAGATGTAAAAAATAAATATAGGACAACAATGTCAAACCATCGACTAAATAATTTATCACTTCTTTCCATAAATTGTGATCTAACAAAAGACTTGCAATGTGATGACCAAATAACTGTCAATTTCTGTGACTGCAACCTATCAATTTCTTTTACTAATTCATAATAAATAAATAAAATTGTTTTATTTTTTTTTATTCTTATTATAATATCACTATTTCGGTTTCTCTCTCACCCAAAGATTGCCTGGAAGAGATTGTTACCACAGCAATAAGGTCGCCTTTTGTACAACTAATACTTGCGTAGATTTAAGTAACATTTATGTTTTTTTGTGCAATAAAGAATACATAATAATAATATATCATTATAGAAACAGTTTTTTGACATGGCTATTAGTTAAGCACTTAGGTAGGCCTCTAAGTAGTTTCAGCCCAGGGCCCCACAAATTCACGATCCGCCCCTGATTATATTATATTTATACTAATTATTTTATATTAATTTATTGCATTCGATTTTCCGTACTCAATGTTTTACCCCACGTTATTCTTAAGTTTCAAAGCTTATCAATATTGTAACGATGAAAAGATTAAATATGTAAACTAACACAGCCGGACTTGAAATTAGTTTAAATAAATTGTGTTCAAATATCAATACAAAAAAAAATTAAGTGTGGCATATCATTGTACTGAGGAGACCGAGTTCTTTCAAAACCTGAAATTTAAATGCGTATTTAAAAAAAAAAACAAGTACGCCTCTGTATCTCAAAAATTATCAACTAATTTTAAAATATAAAAATACTATCAGATAGCCCTAATAAAGTGGCTATGAGAACGTGTAATTAGTTTTTTGATTTTCTAAAAAGTAACGACAAGAAAAAATAAAATTGATTTTCAAAAAAATAAGTTTTTTCATAAAAACTCAGCAATCCTTGAAATTTTTGAAACTTTTTTGCTGGCATCTTGGTGAACATCCCAAAGCGCAACTTTGCTCCAATTTAACCATGTTCGTATCTGTTACGGTTAACGAGATACCAGTGCTCGTACCTCGAATTTGTAGGACCCTGTATAGGTAGCGCCCCCCTATAAGTAGGAGTCATTCTAGCGGAAATCGAATTTCTCGTCTCTCTCAAAAAATATCGAGACACCAAATTTTCATCCAAATATGGACGTTAGTAAAATTTATTTAGAAAAAACGCAATAAATATGAAATTTCTACACTTTGTATATCTCCAAAACAAAGCATTTTGGGACATTATTTTATACGAACTTTTTTACTATTTTTATCTGCATCACAATTTGGACCACCCTGTATAATTTTTTTTTAAATTTTTGATATTAGTTAAAATGTCAGTGTGGTGAAAGTTATCTGACTATTTTATAGTTTCACTTTTGCGTTTCTGCAAATAAGTTGTTGCGATTTCTTGTAGGTCCTTTTATTGTGTTTCCAAAATAATGCCATGTCATCCTGCTAGTTTTGTATTTTAGTCTCACAAGAATCGAAAATATTAAAATAAGCTGTTGTCTAAAACGATATTTAATCAAGTTTGCTTTTTGAGCTATTTGAATATTATTATTTTTAAACTAATCGACTATTTGAATAAAAGTAATTATTACATATTTCTAAATGAAGCATGCATTTTTCTGCTTTTCTGTTGTGAGTTTTTTAGGATAATTAGGATACGCACTGACATGTAATTCTTAGTCGGCCGACTATTTAGTTGCAAAAGTGAAAACAATACATTCTTATGGGGCCGATCGGCTCAATATTTGATCACATTATCAATTACAGGCAATTTTTAATCGGCCGACTATTTAGTTGCATATTTGTAATCAATATATCCTTATGGAGCTGCGCTCACAATGCAATCAAATAGTCGGCCGACTAAAAATTACAGGTCAGCGCGTAGGCTTATTGTGTCGAATTTCTCTTCACAGTATCCATACTATTTCAAATCGTAAGTCAGGGATGTGTCATCAAAGTGTCTTGTTTTTGAAATTAATATTTTTTTTACAATCGCATATTGTTTTGAGTAGTTTATTGAAAAATATTTTGTTTTTTGATTTTCGCTATAAAGTTTTATAAATCTTATCTTATTTCTAAATTTGGAATATTTTAAATTTCCCATTGCCCATATTAAGACGGAAGGTATCATACCTTGACCCGTTAGCATTAAATGAAAAACGAATATTTTTTTATGTATGTAACATTAAAAAAGGAAATTAAATTTTTTCTTCAGTTTTCAGTTATGAAATGTATGCAATTAGCATTTCTTAAGCGTATATTATGTTCTGTATTTTTTACACTTTATTTGTTCATTTATATTTTTTTTTTTGAATAATAAGAAGATTTATTTATGCAAATTTTCCATCATTTCACGTTTGTTTAAACAAAATATTAATAATTGCTTACCTGATATTGTTGCTAAGTACTGTAGATAACGGGAGCCTCCAATATAATTCATTATTTAGTTTTTTCTACACTTTTAACGGACGAATTAATAATAAAAAATTTCCAAGCACCAGCGCACCGCTTACATCTCAAATATAACTTTTTGCCTACTGACTACTACGAACGAACAGCTGTTGTAGAAAACAAAAGTTCTCCAACCTGAAGCACAAAAAATACGACTGTATGTTTAAGTTTCAAGGCTGCCGTACACAGCACAGGCTTGAAATTATACGGGGTATATAAGTAGGACTTTGCTTGAAAAAATGGAAATCACTACTAAACACATTCGAAGTATAATATAATATTTTTTCTTATTTTACTAAAATTCATATTTACATACAGGGTGTTTCAAAAAGCATGTTCCATCTTTCGTGTAGAGGTTCCTCATGTAAAAATAGGATTTATTTTTCATATCAACATAGGTCCGATTCTGCTTTGTTTCGCTACAGCGGGTTATAATCTGATTTTTTTTCGATTTATTATAATTTTCTTCCGACCGCTTTTAGCGATTTGAATGAAATTTTGAAGGTAAAAGTTACTATAAGTGCTAGATATTTAAACGCTAAAAAAGTGTGGATAGATTTACCAGGGATGTGCATATGGGTTATCATTAGGATATTTTTCTAACAAAACATGTGCGCCACTGACTTTTTTACCTCTTGTTGGAAAAATTAAATTACTTAATGGGGAGGGCCGATTAAAAGTTATATCTAGATATATTATCCATTTCGATCTCCTCGATGCGATAAACGTATTTTTTTTAATTTTTTTAGTAAGAAATTAGTAAATGATTTATTTAATCTAATTTATAGTAATAAATTTATAAAAAAATATAAATTTATTACTATACAAATTATTAAAAATTTAATTGGCGCCAGGAGGCACGTATAGCCAAATCAAACCAAACCAAACCATACTAAAATATGTTAATAAAAAGTTGGTAGGCACTTTAGTTTCAAAGTAAGTAAAGGAATTTTTCCAATTTTGGTCCGTGGTTATTTCCCCTATCCGCCACCTGGGGTCGCGTCCGATGGGAGTTTGGAGTTCTCCACACGGATTTTCTCAAAAACGGACTACGGAAACACGGAATATCTCAAAAACTGCAACTTTGACTGATTTTGATGTTATTACAAATTTTGTTGCAAATATTATTCCTAATCTTAAATTGAAAACCGCGTTTCGCTAGCTACAGTAATTTTGGAGTTACGATTTTAAACGTAAAATTTAGAGACTTATAGTTTTTTACGTTAAAAATTATCGAATAGATCCGTCATCTGCCTTGAAACATTGTATTCTAGTAATTCGGCAGCAAAAACCATTCATTTATAAAATTCATTCATTTATCAAATTCATTTATTCGTCAGGATCGATTATAATAAAATATTAACTGGATTTTAGTTGTCGCCCGGCGACGTAGGTTTTTTTCCGAGAAACCCGACAGCGGTCGGTGGCAATGCTATGAAAGAAGCCGGCATCTTTGATTTTTTACGGAGTCAGATAAAAATAAGAACACATTATTTTTTTTTATTGAGGTGCTAGTATTTACACAGAAAATACATAATGAAGGGCGCTGTTACGATTTTTTTAAATTTCTAATCCCCTCCCATACCCCCTTACCAACCTCCCACCCCCACCAAAAACTAATGGCCAGATTCTCGGGTGCCACAGTATTTTTGTGCCAAATTTGGTTAAAATCGGTTTAGCGATTTTTGAGTTATCGTGTTACATACAGACAGTATCGTGTTACAGTTACAGACAGACAGACCTTGAAAATATTTTATATTTAGATCATTTATGATCCAAATAACTCATTTTGAGTGAAATTAAAAAAACTTTTTTTTTGCCGATCTTAATAGTCTACCATATCTGTTGATAATTAAAAAAGACCTATTTTTTAAAAGTTTTGACATCCTCTAACTTTAAAACTATGCATTTCCGAACCCATGTTTATATGACCTTTTTTTATATCTTTTGATGAGGAATCAATAAGTACTTACTTAACTTTTTGGCCCGGTTAATAACATTAATTTTTTTAAAGGTGACATTATTGTTTTTTTAAGTTCAAATAGCAATTATTAAGACAAATACATTAAATTGCGTTTATGTCATCCAGGAGACCGAAATTGACAAATTTTCAAGAGACAACGTTTAACCAGCAAAACGGTCTAAACTATTTTGCTAACAAGAAAAAAAAGTCAGTGACACTCATATTTTTTTAGGAAAAATTTTCAATGATAACCGAAATGGCACGACCCTGGTGAATATGTCCACATTTTTTTAGCATTAAAATATGTCGCATTTCTTGTAACTTTTACCCTCATAATATTCCGGAGTATTTAAAGTAAATTTTCTTAAAAGAAATTCGTAAACTTCTTATTATTACTCCTTCGCAATCTTTGTAAATTAAGTGAATATAAAAATTATTTCAAATAAGGGGTAAGTCTCAAAATAGGGGTAATGGGGGTAATTATTCAGGAAGTGTATTTTATTTAGTATTAGTACCTACTTAAATACTGCCACTATATATATCCCTCCCAAACTCAATATCTAAATGCGTCACTGTTTCAAATAAAGGATATTTTCTTTCCAACAATTCGTAGACAAATACAGTATGTATTAAAAACATTTTCGTTATGCGAAATATATATTATATATCTCGTGGATTTTTTTATAATGTCCAAATATACATACAACGGACACGGGTAAATGAATGATAGCTGATTATAACTGAATAAAAGTCCATATTTCGTCCACTGTTTATCACAATTTCAAATCGATGTTGAAAAATTAAAGTTTTTATCTTGATTTAAAGGTATGTTGAAGATAACATCACTGTCATAATATTTAAAAAATAGCACATATTATACCATCTTTCAAACACACCGTATGTTAAAAAATTAACCTTTAATCTTAAACTATTTCTAAATACTAATTTCGAAAAAAATTGTTCCTGCACATTATTTTCCCAATTTTACATACCACATACAATATAATCTTCTATAAATAAAAAAAAGAATTATAAGTATTGTTGAAGTAAGATTTTTCGAAGACATATTTTAAATCAGAAAATAGCACTTTTTTATAGTATTTCTTGAAAGGTAGGTAGTGTATAATATCATTACTACACACATGAATCCAATGTGAACAATATTCAGTTACAATCGTCATGTACCTGCTGCACTTTTTATACTCTCTATTTATGATAAAAAAATAATAATTTATATTAATAGTTTTTGAGCTATTCCGCATAACAACAATAGTTTTAAGGCAGGCTATATTTAGATATATGTTTGTATCTTTTTTTCAACATTTCCAGCTTTTTTTATTCATCCTGTATATTAGTTTTCTAGTCGTCTTCTAATAATTATATTGAGCCAACAGTAAGTTTTCGAAGAAATCATTTTTATTATTGTCAACAAATTGAAATTGAATGTGAATACATATGAGAATAATTCTTACTATTATTTTGTTTTATACTTTAATGATCAAGGTCTATCTATCGGATTATTATAGGAAAAGGGAGATAGATAAATTAATACCGATAGAAACATAGGATAGAAATATATAATTTTCCGAACGTCATAGATATAGTGTGACCAACGGATCTGTAGCTACGGGGTATCGGCAGGGGAACGCAGTTGTAAACAAAACACGCCCAATTTCATTCATAAAATAGGCATGGGCGTACGGTGTTATATGAAAATAATGTGTATCATAAATATAATACTCAGATTAATATTTTTTTTCAAAAAACTTTATGCTGTTTGAATCGTTACTGTTGAGTTAGCAGATAAACACTAAAAGCTTTTATTAAAGCTCCCTTAAATATTTTGAATCATTTTTTTATTGTGTTGTTAATATAATAGAAGAAATAATTACAGCTGGGGGTTGGAACCTTTGGTGTTACACAGCAAAATAAAACACTAAATCAGTACAATACACCAAAACACTTTTAATTTTACACTGGACGCACGTTTGGTTTGGCAGACAAACCATGTCTGCCATCAGCAGATGATCAAGACTGAGTCTTGAAGTATATTTATTTATATATCTGTATTAACTATATTTTTTTCTACAATACATAATTTTAGATATAACTATTTCCAGCAAAAAAAATCTTGAAAATAGTTAACTTTGAAAGCGCAAACAAAACATAATTTTACTCACCAGTAGATCCAATATTGCCTATTACACCAGATATGGTATCGCTCCGCCAGCACTTTTTAAAGGTTAGGTCATTGTCTACCCATGTTTCATCCAAATAGATAATACTTGGCTATATTTTCGAATTTCGCGTATATATTTATATCCCTCTCTGCAATATAATGGGCAGCTCCATTAATATTTATCTGTTATTTTGACATTTACGCCAAAAAAATTCATTTGATTTTAATAACCCCCTAAGCGTTTCCCTGCAAAAGGAAAACTCGATTCTTCCTGCAATTTTTGCAAAAGCTTTCTAATTGTGGGGACAAGTTTGAATTCGAGATAAAATCTATTTATCAAATTTCTGGCCACTTCGAAAAAGTCGTCGAGCTTTTCGACAGCAGTCTCACGTGGTCGTTTCTTTCCAGAGCTGGATATAATTTTATCGGGGTTAGTTTTCAGCCTTTTTTTATCTTCTGTGTGAATTTTTTTATAGCCGATACGCTAACTCCGGTATAAAGAAATATCCGCTCAAGTTTACGTTTAAGCGGCAACTTAAGCGAACTCTCTGTAGCTTCTTCATCGCAAACCCTATTATGAACACAAGGAAATAAACCAAATGAGATTTCATCCACGTTATTATTAACTTACCTATATAAATTAGCTATTATTTCTCTTGTCTGACTATGTAACATCTTACCCTTAACAAATTTATTCATTTTAAAACACAAATATACGATCAAACTTGATATTAATAATTAAAAACTACGAACGAAAAACATTATAACAAGATAACAAAACAATAAAACACAACTTAACTATCAAATATACGAAAAATATAGGAATAAAGTTTAGGATAACCGGTATAAAATAATGAAATAAAGTAATAATGATCAAAAAAATGACACCGCCACTGGATATTTCAATAGTATTCAATATTCCTACTCTTTTCAGAAGAGAGATCGTGAAGTTGGGGATAAAGCAAGCGAATAGGAAAGGCGTAAAAGCCATGGCAACCGCGTGGTAACAAATCCTGTGACGTACTCTCGCCAATCCTGTTCGATGAATAGGCGGCCATGCGCGGCGATGCCGGTTTGCCAATGATATCGTTGAAAAATCTTCAACTTTCATAATAAGCAGATTATGCAGAATGAAAGAAATAAGTTATTAAATAAAACATATCGAACAATATGAACTACGTTAAAATTCCTTAGTAATATACGTGAGAATATATGCTAAACACATTATATATAATAAAAATATATTAAATTTATAGTTCATGTCTGGCAATTTTGCAATTTTATAGACAAACGTGGCAATATCGATTTTTTTTTCTCGCATTCCTTCCGTAGCTTCAGAGCTTCAGCTTCAGATATATAGAGTTACCAGATGAAAACTTCTGGACAAAATCCGGACGTCCAATTTTCTTCAGCGATATAAGAGCAAAAATAGTATATTGTTTTATTAGGAGTAGAAATTATACTTTTTGTGGCGAGGATGTGGACATACAGTGGAGATACAAAAACAATTTTTACTCCGAATAGAACACGCTATTTTTTTCAAACACCACAAATAATTTTTTAAACAATTTCAAAGGTTCCAAGTAATAAAAAAAAAATTAGAAGTAATACCTTGTAAGTAATTATACGTATATCGAGAAACTATGGTTACGCTCGTTGAATTTGACACTATGTCAGTTTTAATATATTTCGTACTTTTGTGCTTAGGCGTAAAAGTGCTTTCATTTTATGCCTACGCGTTATAATTACTTTTTTATGTTGTCAATCATGTCGCAAAAATTAATACGTTTGAAAAAAATAATACATTTACAACTTTCAAACTTAAAACTTACGAAGTAAAACTATGAATTTATCGACGATTTTTTAAGTAACTAAATTTATTAAAACTAATGTATTATTTTACATTATTGTGACATTTCTTAATGAAACATTAAAATCCGGGCGCTTATGAAAAATCCGTCCGGACTCAACCGGACGTAGTGAAAATTCGGACATGTCCGGATTAATCTGGACGTCTGGTAACCCTAGTCATATACCTACCACCGAGTGGTAGTGTATCTTTGTTGGAAATATAGGAAATTTCCTGCAAACCTTTGAACTGTTCAAATATTGGCTCCCCTTTCGATTTTACAGCGAAATCGTATACGTTTTTAAAGGTCTGCGTATGCTTAATACACATACCGAATTTGAACAATTTTAAACATCTATTTTTAAATTAAAACTGAACAGGTAACAAAGCAAAACCAGGCAAATGCCAACATATAGTTGATATTAATTAAACTTTTAGTTACGTAATCGAGGGCATGATTTTTAAATTCATGGTTGCCAACCATGGACATTATTTTAGTATTGAAAATACTTCTGGCCGCGTTTATATGGGACCCATCTTTGAAAAAACGACATGCTAGAAGCAAGATGGGTTCAATAACCTGCCTGTCAACACGTACTTATGTCGATAGAGCCTGCATTGATGAGCGAACAGGGCAAGGCCGTTCAAATCTGGACCGGCGGATAAAGAAAGCGATATTATTTTAAAAGAAAATATGTCAAGGCATGGGTTGTTAGGTACAGTTAGGCTATTTTAATCTAACTATTTCCATAAGGGGCAAATTATACGAGAAAGAGCAGAATCACATAAATAATAAATTTAGACTAATTACCATATTTTTTTTATATGATTATTATTTTTTAATTAACAACTTAGGACAAAGAAAAGCTTGCATGGTTTCCACCGCCAACAGTCGTTAAAACAAATGAATCCAAGGCGTTGTCAAATATTTATTGGGATAAGTTGATAAGTTTTTACCGTTTGAATATTGTTGTAAATAATAATTATTATCATTTAATTAGTGCTAACTTATCAAAGTTCACAACACGGCGAAATTTCAATAAAATCGACCAACGGATCTTTGAGATATTAATAAAAAAATGTCTATTTAGGAAACATCTTGACACCCTGTATCTTTAAAATTATGCATTTCCGGACACATGTTTAAATTAACTTCCTTAAAAACACTCACAGAATCACCTCCTGAAGTTAGCCAGATACTACTTAATTAACACCCTGTATTTAAAAATGGCTAGCTAGTGATTTTGTAAGTAAAGCTATGTTTATTTTAATAGAAAAAAAATATATTTCATAAAAAATAAACAAACCCATAATTCAATTACTATACACTAATTAATTAACTTTAAATGTATCTAAATAGGCACTTTAATAGTTGAAAAATGGACATGAGCACTTCATAGAGTATACCAAATATGTAAAAAAAATCCAATAAAAAATCCACAAATGGCACATTAAAATCTGCATTATCTGAAATCAAATTATAGGTACCTAAACGGCCAATCAGCCAGACAACAGTGACAAGACGCCGACATCGATAACGCGATGAGCAGTTTTTAATAATTATTCCGAGTTAATACTTCAAGTAGCATTCCTTCAAATAAATTTTAATTCAAGTATTGTTAATATAGTCACATTAATGATTATAGCCTGTATGATTTCTAAAATAAAAAATCAAGCGTGTTTTTATCAGAATAATTATTAAATGATTAAATAGAAATAGTTAATATTTATTAACTTCCTAAGTGTTACATTTTAATACCGTATGATCGAATAAAAACGGCGTCAGCGATGGCTATGAAATGAAGATCGCTGTCATTTTATATGTGAAATTATATGGGAAATGTCATCGATCGTCATTTCCAAGCCAACTGGACGCCGTTTTTTTTTCGATCATACGGTATAATTATGGATTTAATAATTAAATAATTATCTTAAGGTTAAATTGTGGTAAACTTGTTATGAGTTTCAATCATTTATATATAAAATCTTAGGGAGGCAATATAGATTTTAGGCAGAAGAACTCAAGGGAAGGACTGTGTAATTAGTAATTAAAACTTTACATTTTTTTACTTGCCATTTTTCTTGTCTTTCACGTTGCACGTTGACTCTTCGTTGTGTCACACACAATCTGAATTTCGGATATGATGCGGAACTGATAAATTAGACCAAATATATTAATTGCAAGGTATGCAAAGAAATATTTTTGTTAACTTTGCAAATACTTAAGGCATGCAATAATTAAAAAAAAATTGACGTTAGATTACTTCATAATTCTTGAAAGTCTTGGATGATAAAGATTTTAATTATTATGGGTCTGTTTTGTTTAAGAAGCTAATAAATAATTTCAAAAACTCAACTATCAAAATATAATGGTAGAAAATGTTAATTGGACATACTGAATGTAAACTAGGTATACATAGTTGCTGCAATCGATAATATATTTTGCTGCTTATTTTACTCATAACAAAAAACCGTCAATACTACTCACATTATGGACAACTTTTTATACTTAAATCTCATAATGATTTTTAAAAATACATATGTAGGTACATACTATAAGTAGTGGTTGTCACGTTTTTTTTATTAGGTACGATGAAAAGAAGCTGCAAACTAAATTATCGTTGGAGCCAACTATATTTTAATTTATTTTTATCTACAGTAACTATGCATGGTAAGGGTTCAAAATATCGCTATACTGTGAGGCAACTCAATTCGAGTATAAATTAACACTTACATTCCAAGTATCTTCTTGGTCTACCGGCACCCCGTTCACCCTTATTCCATCATTTCTATAAAAATAGTATGATTTATAACTTTTCATTTTTATTGAGAAAATTGGTGAAATTTTGTTTTACGGCGAATTTAAATTTATGGGCCCTCCATAAATTTACACCGTAAGCGTAAGTTCGAATATTAGTTAAACCTAGGAATACCCAGGTAATAGCCAGAAATAAGCAAAAGAAGGGGTGAGTTTAGGTTAGAGTAGAATTAAGTTTTAGTTGGTTTTGAATTAATAAAAATATAGACCTAATCTAAACTTAAACTTTTTGGTATATTTCGGGCCCCTACGTGGGCAACTCTACGTTTAACCAATATTCGGGCGTTTACGGTAACATAATACTCATTCTGATTGGTTTAATCTGGCTCCATAACAAAACTGTGGGTTCGAGGTGGTATTGCAAATTAATGCAATTAATTCTTTGTATACACTTTCATAAAAAGCCATCACGATAAAAATTAAAATCAAAATTATTTAACGTTGCGAACTTGTTCCCTATACATACGTATCTGGAATATATTTGCGAATGGCGATCAGCGATACGATGGTGCGTCCAGACCTATGGAGACGAGCGCGAGACATTCCAAATTCGCTGTGTGGACGAGTCTCGCGAGAGCCTCGCGAGTCAACCCACAGAGCTTCGTTGCTATCCGTCCCCTGTCGATTTTTCAACGGCCGATCAAAGAAAGCTCGAAAGTCTGGACGTGTTTTTGGTAGGCTCGCCCGACTGCGAGATATTAGGTCTGATTTATAAATTTCGACTGTTTAAAATTAAGTAATCTCAAATTTTTAAATCGTACACTGTATGTATTATCATTTTTTCTGATAGAATTTACAAATTTTGCGTCACTGATAATTTTTACCCTACCGAAATCCAACATTTCTTTAAACAAATAGAATTATTACAACATCTATTAATTTTAGATATACAATATCAAAAAATGCAAGAAAAGTTACCGAATTGTACGTATGTATAACCCAATAATAAAATAAAAAATAGGGTATTCCCATTAGAAAATATGTTATATCCGCAACACTTTTTTGAAGTACCCTGTATACTCTATAGTAATGTTAAAATGTGCTTCTTAACCTTACCAATAACTTTTCTATTCAACATTTTGTTCTAAAAACATTAAAAAACGTATTATGTAAAAATCGTCGTGTAAGGGATAAAGGGGAAAACAGCCAAAAAGAGGAAAACCGACGATGAATACCATGTTAAAGACCGAATACCATATTAAAGATACAAAAATGTATTACTGTATGCGTTATTATTTGGCCATCGTTTGTTATATTCAATTGCAATTTAATATGTGTTTGGCTTCCTTTCACAATGATTCCACTCGGCTTGTCTCGTGGCAGGTTTACGTAAAAAATGGATAGAAAATGTCTCGCTCTCGTCTCACTCTTGTCTCGCTCTTGTCTCGCTCTCGTCTCGCGCTCGGCTCGTCAGGTCTGGACGCACCATACACTGCCGGAGTGTTGACGTCACGAATGTTAAATTGCTTTTCAAACAAGGTTTAGTTCTTTTATATTTCTATTGAGCTCTTCCAAATGACGTCACAAATTAATATAAAATGTAAAAAAAAACAGGTGATTGCCGACAACCGCCGACTTGTGTCTGGTATTTTCAATACGCCTATGATGGTTGCGCATGTTGCAAAATCTGTGAATTTTTTATTTAATTCCTGACATTGTCATTCGTTCTGACACTTTAGTTTTGTATTACGAGTTTTTGGTTCAAACAAGAAGTGTTGTGATACTTTAAGCTTAAAGTGGCAACGGCCCAGCTACGTCAAAACACCGGTTCCCATTACAAACACCGAAGTTAAGCGACGTAAGGCGATACTAGTGGCTGGACGGGTGACCGGTTCGAAACTCTGTATCGTGCTGTTGTCCAAGAAAGGCAAAAGTGTAAAATCTATTGACACACACTACCATACCCAGACCGTTAAAAATTATAGTTACGACTTCGCTGTAAAATCAGCAGGAAATCCAATATTTGAATAGTTAAAAATTTGCATAGGATTTTGTGCTTTATATGCTTTCGAACTATTCCATGGTCCATAGCGGTTTAATAATAGTCTTCTGAATTAGCAGAGCACAAACTGACCTCAATAATCTATATATGTATATAAATCTGTAAGTCCTGATTCATTCATCACTGACTCATCAACGCCCAGACCAAACCCTTGACCATAGAAAGCTGAAATTTTGCACAGGGTTGATGATGTTTACGTAAGATAAGAAAGGATTTTTTAAAATTCATCCCCTAAGGGGGTAAAAAGGGGGGTGGAATATTACAATATTTTTTATTTAAAAAACGGTCAAGTTTCCGAAAAAACGCTTAAACACGTATATTTTATTTTCTTTTTTTACATATTTTAAGATTTTTTAAAATGTATACAGGGTGTTTCGAAAAAATCTGGTCATTGATTAATCACGATCCTGCTTAAAGCGCTTGACGTAAAAAGCTGATTTTGGAAAACGGATTGACTTTAGGGTGTAGAGGTTCGATTAGAAGGATTTTTCGAAACTCGAATTCTAAGGGGGTGAAACCGCCCCACAAATATTAGAATATTTTTATTTAAAAACGGTCAAGTTTCCGAAAAACGCTTAAACACGTATATTTTATTTTCTTTTTTTACATATTTTAAGATTTTTTAAAATGTATACAGGGTGTTTCGAAAAATCTGGTCATTGATTAATCACGATCCTGCTTAAAGCGCTTGACGTAAAAAGCTGATTTTTGGAAAACGGATTGACTTTAGGGTGTAGAGGTTCGATAAGAAGGGATTTTCGAAACTCGAATTCTAAGAGGTGAAACCGCCCCTCAAATATTAGAATATTTTTATCTAAAAACGGCCAAGTTTCCGAAAAACGCTTGAACACGTATATTTTATTTTCTTTTTTACATATTTTAAGATTTTTTAAAAATGTATACAGGGTGTTTCGAAAATTGATTAATTGGTCATTGATTAATCACGATCCTGCTTAAAGCGCTTGACGTAAAAAGCTGATTTTTGGAAAACGGATTGACTTTAGGGTGTAGAGGTTCGATAAGAAGGGATTTTTCGAAACTCGAATTCTAAGAGGGTGAAACCACCCCTCAAATATTAGAATATTTTTATTTAAAAACCGGTGAGTTTTTCGGAAAACTCTCTTAAACATGTATATTTTATTTTGTTGTTTTACATATTTTAAGGTTTTTTAAAAATTTATACAGGGTGTTTCATAAAATATAACCATTGAGTAATCACGATTCTACTTAAACTGCTTGACGTTTAAAGCTGATTTTTGGCAAACGGATTGAGTGTGGGGTGTAGAGGTTCGATAAAGAGGGTTTTCGAATTTCAAATTCCAAGCGGGTGAAAACGACCCACAAATATTACAATATTTGTTTTTAAATACGGCGAGCCTTTCGGGAAAACACTTGGACACGCACTCGGACACGCATAATTGATTTTGTTTTTTTTACATATTTTGAAATTTTTTAAAAAATCATACAGGGTGTTCCAAAAAGTTGGGTAATTGATTAACCACGATTCTGCTTAAACTGCTTGACGTAAAAAGCTTATTTTTGGCAAACGGATTTTTCGAAAGTCAAATTCCAACGAGATGAAACTACCCCTCAAATATTATACCAAGTTATATAATAATATCGCCATATTGTTTTTTCTCATGCTGACATAAATGTAAGAAAATTTTATCTTAGTTTGTATGTTAATGGAAATTCTTGCTTTGCTTGATCATCACCATTACAAATGATTAATCCGACGCGAACGAAGTCGCGGGTACACACTAGTTACCTTATATAGCTGAAGTTTAGTCTAGGGAAAAATACGCCATCAAAGAGTCGGTTTCCTGATATTATCGTATACCCAGAAGACTTGACCTTTAGAAATATCTTAAGTCTTCTGTCTCGGATCGGTTTTTTGCCATGGAGATAAGTCGTTGACCTTCTTTTCAGTTACCTACGTTACGCTGCTTTTTTTCAGCACAGACCACAAACATCTACTGCAAAATCTAGATTAGACTAGACCTGCCATTACTAAAATAAATCTTAAAAAAAACAATATCGAAATACCTATATCAACCATTTTAATTTTTGAAATATTTTCTAGTATAGAGTACAGGGTGTTTTTAAAAAACACATTTGCCATCTGTCGTTGGGAAATATACAGGGTGGTCCGAACTGTATTCCGGAAACTTCGGCAGCATATTCTACAGATAATAATAAGTAAAAAAAGTTCTTATAAATGTATGCCCTAAAATGATTAATGTCGGAAATACAGGGTGTAGAAGTTTCATTTTTATTTCGATTTTTTCCAAATAATTTCTGAAGTAACGTCAATATTTGAATGAAAATTGGTGTCTGGGAGTTTTTTGACACGAGAAATTTGATTTTGATGTTAATATGACTCCTATTTGTAGAGGGCGTCATCTACATGTGTTTTAACTGTTTTGAAGAGTAATAACTTTTCGTCCGTACCTGTATAAAAGTACCGAGTGAAAAAATATACATCTATATATACGTCTCTTGGTAAAAATCGCTACGATTAACCGTTCTCAAGTTATTTAGAATTAAACTAGTCAATACTTGTCATTATTGACAAAAAATAAACACCGTTGAGTAGACAGTAATTTGATTGAAATAATAAATCCGGCAAATTTTATTTTTTTTAATTAATCATAAATTTTTCTGCGAAGAAATGACGATAAAACAGTTTCTGTTGAACTTTTGACACAAAGACATTTCAAATTTATAATTTCAGTCTAATAATTATTTAGTCAACATGTTTAATTTATGTCAATAATGACAGGTATTGATAATTTCGATTCCAGATATTTCGAGAATCATTACTCGTAGCGGTTTTTACCAAGAGACTTTTTTTACTTAAAAAACGTCGTAAATGTGTATTTTTTTAGTCAGTAGTTTTATACAGGTACAGATAAAAAGTTATTGTTCTTCAAACAAGTTAAAACATGTGTAGGTGGCGCCCTCCCTCTATCAGCAGGAGTCATTTTAATATCAAAATCAAATTTCTCATGCCAAAAAAAACCAGATTCCAACTTTCATTGAAATATTGACGTTTCTTCAAAAGTTATTTGGAAAAAATCGAAATAAAAATAAAATTTCTACACCCTGTATCTACGAAACTAAGCAGTTTAGGACATACATTTATACGAACTTTTTTACTTATTTTTATCTGTAGAATATTCTGTCGAAGTTTCCTGAATACAGTTCGGACCACCCTGTATATTTCATGTGAAAATAAGATTAATTTTTCATATCAACATAGGTACGATTCTGCTTTGTTTCGTAGCTACAAGGGGTTAAAGTCTTTATTTTTTTTTATTTATTATAATTTTCTTCCAAGTGCTTTTAGTGATTCGAATGAAATTTTGAGGGTAAAAGTACTACATATTTTAGTGCTAAAAAGTGTCGATAGATTAATCAGGGACGTTCATATAATATGGGTTATCACTGGAATATTTTTCGAAAAAAAAAACATGTGCGCCACTGACTAAAAGACAGCAAAATTGTATAAGCTGTTTAATACCAATTAAAAGTTGTATTTTGGTATTTTGTCGATTTCGATCTCATTGGTGAGATGAACGCAATTTTATTAATCATAATAGTTATTAATAAAAATAAAATAATATATTATTTATTTTATCAAATTTATTATTAAATATTTTTTTTTAAATCACCTTTCAGGGTTCTTGGAGAGATAGCCGAGTTATTAACCAAGGCAGGCTCTAGTTCGCGTAAAGGAACGATCTGACTATGCGTGCAGTTCCCAGAATTACAGCTTTTTGAGCGGTGGATAAAACATTTGGCGATAGTCCCAAATCTTTAGTATGTCGCACAGTTTGCTGATGTATTAAGCCATTGACGGATATCACTAGAGGTAAGATTTTTGTTTGTTTTAATTTGTATAACTGTCTAAGTTCATATGCCAGTTCTTCGTATTTTTGTTTCTTTTCTAGATATGCTTTTTTGACGTTTTCGTCTAATGGTATTATAAAATCTATTATTGTGGCTTCCTCCTCTTTCTTCTTAAAAAGCACCATATCAGGGCGATTATGCTGGACAGATCGGTCTGTAATAATTGTGATGTTCCAGTATAATTTATATTCAGCATTCTCCAGAATATCCTTTGGGTTATCCTATAGCTTGTACCATTCTATTCCTTCCTCCATTAGCCCAGTTCCCAGTTCTATAGCTTGATGGTATATTTTTCCCATTTCATCATGGCGGGCCAGATACTGCCTTGGAGCTAAAATAAAACACCTTGCTGTTATATGTTGGATGCTCTCAGCTGTACGCTTGCATTTCCTACACAGATCACTTTCGACTCTCTCCTTCAAGACATATTTCCTATAGTTCAGTGTCGGGACAACTTGATCTTGTATTGCCAGTATACTTCCTTCGGTTTCTGGAAACAGGTAACCCGCTTTTAAGTAAGTATTTGAATCCAGCATACTAATTGTGGTATTTTTTAAATTTGCTCTATACCTGCCATGGAGAGGAGTTTTACTGGCCCACTCTTCTTCCATTTCCATCCAACTTCGTACAGTTGGGCTGTTGGGGTTCACCAAGTCAAGAGGGGAATAGTTTTGGTCAATATCTCGGAGGGTACGGTGAAGCGGTAAGTTGTTACTCAAGAAGTAGTTCCTCAGTTTCTGAACTTGTGTATTGTGGCAATTTTCTACATTTAGAAGGCCTCTTCCTAATATTATTACTATTAGTTATTATTACTATTATTCCAACCTATAGAAAATTCAAACAAAAAATAATGTAATTTAAGATAATTACAAAATACGTAATTTTAAAAAGTTTTAACATCCTCTAACTTAAAACCATACCCATGTTTATATAGGAACTTTTTTTCTTATTTTTTGATAATGAATCAATAACCAATTAGTACTTATTTAACAATTTCGAAAGTTAATGATATTAAATTTCTTTAAAGGTTGCTATTAGACTTGGATGAAAGCAAATTAATAAAATTGCGTTGATCTCATCAAGGAGGCCCAAATCAACGAAATATCAGAGACAACTTTTAATCGGCATTAAACGGCTTACATTATTTCGCTCACAAGAGAAAAAAAAGTCAGTGGCGTACATCGTACATGCTTTTTTTTAAACAATATTCCAGTAATAACCTATATGCATTCTCTGGTGAATAAGTCGACAGTTTTTTAGCATTAAAATATGTCGGACTTACTGTAATTTTTATCCTGTAACTACGTAACCCCTTGTAGCTACGAAACAAAGCAGAATCGGACCTATGTAGATATAAAAAAGAAATCTTATTGTTACGTTTTTTGAAACACCCTGTAGACACTTTGTGGTCTTTTATTTTAAAATCATTAGTAGTAAATGTTAGTTTCAAATTTGACTTTATATATCTGCCAGGCTATTAGAATTAAAAAGTGTTTTCAGTTCTCATTATAGTTATATTTGGGTAGTTTTATTATTTTTTGATATTTCAGGTATTTTTTGATGTTTAGTCACATTTGTGTATGAGTAGGTAAATATCCGCTGGGAAATTTATGTCTTTATATTCTAGATTTAGTAGCTATACACAGTAACCAACCTATTACAAACGTATAAATATTATTCACAATGAGGAAAATGCATGTTTTTAAATAATGGTTTTAAAAAATAGTTCATATAATTACAAATTGAACAAAAAAAAATCGTTGATATCGGTTAAGAAATGCCTTTAATATAAAATAATTAAATATTGTTAATTTAAATGGCCGGGCAAACGCTCTCTACCGCGCCTTGCCGCTGTGACGTCACCCGCCGTTCTTCTGGTTGAGTGGAGCCAGACGCGTGTTTATTTTACACAGTTTGCTTTTAAAGGCTGTTGAATCCGAGTCAAAATTTTAATTATTTGTGTTAATTAATACATAATTAGTAATTAGTCATATTTATAAATAGTAATGGATGAGCGAAAACAGAAAAAAATGATGCAAGGCCATGAGAAGAGATGAAAAGACAAACGTTAAATTATCCTCTATTTTTACGATTTATTGTCGTGAAGATCATTTTGATGTAGGTTCATATATTTATGTATATTGTCTTACATAGGTATATGAAATTTGAATGTATGTACAGGGTTATTCATTATATTTTGACACCCACATACAGCCTTAACTGCAAGTTTTAGAAGAAAACATTAAATAAAAAAGTTGCATGGTTTTTTATATACTCTCTTTTAAAATTAATTCTAGTTATACAGGGTGTCTCAAAAAGGTGGCGCAGAAATTGTAGGTATTTTTTCGCTTTTCAACTGTCAATATTTCGTAAACATTTGAAGATAGGTATAGGATATTATACATGAAATATATCTAGAATATCTAGAAATTTCCGAAGAATCCAAAAATATATAGGGTGTTTCACTTAAAAAAGTAACTTAATTTTGGCGTTTGCTTATGGGACACCTTGTATAATATTTTCATTACTTATAAACAATTTATTTCCTATAATTTCGTAAAAAAACAATCTTTAAAAATAACAAGGGTAAGGTGTCAATATATAAAAAAAAACTTTCTTTTTCACGCTATGCTGTGGAGTTATTTTTCCACGTACTAAACAAATATTTTTGTCTCTTTTCACTTCTATATTACCTACAGCATTATCTCCATACGTCTCCCTACCTGATCTGAAAAATAAGTTTATAACATTAATTTATAACTATATAAAAGTTCGTAACAGTAGGTACCTACTTATACTTAAATATGCCTCAGTACTACAAAGAATAAATGTTACATACCTCTCTATTTTTTCCTAGTAATTCAGCACCAATAAATTGGGAATATGTATTTATAAAAGCAGCCAACATAAAAGCATCGACTTTTGGCAAGTTATCTAATTGTGCTTTTACAAACCCGGAATCTGCCATTACTTAAAAAATTCTCAGAACACACAACACATACAAATAATAACTGCACAAAAAAGCATAAAAAGCCCCTTCAATCAACGCTAAAAGCAACAAAAATGTCTTAGTACGCCACCTAAATACGTACATAAACGGAACACGTCTGGCTGCTGCTGGCCATCGCGCGTCGACGAGAACGGCGGGTGACGTCAGACCAATAGAATATCGTTTCAATTCGCGAGGCGTCGTTTGCGTTATCCATAGTATTTTAATGGCCCGTTTTATAAAATTGTGGTACTGCTTTCAAGAAAAAAGTTTGTTTTGCATTTACACATATTTATTCTAATAAATTGAACAGTTTCTGGCGAAAAATAAAATATATGCATCTTCCTCATTCTCTTGGTCCAAATAGCTATGGAACTTGTAGTTACTCTTTTCAATCCACCTTAACTAAGTTGAAGTCGTGGCGATTGTTGGCAGTGAAATCTTACCCTTTGTTTGTGAAGCCGCAACCTGAGTGTTCAGGTTGTTCTTATACCAACTCTTGTTTCTATAAAAATGATGGAACAACGAAGACAATTTAAAATCCAGAATAATCACAACGAATATAAATCTATGCAAAGAAAAATTCGTAATAAAATAAGAACGGCAAAAGAGACATGGTTGAAGGAGAGATGTATAGAGGCCGAAAATCTCAGTCACCTTGGAGACAGTTTCCATCTTCACAAGAAAGTGAAAGAGATAGCTGGGTTATACCATAATAAATCAATAACCCTAATTAAAACTGATGAAAATAAAATTATAACGGAAACAGAAGAACTATTGCAAACTTGGAGAAATTATACCATTAATCTTTTCAACGACGAAAGATCAGAAAACCCTGCAACTGAGATTCCCATGCCATCGGGACCAAGCATATTGGAAAGTGAAATTATTCATGCGATTAGATTAATGAAAAACGACAAAACTCCAGGGCCTGATGATATGTATTCGGAAACGTTCCACTTAATTAATGAACAAAACTTAAAAACTATAGTACAGCTTTTCAATAACATCTATGGTCACATCCCTGAAGACTGGCTTCGTTCTACGTTTATCACGCTGCCCAAGTCAAGTAACGCAACTTCGTATAAAGAGTATCGTCTTATTGGTTTAATGAGCCACTTTCTTAAGCTCTTTTTACGGGTACTGCATACAAGACTCTACAAAAAATGTGAGGAAGTAAGTGGAGAAAGTCAATTTGGATTTAAGAACGGCTTTGGTACTAGAGAAGCCATATTCAGTCTTCAAACTTTAGTACAGAATTGCCAAGATCAGAGAAAAGATGTCTTCATGTGCTTTATAGACTATGAAAAGGCGTTCGATAAGGCCTCAGAGACTTGGGACTTGATGGAAAAGATATAAGGCTCATCAGTAATTTGTATTGGAACCAAAAAGCTGAAATTCGTATACATAGCGTGGGAGTAACAGAAGATTTTGAAATAAAAAAGGGGGTAAGGCAAGGGTGTATTCTATCTCTAATGTTGTTCAATTTATATGTGGAAAGAGCATTCACTGAGTCAATCTCCGATAGTCACATTGGTTTGAAAATAAATGGTATTCCAATTAATAATATCCGATATGCGGATGACACAGTGATATTGGCAGACAATGCAAATGATCTCCAAATCCTTCTAAATAAGGTTAACAGTGAAAGTCAAAGACTGGGTTTAAACATAAATACTACAAAAACTAAATTTATGGCTGTTAGCAGAAACAATATTCCGAACACCAGAATTTACTTAAATGGAGAGGTCATCAAGCAGGTCACACAATTTAAATATTTGGGATGCATGGTTAACGAAACGTGGATCCGGATCAGGAGATCCAATGCAGGATCGAACAAGCAAGATCTACTTTTCTGAGACTGCGAAGATTTCTCACAGATAGGAATTTGAACTTCGGCCTTAGATACAGAATGGTGAAGTGCTATGTCTGGTCCGTTTTGTTATATGGTGTGGAAGCATGGACACTGAAGGTAGCAACAATAAACCGAATTGAAGCCTTCGAAATGTGGACCCTACGACGAATGCTAAGAGTGCCCTGGGTCGACCGTGTTAGGAATGAAGACATTCTCAGAAGAACTGGTCTGGTACAACGTGAACTCTTCGAAATCATCAAGAAGAGGAAAATAGCCTATTTGGGACATACTACGTGGAGAACGCTATCACTTTCAGCGTCTGATTCTCCAGGGTAAAAAGAGGGGGGCAAAAGGGGGATAGGACGAAGGAAGCTATCCTGGCTGAGAAATATTCGTCATTGGACAGGCATACAGGACTTCCAAGCACTCCAAGTCGCGGCAGTTAACAGAACCATCTGATGAGGAAGAAAAAGATGAACGCCTACGCAGGAATCTGCACGGCACCTTAAGAAGAAGATATCACTAAACATAATCTAGAACTTTTACGAAATGAATCAGAGGTAATTTTGTAATTTACGTCCAATAAAATCCAAAATATAGTTATATCGAACATATTTCCAACCTATATTAATAATTAAAAATTAGGTTATGAATTTGATTCTAAAATCAGTTCACAAACCGTACCAACTTGTATTTAATTTTGGTACTGGGACTGTCCAAGTCGACATATGCGTACGAGAGGACAGTAAACACGTTGCCAAACGTATGAAATAAACCGAGAAACTGTGCACATCGCTAAGAGACGTGGAAGGGGATATAGCAGATTTGTCGCAGTTGATCGGTCGACCCAATCAATACCTCTGTCAGTACTTAAAGTTCTAGGGAAAGGTGTACGTCATGCGTTCAGCTTCACGATTTAATTACGTCTCGTGATGCTTGATTTGTTTATTCATTAACGAGACGTTGTAATTTTCCCTATAGCTTGAATTTTTTTAAGTGCAAGCTAGAAACACTTGCATTTTTGGTAAAAATAAGTGGAATTGAGTGGGTGTTCGATAGTGGTCGCGCTATTAGAACTCTGAATTCAAAAATCGATATCTCGAAATCTATTAGAAATAATAGATTGTAGTTTTTCAAGAACTTTGTTAATATTTCTGCTGTTATTTTCTTTGTAGACAGTATGTGAAAATCTTTATCAATAAAAAAATTACACGATTGCTGAAAATTGCTATGCTCTAAAAGTAAATGGATGGATTGTTTACAATTTTTGAATAGAAAAAACCTTATCGAATTTTTCTTATGTAAACATATTGTAAAATATCCGATCTTGAAAATAAAAAAAAGTTTCAATATCTAAAGTTGTTCTTGAGTTATGGCCTGTTATGTGTTAAAAAGTTGAGTTTTTAAATTATCGTGATTACTGACGTTTTCCCGTTATAAAAAAAATGACATCCTAACGATATCATTATAATTCCATTTCAGATGCTCAGAAACAAGTCTAATGATATTATCTCTAGTTATCTCTTGAAAAAAAACGTCTTTTAAAAATAAGCGGTTTGCGATCGTGATTTTACTTTACTTGATAGGGTATCGGCAACGCCGCCAACAGCACACCGTCGCGCGTCGCGTCGGTCGGTCGCATTTCACTCCGACTTAATAAGATCCCTATTTCCACACATGTAAATGCCGATCCAAAAGTAACTGTTGCCAGCACGGTAGATTACTTGCATTCATTTCAAATATGTAATATATTTGTTTTATTCGTACAATTATTCTATAATAGTATTAATATTATTAAAAATATAATATAAAAAAATATAAAGGGTATTTCAAAGAACGTAAAAAATCAAGTAAAAGTAAGATTTATTTTTCGTATTCGTCCGATTCTGCTTTGTTTCGTAGCTACAGGGTGTTAAAGGCTTAATAGTTTTTTGATTTATTATAATTTTCTTCCAAAGTACTTTTAGCGTTTCGAATGAAATTTTGAGGGTAAAAGTTACTGTAAATGCGACATATTTTAGAGCTAAAACAGTGTCGACATATTCACAAGGAACGTGCATTTTGGTCATCACTGGAATATTTTTCTAAAAAAATCATGTACGTCACTGACTTTTTTTTCTTGTTAGCGAAAGTTTTAAATAAGTACTGATTGATTCCTTATCAAAAAATATGACAAAAAGTTGCTATAAATATGGATATGGAAATGCATAGTTTAGAGCTACAGGATGTTAAAACTTTTTAAAATTAGGTTTTTTGTAATTATCTTAAATACCATTATTTTTTTTTTTTGATATTGTTGTAGATTAGACTAATAGTAATAATATTTAATAATAAATAGGTACCAACTATACAGGCCCGGCAATGGATCTCTAGGCATAGGAATTACATGCATTGGAATGAAACGCCTATAAAAAGTCTATGCTTAAACAGAGATGGACAACAACTTCCCCGTTTCCACTTCCACTACGCCTGTCTACTTAGACAAACTCCGATAAGATAACAAATTTTGGAAATTCCGCCACCTCCCATCCACTCATGATACCCATCTCCCTGCCTTTTATTTATCGCCATTATTTTATTTCCCTTCCCGCGCCTCCGCACCTCGCTATTCCGACTCCCGTCAGTTCATCACAGAGTTGCCAGGTCTACCGGTTTCGTCTGTAAGCTACCGATCTACGGATTTAAAGAAAAATCTAACGATATATTCAACTGCGTCTTTAGTTTTTACAATAGAAGCACTTTTAAAAAGCTGACTTATTTGACTAAAAATTAAGCGACTGCCGCGTTGGAATCTGTATAATCTGACTTTATTATTGTTTCATTAAATTTTATTTAGTAATAACACACATACAGGTCATCGTTCTGTCTAGTTGCAGAGTTACAGAGATATTCCTAAAAATCCTTATTACTCCTTATTAGGCGCGGTATTGGCGACATGCCCGAAGAAGTTGATATCTTTTGAAAAGATTTTATTTCATTCATCTACTAAAGTTGAACCCATATTTTCCCCCAAAAAATGTAAACAAAAAACAAAATTTAAGTTAAGAAACAACCTAAATTCGGACAAATATTTTAGTGATTTTCCCGTCAAAAAAATATATTAATATGAAAAAAGAGTTGAGAGTTGCTACAGCTTTCCCATTGAAATGAAATTAATTTTAGATATCACTTATCAAAATTTGTGCAAAGGTAAAAAGTGACTGCTACACTAATTTGTGACTGCTATCCCTACTTGTTATAGTTTTATATGTTAGTATTGAAAATACTTCTGGCCGCGTTTATATGGGACCCATCTTTGAAAAAACGACATGCTAGAAACAACATGGGTTCAATAACCTGCCTGTCAACACGTACTTATGTCGATAGAGCCTGCATTGATGAGCGAACAGGGCAAGGCCGTTCAAATCTGGACCGGCGCATAAAGAAAGCGATATTATTTTAAAAGAAAATATGTCAAGGCATGGGTTGTTAGGTACAGTTTGGCTATTTTAATCTAACTATTTCCGTAAGGGGCAAATTATACGAGAAAGAGCAGAATCACATAAATAATAAATTTAGACTAATTACCATATTTTTTTATATGATTATTATTTTTTTAATTAACAACTTAGGACAAAGAAAAAGCTTGCATGGTTTCCACCGCCAACAGGCGTTAAAATTAAAACAAATGAATCCAAGGCGTTGTCAAATATTTATTGGGATAAGTTGATAAGTTTTTACCGTTTTAATATTGTTGTAAATAATAATTATTATCATTTAATTAGTGCTAACTTATCAAAGTTCACAACACGGCGAAATTTCAGTAAAATCGGCCAACGGATCTTTGAGATATTAATAAAAAAATGTCTATTAGGAAACATCTTGACACCCTGTATCTTTAAAATTATGCATTTCCGAACACATGTTTAAATTAACTTTTTACCTTAAAAACGCTCAAAGAATCACCTTCTGAAGTTGGCCAGATACTACTTAATTAACACCCTGTATTTAAAAATGGCTAGCTAGTGATTTTGTAAGTAAAGCTATGTTTATTTTAATAGAAAAAAATACATTTCATAAAAAATAAACAAACCCATAATTCACACTAATCAATTCATACAATAATTAATTAACTTTAAATGTATCTAAATAGGCACTTTAATAATTGAAAAATGGACATGAGCACTTCATAGAGTATACCAAATATGTAAAAACAATTCCAATAAAAAATCCACAAATGGCACATTAAAATCTGCATTATCTGAAATCAAATTATAGGTACCTAAACGGCCAATCAGCCAGATAACAGTGACAAGACGCCGACATCGATAACGCAATGAGCAGTTTTTAATAATTATTTGGAGTTAATACTTCAAGTAGCATTCCTTCAAATAAATTTTAATTTAAGTATTGTTAATATAGTCATATTAATGATTATAGCCTGTATGATTTCTAAAATAAAAAATCAAGCGTGCTTTTATCAGAATAATTATTAAATGATTAAATAGAAATAGTTAATATTTATTAACTTCGTAAGTGTTACATTTTAATACCGTATGATCGAATAACAACGGCGTCAGCGATGGCTATGAAATGAAGATCGCTGTCATTTTATATGTGAAATTATATGGGAAATGTCATCGATCATCATTTCCAAGCCAACTGGACGCCGTTTTTTTTTTCGATCATACGATATAATTATGGATTTAATAATTAAATAATTATCTTAAGGTTAAATTGTGGTAAACTTGTAATGTGTTTCAATCATTTATATTTAAAATCTTAAGGAGGCAATATAGATTTTAGGCAGAAGAACTCAAAGGAAGGACTGGTGTAATTAGTAATTAAAACTTTACATTTTTTTTACTTGCCATTTTTCTTGTCTTTCACGTTGCACGTTGACTCTTCGTTGTGTCACACACAATCTGAATTTCGGATATGCAGAACTGATAAATTAGACCAAATATATTAATTGAAGGTATGCAAAGAAATATTTTTGTTAATTTTGCAAATACTTAAGGCATGCAATAATTTAAAAAAAATTGACGTGAGATTACTTAATAATTCTTGAAAGCCTTGGATGATAAAGATTTTAAGTATTATGGGTCTGTTTTGTTTAAGAAGCTAATAAATAATTTCAAAACTCAACTATCAAAATATAATGGTAGAAAATGTTAATTGGACATACTGAATGTAAACTAGGTATACATAGTTGCTGCAATCGATAATATATTTTGCTGCTTATTTTACTCATAACAAAACCCCGTCAATACCGCTACTCACATTATGGGCACCTTTTTATACTTAAATCTCATAATGATTTTTAAAAATACATATGTAGGTACATACTATAAATAGTGGTTGTCACGGTTTTTTTATTAGGTATGATGAAAAGAAGCTGCAAACTAAATTATCGTTGGAGCCAACAATATTTTAATTTATTTTTATCTACAGTAACTATGCACGGTAAGGGTTCAAAATATGCCTATACTGTGAGGCAACTCAATTCAAGTATAAATTAACACTTACGTTCCAAGTATCTTCTTGGTCTACCGACACCCCGTTCACCCTTACTCCATCATTTCTATAAAAATAGTATGATTTACAACTTTTAATTTTTATTGAGAAAAATGGTGAAATTTTGTTGTACGGCGAATTTAAATTTATGGGCCCTCAATAAATTTACACCGGAAGTTCGAACATTAGTTAAACCTAGGAATACCCAGGTAATAGCCGGAAATATGCAAAAGAAGGGGTGAGTTTATGTTAGAGTAGAATAGGTTTTAGTTGGTTTTGAATTAATAAAAATATAGACCTAGTCTAAACTTAACCGAAACTGACCCACTTTTTGGTATATTTCGGGCTCCTACGTGGGCAACTCTACGTTTAACCAATATTCGGGCATTTACGGTAACATAATACTCATTCTGATTGGTTTAATCTGGCTCCATAACAAAACTGTGGGTTCGAGGTGCTATTGCAAATTAATGCAATTAATTCTAAGTATACACTTTCATAAAAAGCCATCACGATAAAAATTAAATATCAAAATTATTTAACGTTGCGAACTTGTTCACTATACGTATCTGGAATATATTTGCGAATGGCGATCAGCGATACGATGGTGCATCCAGACCTATGGAGGCATCCAAATTCGCTGTGTGGACGAGTCTCGCGAGAGCCTCGCGAGTCAACCTACAGAGCCTCGTTGCTATCCGTCCCCTGTCGATTTTTCAACGGCCGATCAAAGAAAGCTCGAAAGTCTGGACGTGTTTTTGGTAAGCTCGCCCGACTGCGAGATATTAGGTCTGATTTATAAATTTCGACTGTTTAAAATTAAGTAATCTCAAATTTTTAAATCGTACACCGTATGTATTATCATTTTCTCTGATAGAATTTACAAATTTTGCGTCACTGATAATTTTTACCCTACCGAAATCCAACATTTCTTTAAACAAATAGAATTATTACAACATCTATTAATTTGAGATATATAATATCAAAAAATGCAAGAAAAGTTACCGAATTGTACGTATGTATAACCCAATAATAAAATAAAAAATAGGGTATTCCCAGTAGAAAATATATTATATATCCGCAACACTTTTTTGAAGTACCCTGTATACTCTATAGTAATGTTAAAATGTGCTACTTAACCTTACCAATAACTTTTCTATTTAACATTTTGTTCTAAAAACATTAAAAAACGTATTATGTAAAAAACGTCGTGTAAGGGATAAAGGGGAAAACAGCCAAAAGGGGGAAAACTGACGATGAATACCATGTTAAAGACCGAATACCATATTAAAGATACAAAAATGTATTACTGTATGCGTTATTATTTGGCCATCGTTTGTTATATTCAATTGCAATTTAATATGTGTTTGCCTTCCTTTCACTATGATCCCACTCGGCTTGTCTCGTGGCAGGTTTGCGTAAAAAATGGATAGAAAATGTCTCGCTCTCGTCTCGCTCTTGTCTTGCTCTGGTCTCGCGCTAGGCTCGTCAGGTCTGGACGCACCATAGACTGACGGAGTGCTGACGTCACGAATGTCAAATTGCTTTTCAAACAAGGTTTAGTTCTTTTATATTTCTATTGAGCTCTTCCAAATGACGTCACAAATTAATATGAAATGTAAAAAAACAGGTGACGTTATAACCGCCGACTTGCCCGTATTTTCAATACGCCTATGATGGTTGCGCATGTTGCAATCTGTGAATTTTTTTAATTAATATTCAGTCCTTAGACATAAAACGGATGAATTATATCTTTTATTAGAAGAGCTCAATTTTCCAGAAATTGTTGCCATAACTGAACATTGGTTAAATATGGATGAGCCTGTATTTGTCAAAACTTACACTACAGTAACTTAGATTCAATAGAAGTAACTCATCTCATGGAGGTATTATGATAATGTCTACTAACAACGACTTTACGGCAGTAACTAAGTTCGATACTCTAATCTCCGAAATTTTTTTTTAATTTTCCGTCGGTTATCATAATGCTTTTGACCTTTATATTATTTGTATTTACAGAACATCTGACGCTGACGTGCATATTTTCAGTCAAAAATTGCTAAGCTTGCTTGAATCCCTACCTATAAAAAGTAAATTGATTTTGTGTGGCGACCTAAATATTGACTTTTCCAGTGTGTGTGCAGCTAGGGAGTCCATTTTTCATTCTTTTGGTATACTCATGCATGTTGACTCACCAACTAGAATAACTAAAACTGGCTCTAGTACTATAGATTATGTCGTGTCGTCTTTTGACACGGAATTCGTTGACTGTAGAGTCCTTCACGCAGGTTTCTCTGATCATGGGGCAGTATTGACAACGTTTTTGCCACAATCCAAATGCAAAAATACCTCGCGCAAATTGGGCCGTATTTTTTCGGATAAAAATTTTCTAAATTTTCACCACCTATGTCTAACAACTGAGTGGGTTGTCCTCTCGGCTGACGTCGATTCCGAATTTTCTAGATTTATAAATACCTTGTCTAATCTGGCGTGCAAGGCGTTTCCTCTTAGTATCAAAAGTAAGTAAGGTATACCCTGGTCTACGACCGGCTTGCGTATATGGTAAAAGAACATGCGCTCATTACTCACCTTAAAAAATTCACAGACAGCGTTTTCTTTCATAATTACGGAAAACTTTATAGAAGGGTTTATCGTAAGACTATAAAAGCTGCCAAGGACATTTATTATAATGGGAGGCTAGCCAAATCCGGTAATGTTGCTAAAGAGACTTTGGGGCTATTGTAAATGACTTAAGGAATAAGACTTCTTCGTCTGGCACAGTCTTTAATTCACCTGAAGATTTAAACACTTACTTTGTTAATGTGGCTAAAAATTTAGTGAACACCATAACTCCTTCTCATGATTCACTTTCATATCTCCCTAAAGCAAATGAGATAAGAAGCACAGTTTCTTCTTCACGCCCGTAGCATTAGATGAGCTCCGTAGTACAATTAAAAGTATTAAAAATAAATTCTCATCTGGGACTGATGGGCTTACTCTCAAAATGTTCTCTGAACTTCCAGAATGCACATTAATCTATCTTACTACTTTAATTAATGAGTCATTCCAAAAAGGAGTTTTTCCAAACTGCCTTAAGACAGCAATAATTATTCCTCTGCATAAAGGAGGAGATAAAGATCAAGCTTCGAACTATCGCCCAATTGCTCTCCTGTCCACATTATCTAAGATCATTGAAAGATTGGTTAAAAAAAGGCTTCTATCTTTTCTCCTTAAATATAAAGTACTTTCTACCCATCAATTTGGATTTCTAAGTAACTAATGCTATGTTCGACCTTTTTAATAATGTATACTCTAGCCTGTGAATAACCATCACTCTACAGCTACAATTTTCTGTGATTTCTCTAAGGCTTTCGACTGTGTAAATCATAATATCTTAATTAACAAATTGCAATACTATGGATTCAGGGGAATGCCGCTCGAATGGCTTAAGTCGTATCTTGGCAACAGAAGGCAGCTTGTGAGGATTGATACGTCTATATCTTCTTGTAAGCCTATAGAATGTGGTGTCCATCAGGGTTCAGTACTTGGCCCTATTTTATTTCTGGTGCTTATCAACGACATTGCAAATCTAGGCATTAGCGGTAAAATCTGCCTCTTTGCGGACGATACTAGTTTCACTTGGAGCGGCCCAGATGTTACGGCACTATATAATACCAAAGATAATACTATATCCAGTGACTTACGCACCATTAAATCTTGGTGCGATTCTAATCTCCTATGCCTCAACCTTTCAAAAACTAAAGTTTTGTCATATAAAAGTACTATACAACCTTTTGTACTTAATAACACCACTATTGACGTCGTGGACTCTGTGAGATTCTTAGGACTTTTTAAAATGGGACTTGCACATCGAAGCCTTATCAAAGAAACTAAGCTCTGCCTGTTTTGCGCTAAGATCAGTGTCTAAGGAACTTAACTCATCAACCTCTAGAATGGTCTATTATGCCCTTTTTGAGTCGCATCTTCGTTATGCCCTTCCATTCTGGGGTACTTGCTGCGCGACAAAATTTGATCGTATTTTCAAACTTCAAAAGAGAGCAGTTCGATACTTATTGGGACTAAACAGTAGAACTCACTGCCAGAATTTCTTTAAAAATTTCAAAATACTGACTCTTCCTTCCTTATTCATTTTTGAATCCGTTTGCTTAATCCGCAAGCACATATTCTCTATTCCGGAAAGGCCTTCTCACAACTATCCACTTAGGAATGCGGAGCACGATATTTATCTGCCAACCCCGAGCTCAGAACTAGTTAAGGGCTCAATACTGTACAATGCCAAGAAAATGTACAATCATTTGCCTTCGAATATCAAGTCACTTTCATTCTTTCCCGCATTTCGCAAAGCTCTGAAATCATACTTACTGGAGAGAGCCCTATATGCGGTAAACGACTTTTTTGTTGATGTTTAATCATGAACAATTTAGAATTTTAATTTTAATATTTTGATCATCTCACACACTGGTTAAAGGTCTAGTATTTAATATTTTATAACTCTTGATTTTATGTTATTATAACATGATTTTATCCATTTACAGTTTTCCTTTTGTACAATTTTCTAGATACGCCTGTGTTCTGCAATGTCCATATATGTTTTATTTGTAATTTTGTGACGTAATTTTTTTTTTTTGAATTGATTTGTATTGTGTGACATTTTTTGTATTATTTGTATATTTGTTTATGTGCTTTTTTTGTTTTGCTTTGTCGATGAAGCTGTTTTGGCTTTTTGCACAATAAAGCGTTGTTTTTTTTATTGCATTTTTGGCTTTCTTTCGGATCATTTTATAATATAATCCTAAGATATTATTAAACATGTTTGGTTAGTATCAGAAATATAAATAAAAAATATAGAAAATACAAAAAATGTCCTGAAATCAAAACTATACGTCTTACAAAATAAAAACCGTTGCGGGCTATCGATTAGGCTAATAAATGTGTGCAGTGCTACCACTACACAAATATGGCCCTTATGGGACGTTTTCAATGAGTTTTAAATCTCCCACTCGATATTGTATTGGCAACGGCAAGGAAGCGGTTGCAGCGGTGCCACATATATTTGACATTTGCCAGAATTTTCTGAACGTTAGTTGAGAGCTGTGTCTCGTGTATATTGTATCTTTTAAAACCTTTATCTATCGATCGAAAACTGTTGTTTTCAGAATATTTTGTGTAGTAGTTGTTAGTTTTTTCTTTGAAAAAAGAGGCAGTTTAATAGTCGGTGCCAAAAACAAACCTACTAATCTTCTATGGAAAATACTTATTAATTCTTGAAATATTTCAAAAAGTTGCCTATATATTTTATAATTTTTTATTATTTACCACTCTTTATAATAAATAATATTTTGAATTGCCCGAAACCCAGACTGTTATTAATTAAACAAAATGTTTAAAACAATGTTTTTAAGACACCATTACTTGTTTTAAATATTTGTTTAAAACAGAGTATTAAATAGGTTTGGTGTGTAGGTGTTTATTTCAATAAAAAATGAGAAAAACTCTTTCAAAATAAAAAACAACTATAATACAAATGGAATAAAAAACAGAGTAATCAGCTCAACTTAATATTGTCTAAATAAACTATTAATTCTGTACTACTACTTGGAGGAGCACCATTAAGGTTCCTAAATTGGATTAAGTTTTGTTCTTTGGCTTTATCATTACTCAACATGATATGGTTTAAAACAGAGTATAAAAGTGTTGTAAACATATTTTCACTTTATATTTACAATGTTCTTTAAAACCATAAAAATTTGTTTTAAACAATAAAAAAACATGTTTTGTTTAAAAATATTTTTTTTCAGCGCTGGTTGAAACTATTTAAAACTGTTAACAGTTTAAAGTTTATTTTAGAATTTTTAATAGATATTTAAATTAGATATCGTAAATTTTTCAAAAATATTTCTCTTCCGATTACAATCTGGCAACAATGCTGTCTACAATCAACGCACGTGCTCGATGACATGCAACAGTTTTTATTTTGTACGACGTTTATACTAGGTATTTAGTATAGTTGGTCTGTACTTACTTTGCTATAAATATCGTAATGTTAACTCATACAGGGTGTTCAAAATTCTGTGCCAAACTTTCTAAAATATAAAATAGGTTTTCTCGTTTTTTTTTAAAAAGGAACACTGTTATTATGTTTTTGTTAGATGGAGAACTAAAAAACAAACATATTTTTTGTATTTAAAGCATTTTAGAATTTTTAGCGGTTTCATTTAAAAAACGACAAAATTATTACTAAATTATTATTATTATTACTATTCACAAATAATACGTAAAAATTAGGTTATGACTAAAAATATGATCAAAATAAAAACACTAAATCACCACAATACACCGAAATACTTTTACTTTTACACTGGACGCGCGTTTCGCTAACCATGTTTAAGCATCATCAGCAGATGTAACACCAAAGATTTCAACCCCTAACTCTAAGAGAATATTTCATTTTGAATTCTGCCGTATACAGTACGTCTGCTCGATCTGTGTCTATGAAAGGAATGCGGACAAAAAACATTTAAATAAACAGCAATATATTTTATACGTCGACTTGACGAGTACGTCACCGCAAATCGCTCCGCCCACTCATTTTATTGGCTACTTGCAAATTTGTCGAATTTTTATTTTTGTGATGAAGAAGCTACAGAGAGTTCGCTTAAGTTGCCGCTTAAACTTAAACTTGAGCGGATATTTCTTTATACCGGAGTTAGCGTATCGGCTATAAAAAAAATCACACAGAAGATATAAAAAAAGGCTGAAAACTAACCCCGATAAAATGATATCCAGCTCTGGAAAAAAACGACCACGTGAGGCTGCTGTCGAAAAGCTCGACGACTTTTTCGAAGTGGTCAGGGATTTGACAAATAGATTTTATCTCGAATTCAAACTCGTCCCCACAATTAGAAAGCTTTTGCAAAAATTGCCGGAAGAATCGAATTTTCCTTTTGCAGGGAAACGCTAAGGGGGTTATTAAAATCAAATGAATTTTTTTGGCGTAAATGTCAAAATAACAGATAAATATTAATGGAGCGGCCCATTATATTGCAGAGAGAGATATAAATATATACGCGAAATTCGAAAATATAGCCAAGTATTATCTATTTGGATGAAACATATGGGTATACAAAGACCTAGCCTTTAAAAACTGCTGGCGGAGCGATACCATATCTGGTGTAATAGGCAATATTGGATCTACTGGTGAGTAAAATTATGTTTTGTTTGCGCTTCCAAAGTTAACTATTTTCAAGATTTTTTTTGCTGGAAATAGTTATATCTAAAATTATGTATTATAGAAAAAAATAGAGTTAGTACAGATATATAAATAAATATACCTCAAGACTCAGTCTTGATCATCTGCTGATGGCAGACATGGTTAGCGAAACGTGCGTCCAGTGTAAAATTAAAAGTGTTTTGGTGTATTGTACTGATTTAGTGTTTTATTTTGCTGTGTAACACCAAAGGTTCTAACCCCCAGCTGTAATTATTTCTTCTATTATATTAACAACACAATAATAAAATGATTCAAAATATTTAAGGGAGCTTAAATAAAAGCTTTTAGTGTTTATCTGCTAACTCAACAGTAACGATTCAAACAGCATAAAGTTTTTTGAAAAAAATTATTAATCTGAGTATTATATTTATGATACACATTATTTTCATATAACACCGTACGCCCATGCTTATTTTATGAATGAAATTGGGCATGTGTTGTTTACAACTGCGTTCCCCTGCCGATACCCCGTAGCTACAGATCCGTTGGTCACACTATACATATATTTAATGCTATGTATAAATCTATAATCAGAAGAATACGAATATTTCACGTATTGTTAAAGTTGTAAGAGCATAGCCAAATTTTAATATGATAAAAAAAAGAGACTAGACTAAACTAAACTAGAGAAAAATTTAAAAAAATTAGTAGAAAAAAATGTCAAAACAGACTAGTAGTAATAACGTATGATCGAAAAAAAACTCAATTTATAATCATCTGCTGATGATGCTAACATGGTTAGCGAAACGCGCGTCCAGTGTAAAAGTAAAAGTGTTTTGGTGTATTGTGGTGATTTAGTGTTTTTATTTTGCTGTGTAACACCAAAGGTTCCAACCCTCAACTGTAAAAATATGATGACTGTAATAATCCTGCAGCCGGATCCTGTACTATAATTAATATTTTTTGTGCTCGTTATATTTGAAAAAATTCCATCCACTTTATGTCATTCATATTGAGATTAGCGCTACTTATAAAAAAAATGTTGATAATAATCGCAACAATGCAGCAAAATGTTCATATTTAACTATATTGTAGATAACAGAAAAATTATCTTTATAACAGGTTTTAATGCTATTTATATAGGAATAATAAAAACTACGTAGGGATCTACAGGATGGTCCGAACTGTATTCCGGCAACTTCGGCAGCATATTCTGCACAAAAAAAGTTAAAAAGTTCGTATAAACTTATGTCCTAAAATGCTTCGTTTCGGAGATACAAGGTGTAGAAGTGTCTAGGTATTTTTTTGACATGAGAAATTTGATTTTGATGACAATATGACCCTTAGTTAGGGCGTCACCTACATGGTTTTAACGGTTTTAACTGTTTTAAAGAGTAATAACTTTTTGTCCGTACCTGTATAAAATTAATGACTGAAAAAAAAAACTGTTCCATAATTTTTACGTAAAAAAGTCTCTTGGTAAAAATCGTTACGAGCAACGGTTCCCAAGATATTTGGAATCGAAATAGTCAATTAAAAATCCCATGTCATAATTGATAAAAATAATATATTTTGGCGGGATATAGTTATTAGATTAGTCTAAATTCAAAGGTCTAAAATCATAAATTTGAAATATTTTTGTACCAGACTCAACAGAAACAGTTTTATCATTTTTTTTTCTAGAAAAATTGAGAGTTAGGTTTTAAAACAGCTTCTGTTGAACTTTTGGTATCAGAACGTTTCGAAAATTATCAATTTACTCAAATATCTATCTAGTAATTGATAGTCCAAATATCTTGAGAATGGTTGCTCGCAGCGATTTTTACCAAGAGATATTTTTTACGTACAAAAAGGCACAAATATTTATTTTTTTACTCAGTAGTGTAATACAGCGACGCACGAAAAGTTACTCTTCAAAACAGTTAAAAAATTTGTAGTGGCGCACCCTATAATCATATTGACATTGAAATCGAATTTCTCCTGTTAAAAAACCTCCAGATACTAATTTTCATCCAAATACGGAATTTAGTTCAGAAATTATTAGGAAAAAATCGAAATAAAAATGTAACTTCTACACCTTGTATCTCCGAAACGAAGCATTTTAGGACATACATTTCGGAATACAGTTCGGACCACCCTGTATATAAAAAATTCTGATATCGGTCTGATATCGACCTTGCGTATTATTTTATTAGATTTATATAATGTAATTTTGAATACAGCTGGGCAAATAAAAGGATTGTCTGTCAAATATTACATCTACAGATATGAAAAAAAAAAGATAATACAGGGATCTGATGTAAACTTTTTTCGTTCTTATTTTTATTATGGCGCCTGAAAAACTACTCATGAGAAGGGCGATGGGGGATTTTTGGTTTTTTTTGCCGTCTCGTTCAATTTTTGTTTTGTTTTGAGCTATTTCCAAACGTGGCGGTATTCATACCGGAGGCAAATGATTTTTTTTCATAAATCTCAATGAAATAAGTAAACCTAGACGTTTGTATATATATATATATATATATATATATATATTATACAGGGCATTCCATTTAAATTAAAGAAGTTATTGCCGTTTGAAGCTAATAATTATTTAAAATAAATTTTTAGACACTCTGTATAAGGTAGTATTATTTTTATTATTGCAACACAATAACTGATCAATAAATAAACTTCATTAAATATTTAGTATTAAAAACATTGATACCCTTGGAGAAATGAAGCTTTAAAATTTTTACTGCAATTTCACAAAATTGAAAATATTTCAAACACGGTAAGGTTTAAGTATAATAAACTTTAATTAAATTTACCTTTATTTTAATCGTAGAAACTAAAAATGTAATAATATACAGGGTGTTCCATTTAAAAAAAATACAACTTTGATATTTTTTATTTATATGGGACACTCTGTATCTTGTAAAAATATTTTTAAATTGTAGCTCTAATAGTCCTTCAACGAACCCCAAACTTACAATTTGTAAAAATCTCATCGTTTAGCTACAATACTCCGTGTCGTATATGATGAACAACCCTGTATAAAATTGTAAGGGCAACGGCCCAGCTACGTCGAAACACACCGGTTCCAATTAGAACACCGAAGTTAAGCGACGTAAGGCGATACTAGTGGATGGACGGGTGACCGATTCGAAACTCTATATCGTGCCGTTTTCCAAAAGGCAAAAGTGTAAAATCTATTGACACACACTGCTCATTCACGCCGCACAGTGTAGCGCCCTATGTGTGCGAACACAGTGCAAGCAGGTTTCCCGCTTTCCGGTAGTCGGCGCCAATCTGGGTACCTATTCTTGACATCGTTCGTAACTTTGCGTATACGCATCACGTGTATTGTTATAAACCGGGTATCCCAGAAATAAGTGCAAGTATTTTAAAGGGTGGTAGATCTCGATAAAAGAAACATATTTTCTCTTTATTGTTTTTCAAATAAGTCCAAAATAACGGAGTTATTTTACTTTGAAAATTTCCAAAAAAAAATGATTTTTTGCTAAAATTTTGAGAACCTTCTTCTTCATGTGCCTTCTCCTCATCGGAGCTTGGCGACCATCAATTGGAATTCCTCCCTGTCTTGAACCAAACGGATAATTGCACTGGTCTCTCCTATATTAAACCACTGGCGCTGTTTAAGAACCACTGGATCTTTTCTGGATTTTCTTTCTTGTAAATTTAATCTACTACCTATGTTGCCATATTATTAAGAAATTATGTTTTTTAAATAAAAACTAAAAAAAAATCCAAAAAAATTTTCAAAAAATTCCGATTTTTAAAAAAAAAATATTTAGAAAAAAACTCATAGGCGTGTTTCTGGGGTTGAACTATACTACCAATTAAGTTAAAATACTTGCACGTATTTCTGGGACACCCTGTATATGGGTAGATAGTAGCGCCGCGCCGCCTCGCGCTTATAACCTTGAAAAATTAAAGCGTGTTATCAAATCGGCTAGTTCACAGCGAAAGCAGGTAGGCGCCGTCAACCAGCGTTCATCGGCGTTCTCGCTTTTACCGGAACGAAAATTTATTTATTTCTGCTTTTGCACGCGCCGACGGCGCACAAAGGGTATTAAGAACTAAAAGTTGGCCAAAATTATGTTTTATGATTTTTTTGCTTTTTTGCTAGTAATATTAATTATTAGAGGAGAGGGTGCTAATATGGAACACCATTTTGTTTTTCCACACAATATTTTTCTCTGAATTTCTGTCCATCGGATTAGGCCAGTGCAAAACCAGTAATTGATGAGATGTTAGAACAAGAAAAGTAATTTGTGAGCATCTTAGACGATATTTGAGCGAGGATGGCGTTATAGGGTAGCGACTAATTCTCTTTAGTTATCTATTTAAATTCAATGTTTGTGGCAGGGTTGGCAAGCATTTTGAACATATTCCAGTTGAGACTTTGTTATTGAACGGGATACTATTTTTCATGCGGAATATTGCCTGACATTAGTTCATACCTCTGATTTTTAAATATTAAACATTATAAGGAAGGACGAAGTGCTCGCTCTCGTGTCAGACAGTTATTGCCAGCTGGCTTTTATCAAATGAGAACAATTTCTGGTAAAAACAATTCCACTATTTTATAATTTTAGAAATATTCAGAATACACTCCAAGATAATTCATACTATAATTGAAATATATTATTTATTTGATAGTCAACTTTACGACTTAAAAAGCCAATAAACGCGTTTACATTTAGTATTTATAGATTTTGTATTCAGTTAAGATAAAAATGAAAATAAAAATATTTCAATTTTGGCCACGTTAAGAATGAAAATACCACTTTACAGCGCAGGACCTCCATGTCGGCGTGGTGCGGCGTTTTGAACAGCGGTTAGGTTGTGTTAGGCTAGCCAATTAGGTAAATTTCCTCTTTAACAACTTACTTCCGAATCCTCAGCCAGAGTCTTCTGAAAGAGAACAATACACGTGATGCATATACGCAAAGTTACGCATCACGTGTATTGTTATATGGCTTTTTCGGAGATGGGAGATGTGAGCGATATTTGAAGATGCGAGTGATCAAGAATAGGTACCCAGAGACGGCGCTGGCTGCCGGAAAGCAGAAACCTGCCTCCACTATGTTCGTACCCTATGGACAAAAACCAGGTAAAACCTGTTTCGCATTTATACAAATATTATTATTTATCGCCTTAGGAAGGCCTATAATCACCAAAAAATACATGAAAAAAATTGATACATGAGCAGCAATGCAAATACCAAAAATTGAATATCAGTATTTTTATTATAGTGGAAGTGTGTTTAAGTGACCGCATTTTTCAGTTAAATTGGGGTGAATATTGTGTAGATGAAAAGAATATTTCCTAGCTGCACAAAATGAAGAAAAACACTTAGGGTACGAACATAGCGAAGGCAGGTTTCTGCTTTCTGGCAACCAGCGCCGTCTCTGGGGACCTATTCTTGACCACATATTGTCAATATCTGTTCGCATTCGAAAAAGCCATATAATACACGTGATGCGTAACTTGCGTATATGCCGTATTGTTATATGGCTTTTTCGGAGATGCGAGAAGGGTTCGGAAGTGGTTAATTAAGAGGAAATTTTACCTGATTAACTAACCTAACCTAACCTAACCATATCCAAGCGCCGCTCCTGCCGCGCCGGCCCCGCACATAGGGGGTATTTGGTCTATAAACCCGGGCCAAAAGTGAAATATTTTTATTTTCATTTTTTATCTTAACTGAATACAAATCTATAAATACTAAATGTAAGCGCGTTTATTAGCTTTTTTAAGTCGTAAGTTGACTATCAAATAAATAATATATTTCAATTATAAGTATGAATTATCTTGAGTGTATTCTGAAAATTTCTAAGATTATAAAATAGTGGAATTGTTTGTAGTGCTTTTTTTGCAAATTGTTTATAATAACTGTCATGATGGATACAGAGCCAGCTGGCAAGTCCTGTTTTATGCCATACTTTTATTTTGAAACGTTTCCTTCTATTCTATTTCTTTATAATGTTGTATATTTAAAAAATCAGAGGCATTTTTATAAGGTGTAGGACTATTCGGCAATATTCCGCATGGAAATTAGTATCCGTTCAGTGCTTAAAGTCTCAAGCTTTGAAATATGTACAAAAATCTTGCCAATATTTGCCACTGCCAAAAAAAAACATTGATTTAAATAGATTCTTAAACGAAATAGTCTTTACCCTATAACACCCATCCTCGCTCAAATATCGTCTATAATATACAGATTACTTTCTTGTTCTAGCATCCTCATCCAATTGCTTGGTTTTGCACAGAATGGCCCTATTTGATCGGTGGAAAGAGTTTCAATTCAATTCAATTCAAAATGTCTTTATTAGGTATATAAACAATTGTATACAAATTAAAATAATAATGATGGCGACGCTCACATTTGTGCTCTTCCACGCAACCATCCAAAAAAGAATATGTAAGAAAAGAGTAGTAAAATGAATAATCAAGTTATAACAGAAATGTGATTAAAGACCTACATTATTCAATAATTAATTACAAAATATATATAAAAAATAAGGTAATATGAAAGAAGTGAGAAAAAAAATTGGATATAAGTTTAAATATTAGTCTTTCAACACACGATCTCCCATCACATAGTCCTTCACTCTCTTTTTAAAAGCACAGTTAAAAGACTGAATGCAAGAAGAGTGTCCGATATCGTTGGAAATATCATTGTAAACTCGGACCGCATTATAGGAAAATGAACGCTGGAACAAAGCTGAGACATGCCTTTTTTCGCCAGTTTCAGAGTAGAGGAAAAAATATTATGTAGGAAAAACAAAATGGGGTTCCATATTAGCACCCTCTCCTCTAATAATTAATATTACTAGCAAAAAAGCAAAAAAATCATAAAACATAATTTTGGCCAACTTTTAGTTCTTAATACCCCCTGTGCGCTGTCGGCGCGTGCAAAAGCAGAAATAAATAAATTTTCGTTCCGGTAAAAGCGAGAACGCCGATGAACGCTGGTTGACGGTGCCTGCCTGCTTTCACTGTGAACTAGCCGATTTGATAACACGCTTTAATTTTTCAAGGTTATAAGCGCGAGGCGGCGCGGCGCTACTATGTAACCATATACAGGGTGTCCCAGAAATAAGTGCTAGTATTTTAACTTAACTGGTAGTATAGTTCAACCCCAGAAACACGCCTATGAGTTTTTTTTCTAAATAATTTTTTTTTGAAAATTCGGAATTTTTTGAAAATATTTTTGGAATTTTTTTGCAATTTTTTTTTAGTTTTTATTTAAAAAAAAATAATTTCTTGATAATATGGCAACATAGGTAGTAGATTAAATTTACAAGAAAGAAAATCCAGAAAAGATCCAGTGGTTCTCAAACAAATCTCGAAGTATTGGAAAGAATGTGTAAGGACCAAGAACTATTGACTACAATAAAACGACGGAAAGCAGCATATTTTGGTCATACTTTTCGAAATAACAAATATAGTTTCCTACAGCTGATCGTTGAGGGAAAGATTGAAGGACGACGAGGCATCGGGAGTAAACGGTTTTCCTGGTTGCGGAATTTGCGCCAGTGCCAGTGCAATTATCCGTTTGGCTCAAGAAAGGGAGGAAATCCAATTGATGGTCGCCAACCTCCGATGAGGAGAAGGCACATGAAGAAGAAGGTTCTCAAAATTTTAGCAAAAAATAATTTTTTTTTGGAAATTTTCAAAGTAAAATAACTCCATTATTTTGGATTTATTTGAAAAACGATAAAGAGAAAATATGTTTCTTTTATCGAGATCTACCACCCTTTAAAATACTTGCACTTATTTCTGGGATACCCTGTTTATAACAATACACGTGATGCGTATACTCAAAGTTGCGAATGATGTCAAGAATAGGTACCCAGATTGGCGCTGACTACCAGTAAGCGGCAAACCTGCTTGCACTGTGTTCGCACACTTATAGTAAGGACATTGTTGTTAAATTCGATCATTGCTTTTATATACATGGCCATTACAAAAAGTCAAATCGAGTCTGAATGAAAATTAGTAGTGTAATTTTATTTAAGGTTTTAAAAAAATGGTAAAAAATGGTAGACGAGATTTTTCTTGTAATGTTGTCCCAAGTATTGTACTTTAAAACCATTATTTCAGTTTCTGCGGAAAACTGCGATATTTTAAGTTTTCGATTTTTTTTAGGAGAATGTCCAGTACTTAAAATAAAAGATATTTTTGAATAATGCTATAATAATGCCAAAAGTGAAAGAGTGGCAAAAATTTGTGAAAAAATTAAGTTATGTTTACATTTAGAAGATTGTTCTGAAGAAATTGAATCGTTTTTACAAGACAGTCGTTTCCAGGTGAGAAAGTTCATGAAGTTTTTTCGTTTTTTCGTTTATTGTTGAACTTAAATTATTGCCCTTTATGATTTTAATTTAATTATTGTTTTAATTTTCAAACTGAGCTTGCCATAATATTATCTGTGATTGAATAATTGTGATAGACTTTTTAACCTTTTTTGAAAAAATTAAAAGGTTAAAAAAGTTTTTTAACCTTTTAATTTGTTTTGTGATTGTATATTATATTTTTTGATCTCTGGATGACTATTGGAATTTGCTTATTATTCTGATTGTAATTATTTTAGCTTTCTTGGGCCTGAAGATGGGAATTGTTAAGTCCCGAAACATGTCCCCCCCCCTTTCTTTTTTTGAAGCAAATTAAATTTAAATAAACATCTTAAAAAAGAGATGAGAGAGTTTTTTGTCCCCCACCCCTCGTCAGAGGTTTTACTTTGATATGTACTCACACTGGGTTGGAGAACGTTTTGTTTATAATTTGTTATTTACTAATAATGAGAAATAATTACCCTTTGGGCTGCAGGAGAGTTTTTCTATATTTATAAAAATTATTATTAATTTTTTTTTGCCAAAAATATTTTTAGTTTATTTTTATATCATAAAAATTAGTTTAAAATATAAAATATTATGTTATCTTGTATTAGTAATGTAAGTAAATACATTTTCTGGCGGTGAAATTCGAGTTTTCCATTTTTGTCCACTTTCCCCTATACTTCAAAACACTGTGCGCCGGTTCGAGGCCGGATGAGATCGGATATCTCGTCAGTAAGAGTCGATTTAGACACTTGCCAAGTCAGTAGGCCATTGACCATGATATGGCCGAGGACCACGGTTCGGATTCCCCGTAAACAAAGTAGGCCCGGTCCGGATTAGCCCTGGCAGCAAAAAGGAGACCTTAACTGAAATCTTTACTTTACTTTATAAAATTGTATATGATATGTTTGTTTACGGCTTTAATTGATTAATATAACAGTAGTATTGCTTGATGAGTGATAGTGCGGTAACTTTATCAATATATCCGCTTGTGAAAATTATTAATTGACCCGATGTCAACAAAAGTATGGTTCACGCACATTATTTAAAGACAATGTTTTTTTATTGTTCTTAAGAAAAATCTGCAAACGAGACTTTTATTAGCACACAGGATGGTTTGATATAAATCCATTCAATTAATATTTATTATGCAGGGGATTTAGACAATTAAAACTAGAAAAACAAAACCAAATTCGTACACTAAACTTTGCTATAGACAACAGTATAAATGTTACTTTACCATAACCATAAATAATAAATAATTAGACGATTTTTTAAATAATTTTGTGTCTATTTTGTTCATTAGGCGCAAACCAAACCAAAACCAAACCAAACCAAACCGTGGATTATAAGCCGATAAATGATAGACCGCTAGTTAGTCACTGTTTTATATGTTTTTTACTATATTGTAATTAATAATAAATATTAGACAATGATTAAAACGAAATTTTCTTGTGTAACCTTCGAAGAATAGTCAATTTAATTTACCATCGGTAACTGTTTTTATATCAGTTTTACCAGGTTTACTTATATTTCTGAAGCCGAAACAACGTTTGACCTTGATTGCCTCGTACTATTTTCAGAAATGTTTTGCCAAATGTTTCATGAAATATTTCCAGAACTATTTCGTAAAACATTTCGGTGATAGTGTAGCGGCTGTTTAAGAATTGAATGTAGGTCGAGACAAACCGAAGTGGTTCAAGACAACTGGAAATAAGTCGAAATGCGTCAAAGTTGGGCGACGAAATACGACCTTATGTTTCGAATTGTTTCGAGTGGATCAAGTAGAATCTCACTAAAAATGAGGGGAGAAAGGGAGTTTCGGCAATTATCATGTAATATTCTTCGGAAAAAAAAATACTTTCTTACTGCCATTACTCGCTGACGAGTATTTTACACGCATCAGAAGATGGTTACGCAAGGCGTTTTGTTTCATGAGCATTTCTGTGACTGAAAAGCCCCCGATACGTGATATTATCTCTCTTCGCAATCCGGACATTCAAAAATCTCATTACTTTGTTGCCTCTTTATTTTTTGGTTGTAATTGTTAACTGAGTTCACTATTCTTCTCCAAATGCATTCTATTATTTCCAGGTTTCGCTTCCATGTAACATGGTGGGTATTATTATTGCTCAAGTCATGAGTGTAGAAAATCCTGTCTTTTACCCAGATAGCACATTTACGTTCTTTTCATATGCGAAACAAGTGACTTTGGAGAACAACAATGTTCTGTTCACATTCCTTTTTTTCATTGGGAACATATATGGCACATGAATAGCAGAGATTACGTTCCACCCTATTCAAGTGATATAGAAGTGCGTTTCACATTCCAAGATATATTGTATGAACGTGAATTATATGTTCGTAAAAGAATGTATTTAAAAATAATATTCCAATTATATGATATTCATGTTTTTAATATTCTATATTTATGCTTTTCATATGTTTTTCATATTTTTTATTAACTTCTAGAGGTCAAATAAAAACACTATTTACCACAATATACCAAAACACTTTATTTTGCACAGTACGCGCGTTTCGCTTAACCATAAAGATTGTCATCATCGCAGATGGTCAAAATTTAAGTTTTAATCATCTGCTGATGACGCTAACATGATTAACCAAACAAGCGTCCAGTTCAAAAGTAAAGTGTTTTGGTATATTGTGGTGAATTAGTGTTTTATTTTGCTGTTGTAACACCAAAGATTCCAACCCTCAACTCTGTATCTACAGGATGTTCTGTATAAGGATGCACTGTACCAATATCCTATATAGATACAATTTTTTTCATATTTAGCAATTTTTTTATCTCTTAAAATCTATAGGATACCTATACAGTATATTCATATCGGGGACACACTACAAACAATTTGCTGAAATTAAATAATTTGGTGTGTAATAATCAAAAATTAACTAATAAATAGAAGGGTTAAAAATAATAAGTAAGGATAAAGACGAACTTGAGTAATATATGTTTATTAATTAAAAATATTTTAATATAACAATATACATTGATATTATCTTCTATGTCTATGTTTCTATATTCTCTTGTCTACCCTTCTGAAATAATATCAGCAAAAAATTATACTGTTCAAATAAATTTGCACAACTTACCTTTGTATTTTTTAATCTTTCTTTGTTTTTACAAGCCATATTTTAATTATATTGATAATTTCGGTTTCTTTTGACTCTTGAAATTGACCTTTCATGGAGTCTAAAATATATGTTATTACAGTCTTTGCAACACCAAATATCTTTAAGTTCAGATACCTAAAATTGCTTTTGGCCACTAACAATGATTTCAAACTTCTCTTCAGTTTGGCCCCATCCCAAGAATATTTTTGTGCAATTTCATTGCCCAGAACCTTATAAAGCACTTTCCTTGTACTTTGTGCTACTCCTGAACCACCAAGTCTAGATAATTCTCGAACCTAATAATTCTAAAAAATACCTTTCTCTTAAAAAATACACAATAAATGATTATAGAAGAGCCTACATAAATACCTATATAAATACTATATTGTAGGAAATTTCAGCACTGGAACTACGCTTATTAGAACAGAAATCTTCAATGATACTACCAGAGATACTACTACTTCGATTATGTTCGGAGGATAATAAAGAATCACTTTAGTCTGAATCCAGTTTAATGTACAATATTGAAGTCATATTTGCGTAAATACGACTTAATAAGACTTTGGCTCCTTTTTTTGGTTGAATTTTAAAATATTTTTTAGTATAACCTATTTTTTTTTCGAGGTCTCATGGTTTTAGAACATTAAATTCACTCCCCTTAAAATAGATACTGAAAACACAAACATAACAAGAACTATTTTAACGATTCTATCCTTAAAATAATTATTTGCATCATTTACCTTTACGTTATCTCAGTGTTTTAATAGATGGGGGGATGGTCACTTAATATAAGAATAGTAACTCTTGGAAATGGGGTGTTATTCTCGCGCCGAGAATAATATACTTATTTAAAGTCTTAATACACCGATTTTAAGTAAAAGTTTTAAAAAAGTTAGGAATACTACTTATTATTATATAAAAGCATTTATACTTCATTTAATAATAGTTTCTTCGTTGCTAAAGGATTATTCACTTGATAGTAATATAAGTTTTTCTTAAATATAAGTCATTTTATTCTTTTTTTTTTAGATTCAAAATTACTTAAAGTGACTATAACTATATTTAAAAAGCAAGTGTAAAAGTAAAATAGTTCCAAATATTTGTTGTACTCATGGAAAGAATACATCCTTAAAGAAAGTGTAAAATTTTAAGTGTATGATTGTTCTTGAATATAGAAATGATTTTTTTCCGTGTATTGAGTTGATATATCGAAAATGTGGTCTCCGATTCTTTATTGGTGGAAAACTTATGGCGCGAAGTTAAAATTTTACAAGACGAGTTACTGAACTTCTGTGCGCAAGGAACAACGGTTTGAGAGTGGCTAAATCAGAGCGAAGGCGAAGAAGCAGATTATTTTACTGAAAATCACACGGATTTGTTAGTATCAACTGAGTATATTTGGGACCGTGCACTACTCACCATTGACTGAATTAGAATGATGTTCCCTATTAATTTTAGTAGTTGCCTTTTAAGTAGTATTGCAGAACTCCGTATATTCCTTATTCATTCACTATAATTTAAATTACTATTTAAACAGTCTCAAATACTAGTCTTAATAAAAATAATAAAGCAAATTGTTTTTAAATAAATCCAACGAATTTATTCTCAAAATACAAAAAGATCTCACGTCAGATTATTACCAAAAAATATAACCTTAACAAAAATTGATATTAAACATCTATCAAAGAATGAAAATCATATTACCATAGATACCATAGAAACTCGTTTTGATTTATTTTGTCTGATTCTTTGTTGGGAAAAATCTTGTGTCTGTCCGTCTGTAACACGATAACTCAAAAACCGCTAAACCGATTTTAACCAAATTTGGCACAAAAATACCGTGGCACCCGAGAATCTAATCATTAGTTTTTGGTGGGGGTGGGAGGTTGGTAAGGGCGTATGGAAGGGGGTTAAAATTTTAAAAAATCGTAACTTCAAAATTACAGTAGCTAGCGAAACGCGGTTTTCAATTTAAGATTAGGAATAATATTTGCAACAAAATTTGTAATAACATCAAAATCAGTCAAAGTCGCAGTTTTTGAGATAAAAAAAATTGGAAAAATTCCTTTACTTTGAAACTAAAAGAACATATTTTAGTATGGGCGGTTATACGTGCCTCCCGGCGCCAATTTTTTTGTTTTTTTTCTAAGATGGTTTATTAAATTGGAAATGTATAAACAGGATTAACTATTTTGGAACAAGTAAATATTTTTATGAAAAATACATTTTACGCAAAAAGTTAATAATATAAAAGTTTTTGCTCTTGTAAAGACAATCCGGGGACATCCTACTGTATATTTATATAAATGCGACTTGATTTATGCCATCTACTTACCACTTACCAAATATAAACTTTAAAGTGTAGCCATCTTTTACAAAACAAAAATAGATAAACACTCAGTGGTAAAATTTTAAATCAAAAATCAATTTAATTTTAGAAAAGCTTACAGATTTTTTTGTGCTTATTAATTTACACCCTGTATAGCAGATTAGGAAATCGTTAGTTTAGTATTTGGTAACGCTGAAATTGTTTCCTAAAAAGGTGTCCGTTAAAAGGTATTTTACCGTAGATACTGACTGTATATGTATAAATATTATAATCTATTAGTTTAAGAGTTTTTATTACTTTTGATTAATTGACTATCTTTTTTTCTCGCAGTCCTAAAAAGGTTATAATCATAGACTTAAAATAAAATATAGACTGAGCATCTCATTCATAAATAGCTGGAACATGCGGTCAGACAATGTCTTGTTATTGTTTTAGGTTATAACGAGTGCGACACGAGCGATAGATCGGTTGTCTCTGTCGTAACGGTCGTTCCCTGACGACTCTGCCGAGAAACACAACACTGTCTTTCGTTTCTCAAGTACACCTGAACCACGGCATATAAATCACACGGCAGGCTAACTCTGCCCAGATCCGATTGTTTAAAATTTCTATAAAATTTGACCTTGAAAACACCATTATGGGTGCCGAGTCAGGGCCGGATTAAAACGTATCAAAAAATTTCCCAGAAAATAAACTATTGCTAGACAGGGTCGTATTAAAAAAATACTGTATTTGACTGAAACTGAATTTTATTTACACAATACTTTTATCTAAACAAATGAATCGTTAACCGCGCATACTCCCTCAAAAGTAAAAATGAAAAATCAATTAAACATTTAACTTTAGAGAATAGACAATTAAAATTAAAACACATGCCAGGAGTCCAGGAGTTACAAACAAGAATTAAAGAAATACCCAATAAATTATCTATTGAACAATCTAAAGAGGCTACGTACAAATTATGTCCATCAATGGACATAGCAAATTTTGTTAATATTCAAATTGCACAAATTAACAAATCAGCTTAAGGAAGAAAAGTAACTGATGACTTTAAATATAAATGTTTAGCTATATTTTTAAAAGCCAAGCCGTCAAAAAAAATTTGAGCCGTCAAATTTGACAGCTGTCAAAAAAACTTCAAAGTTGTCCGATTTTTATAAAAATCGATATATAGGATGGCCATGGGCTAAAATGAAAGAAAAAAAATTGAGCTGTCAAATTTAACAGCTGTCAAAAAAATTTCAATGTTGTCCGATTTTGATAAAAATCTATATATAGGATAGCCATGGGTTAAAAGGAAAGAAAAGAAATTGAGCTGACAAAAAAATTGAGCTGTCAAACTTGTCTGATTTTGATAAAAATCGATATATTGGATGCTCCCTACCCCATAGTCGGTTTTCATTTTATTTGTCTCACAATTGAACTGTCAAATTTGACAGCTGTCGGTTTTTTAAGTTCTCCTTTTTTATGAAAATCGATACACATATAATTAGGATGCCCATAGGTAGTTATTTAAGAAAAAGAATTGAGTTTAAGTGTGTGACACTGAGAAACCAGCATAACTTAAAAAGTAAAAAATAAATTTAAGAAAAAAAACTTTTTAAAAACAAGCTTTTATTTAAATACATTAAAATGAAAAAATAAGCTTTTTCTTTAAAACTTTTATTATGTCATTACACAATTTTATATTATATAAAAGCTTAGCGACAAGCGATTTGAGTGTACAGTTGCACTCATAAAAATCTGGTACAACTTTATCTTGTAACTCTTCTAATTCCAATATCTTGTAAACCTGTCATTATTCCCATCTAGGATAAATTCATCCAGTTTAGAAGAACATTTAAAAACTTTGTGTCCAAATATTACATACGGGTACTGAAAATTGCCAAAATGATCTGGCAAACATCTTATTAAAACAGCAGACCTTAATAATTAATAAAAAACGAGACCTCTTTTTCTTTTCTCTCTGAATTGTCATGAGCTATCCATAAAAAAATTAAAAATAGATACGGATAATCAGAAAACAGTAATTTAGAAATTAATCTTGTTTGTCATTTTGCAGGATACATAATAATAAAATTACTTTTGAATGCCGTAGACAATGACTGAGTATTAAAACTAAAAGAATTTCGGACTTCCATTGTACTAATAAACTACAAAAACCAAATATATAACACAATAAACAAAAATAAAACTAAAAAAAAACAAAATATATCACTCAAGAAAAGAATAAAATAAATTAAGCCGCACGCTACTGACTCAAAGCTGCCGTAACTGTACGTTATCGATGACAAAGACTACGACTGACTACGACACTGGTTAATTTCTGTCGCTGGCACCCATAATGGCGGCGTGCGCAAGGGTATGCGCGTAGCGTTCCCGCCAAAGCGAGTTGGCCTGCCGTGTGATTTATATGCCGTGCCCATAGATTTAGGAAGAACAGATATCACATTGTGCATTTTAACCCGATCAAACAATCGGAGGTTGACTACGTACTGTAAAAACCAACTGAGATAGAGAAGGCGACATTGCCACGTCTCAAATTTGCGCCTATCTACTTAGTTTGATTTGCAGAAAAGGTGACTTTAAACCTTCACCGGATATCAATAAATCTCAATTTCTTAATTAAATTAATAGTTTATTTTAAAGAAGCATGCGTAATAATATGTTATTAACCAGAGGATATATGCGTTACTATTAAAGGACATGTTTACTGTTTAATGTGCTGAAACGTCTAGAACTATTGGCAACGTCGCTGCTAGTCTTCCAGAATGAAATGAGCCGTCCGTCCCACCACCCCTCGCCACGGCCCTTGGTCCGTTATAGCGTACTACGTTTAGCTTACGGTGTGTTTGAAGTCGGAATCAAGTCCGAAGTGAACTTTTCAGTGTTTTTCAGTAGTTTTTGCTTTTGTTTAACGTACTTTTGAATCTGCGAATTTTCAATATGGTACGACAGTGTCAAATATGTGGAAAAATAAGCTCAAATTACCCGAATTTGTCTTTTCACAGGTAGGTATTGTTTCCGCCGCGCCGTAATCGCCGTACATAGGCGTCCCACAAGGGAGCCTCTCACAATTAAAATAATTTCTAATTATATTTGTTGAATTTTGAGCTATTAAGACAAGAACGTAGTAGCCGTTAATTGAAATATAATTCGTCTCAATTACTACTTAACTGTTGTAGATCATAACAAATTTGAATATAAACGTTGCATTTGAAACTTTATTATAAGCCAGAAAGCGACATTTTTTTTCTTAAAATTGCGTCATATTTTGGTCATTATATACGATATTCTAAAGGAATTTTGCTCAACAAATAAACAAAGGTGTTTACCTGCCCTTTTACATTTTATTGCATTATTATATCTGCCCCTTCGGCCTCTGTTTAAACAATTTTATTTCACTGTACAAATACCTCTTCCTAGAGTTATTTGTACGGTGTGTTTACCTTTTTTTAGAATGGGACGAACTGTAAATAATTCTTAGGCTACTAGTTTTATACATATCTATATACAGAGTGACCCAGGCCTCTAAAAAGCTTTTACCTATTACGTTTTAGGTTTGTAATTTTTATTTCAATTTTTACATAAGATGGGTAGCCATTGTAACGCACATTTTCAAAAATATTTTGTCAACATACAGGGGTGATTCTCGGGTGATTCAAACCGCAATACATATGCTTAATACAGTTCATGAAGATTGGGACATTTAATTAAAATTTGATTGTCTGATGAAGCTACCTTTAAAAGTAATGGATTTGTAAATAAACGTAATATTCATTATTATGCGACAGAAATCCCATACTGTAGCAATACAGATTTGATACTTTTAATGATAAATGCCTTCTATTGAGAGACTAAAAGGTAATTGCCTCGTATCAGAGCCATCATAATACAAGAAGAAGACCGAAAGTCAAATATTGTCTTATATTTTCAAAAAAACACAATTTTCTCATTAAATATTGATTTTAGGTATAGGAAGTTATTAATAATACAATAATCACAACTATTACATAGTACTTTACAGGAAGCTGATTGCGAACTAACTAAATCGTTACTAATTACTAATTTTAAAAAGTTCTTTTTAAGATCAAAAAAGGTAAAACTAAAACCTAAATTATCATTTGAGATTAAACGGGAAGTTCTAAATAATGTTGCCTATTCTAAACAAGAAAAATGTATTTATAAGTTTTATAACATCTCTAATTAAATTTACTACCATTGCCTCCACATTCTGAAAAAAAATTGAAAGAAAAGTCACCAACCGCAAACCTAATATTGAACTGTTTCGGAAGCCTGAGTCACCCTGTAAATATTCAAAAGTAACTGAAAGTTTATATAGAATTATCTAAAAGTTTAAATTGAAAATCGACGTTGGAGCGATTTTCGAAAACTACCTACTAACGTTTCAACATAAGTATATGTGGGATATTAATTATATTATTATATTAGACCTTATAACAAAACTCTTCTGACGAAAAAGTGTTAATGTAGTATATTAATATGGAGTAAACATTTTACTAATTACTTTACTTTTACTTTACTAATTAAATTGTTCCAAAAAAAACGATACGCCACTGGCCATTAGAACAATCCAAATGCGCCTAGTTGCCGGGGTCGGAAATTTTAGACTTCTCTGTCTCTTCTGTCCTTGTTTGACACATTGGAATGTTTGATACACTACCAACGAGTATTTATGAATGAGATGTTCGGTCTATATTTATAATGTCTTTGGCCGTGCCTGAACTCTCCGTATCCTAGCCGGGTAATTTTTTTTATTTTAATGAAGCTATAATTAAATTAAAAATATATCGTATTTAAACTTTTTTATATTTTATTAAGATTTAGGACAGGCTTTTTTAAATAAAAGTTTAGAAAAAACGTCTTAGAATCCAAAAAGGATAAAAATAATAAAATACACGTTATAGAAGAAATTTTATAATCGAAATTACATAATTTTTGAAATTAATAATAAATTATTAATTTTAGTCAAACATTTACAACCCCTAATATTAATCAAAACAGGATCTATTCCACAGATATAATAGAATCGGCGACAAGGAGAGAAAAAAAAATATGATTGTTGTAATTTTTTTTCTGGTTAGGTGATGTCTTATTATGTAAATTAGAGAAAACATAAATCTGTTCCATTAAAGCAAAAAAGGTGATAGGAAGTGGATAAAATGAAAACTACATTTATTTAACTCGGTACTGTCTTTATTATACCGGGTGCGTTTCAAAAGTGGCTCATCCCCATAATTTTTTTATATTTTCAAATAAAAAAACAAGATTTAGTATGTTAGTATATGACATTAACTAGGATTGATTGACGCATTCAATTGTTTTTGGTCACTTCCTCTTTCACCGGAAATGACTATAACTTTTAATTTTTAAACGCCACCCTCGGTATATTTCTACTTTATTCGATAGAAAATGACACTCTGAATAGAATGACATATCATATGCCAACTTTTGACATTTTTGCATATGGTTTAATTGTAATTGTAACACGCGGTTCATAACGACAATTTGACTCGAAATACCAAGTGTGCGGTATCAATATATTCATAAAAAAAGGCTTTTTCCAAATATGCTAATGAGTCACCCTTGTTCTATTTGAAAAAATTGACATATGTATGATTAAAAATACGATTTGTACATCTTTTAACCGGCCTAGTCAAGACACGAAACCCATTAGACGATCAAAACTATTTTTCCAAGGCTCCTTGATTAAAACTTAGTGTTTTTAACAACACCATGGCACCTTGGATTGAAATTTAAAATACGATTTGTTTTTAAGCGGCAATGTCAAAAGTTGACATATGACATGTCATTCTATTCAGAGTGTCATTTTTTATCGAATAAAGCAGCAATATACCGAGAGAGGGTGCCTTTAAAAATCAAAAGATGTAATCATTTCGGTGAAACAGGAAGAGACCAAAAACAATTGAATACGTCAATAAAAACATTATTAATAGGGTTATAATTATGATCATTATTAACAGGGTTATAATTATGATTTTGTTACAATGTAAGTAAGTAAATAATGTAATGTAAGAGAAAAAATTCAGATTTTACATTTTACTAAAATATTGTCTAAATAAGCGCCTTTCTACAACAACGCCACTGACTCCTAATGGGTAAATTGAGAGTTGCCTACCGGTCGAAAGTCGTTTCAAGACTTAAATGGATTATTTAAGTCAAATTTCTTGCAAATTTGGCACTGGCGAACCATATTTTATAGTTCTTGAACAGAAAAAGTCAATAAAATAAACACTTAAGAACTACAAGCTAAGAAAATGCGTTAATACAGCCGGGGACATAGCGGCAACAAAGCTTTACCGCACACGTGCGACGCGTACTACAAGGTAATAAATGAATGAATAGGCTCCCTCGCCTCTAATCGGTGTTGTCATATTGTAAAGAACTTAACCTTTTTAAACAGTATCCGACTTATAATTTAGTAGTATAAGGACTATTTAATACATCTATGGAATATTAAAATCTACTTTATTAAAATGTAGTATTAAATATCTTAATATATGTGTATAACAAGAAAAAAAATATTGATAATATTAAAGACGTGACAACATAGGCTGGATGATGAAGGCTCGGTCGACTGTACCCAGAAGTAAAAGTAAGATGTAGTAAAGATGTGTACAAAAAAAATTGTTTGACCGCGTTGAGATGTAAATAGTGTAGTCTATATTTTATTTTAAGTCTATGGTTATAATATTACCATTTTAACGTGTCTTCAAAAATGGTTTTTCCTTCAAAAACTTTTTTAAATTATAATATAGGAGGAGTCTTTTATTGTACGATTTAAGTTATTATACAGGGTGATTTCTGTAAGTCGGTCATGCTTTCGGGGAATGGTAGAGGACGTCGAAGTATTAATTATAATATAGCACACTATGGGTCGGAAATGCCTCTTACGCAAGATACAGGGTGTTAAAGTTTTTGAAGAATTAAAGATATTCTTTAATAGTTTTTTTTAACAGTTGAAGGTATCGTTATAAAATTTTATTAAGGGGTCTTCCTAACAAAGACACTTTAAATGTAAAAAGAAGAGATTCTAGTTTTAACCAGTGGCGTAGATGTGATACGCATCGGGTAATTTTTGCAAAAAAATAGTACACCACTGATAAAAAATAAAATTTTTCGAATTTTTTTATTTACTCGGTTTATTTCCAAGCAAAAATACCTCTTGCAACTTTCTCCTATTTAACACCATTTTGTCACAATTTAAAAATAAATAAATTTTTTAATGAGAATCTTAAATACAGCGAATTATTATAACTAGAGAGCAGAAACACATGTGCATCGTCAGCTCCCTTCATTACTTACATGTGAGTTTAAATAGGCCAAGGTTTAGCTCCTTAAATAAATTTTTAAAAAATTATAAATTTAAACTAGAAATTTTTTTATTGTTAATAATAAAATTATTAGTTATTATTTGCATATTTAAGGTTCTCTAAAAACATATTTATTTTTAAATTGTGACAAAATGGTGTTAGATAGGAGAAAATTGCAAGAGACATTTTTTCTTTGAAATAAACCAAGTAAATAAAAAAACTCCGAAATTTTTATTTTTATCAGTGGCGTACTATTTTTTTTGAAAAAATTAGCCGATGCGTATCACATCTACGCCACTGGTTGAAACTAAAACCACTTCTTTTTACATTTAAAGTGTCTCTGTTATAAGGTAGACTCCTATAATAAAATTTTATAGCGATACCTTCAACTGTTAAAAACTATTAAAGAATATCTTTAATTTTTCAAAAACTTTAACACCCCATATCTTGCGTAAGAGGCATTTCCGATCCATAGTGTGCTATATCAAAATTAATATATCGACGTCCCCCATCATTCCACGAAAGCATGACCAACTTACAGGAATCACCCTGTATACTAATTTTATAATATTCTATTCAAAATTATTCAATAAGACAATGTTAGTACAATTCTCTTCCAATTATCTTAACATTAGAATTAATGAAATGAAACTGAAATGAAAATAAGTTCTTAAATCAATTTCAACATAAAATTCAAATGATTTATGTCCTAAGTCTTTGACGTCAATCATTTTATTTCAAGTCAAGTCATTTTTGTGAAGGCTTAATTCAATTTAACCTTTGTCTAATTTAACGTTATATTTAAGTGGTTTTTATGACTTTTAGGTCTATATTTTTGACTTAAATCATGATTATCTGCAAGTGAAGTCAGTAAAATGACTTAAATCAATATAATTACGATACACTGCAAGTTTCGTTTTTATGCTAGTTCAAATCATAATAGGCTCTTTCACTATATTTTGGAATTAGCATAATTGAATAAAGCAATTCATTCTAGAATTTTCTGCTATCTCACTTTCGAAAAATTTGAAGTCGTTCTTAAGAAAATAAATAAAAACAAAAAAGCCCAGAATAAAAATCCGCACTTTATTTTTAATACGTCACATCTGGCATGTTGAAAAGCGGCAACACGGCCGGGCCACCATGCTGATCCACCACCACCTCCACACAAGGCTATTCAACCTTTTCCAATATGGCGGAGATAGAAGTGCTTTATTTGACGCGTATATTAAAACCTATTTTATTTCCAAATAGACATTTTTCACACAAATGTCGGGTTAGGTTACGTAATATTTCACTAATTTTTTAATATACAGGGAGTCTAAAGTTCTCCACATAAGTATGGAATTTTTTGTATTATTACTTTTATGAAAACATCAGTTAGTTACTTTTTATAAAAAGGTCTGCTTTCTCAGAAAATAAGTAGGTAGTGTACTAGTGTGTAAATACTCAAACTTGAGGTAGCATATATAGGGTGTTCAAAATCATCGGAAAAGAAATAACCAAAAATATATGACAGAAAATAGCAATATAAACTAAATATTCAATTGCAAACACTTACCTACCATAGTTTAGAATTTACTGCACGTTTGATAAATATACATATACTATTATATGGACAGTATAGGAAGTTACTTGTCTTAGTAAAAGCCTTGGTAAATGCTCTTGGTGTAAACTACACTGGCTTGGGTCAAAAAATATGAAATATTTTTCCTATGTTTTGCAGCATTACACAAATGAGAATAAATTTAAACTATAATAGGTGAGGATAACTAAAAAATATAATATGTGTTTCAAGATTTTATATAGAAAAAAAAACTAAATACCTTTTTATAACGTCATTCCTTTTTTTTGCATAGTTCTTCAATAAAATATTGGATATCCTGAACAAGATGGATTTAATAATAAATTCTGACCTATGTGAGGGGCAATTGTGACCTAAAAAAAGACTTACATCCAGGCCATTTATATTTTCAAATATGAATGTTGTCAATATCTTGTGAGGTAAGTGTAAGCAGTAGCCATAACTACATCCTCACTAGGGTGCCTCTGTTACCCCTCTGTTTGGCCTTTAGCCTTTTTGAGGCATATTTAATGCACTTCTTACCCGAGAAGGAGTGAAATTATCTCTTTTAATAGCTGTTAGCCATTTTTTACGAAGCTCGTCATTTTGGGGAAATATAAAAGCAGAAACCTTGGGACCTCCTCTATAATTCTCGTGACAATTTGGAGCAGAGCATGTAAAAGGTATGCTACAATAAAATGTTAATACCTACCCTTTAATACCTATCTTTTGATTATTGTAAGTAACCATTATAAAGTACTATGCAGACTGGCGGTGAAGGCTTTTTACTCATTTAGGTGTATGTAATATCTTGATAAATATACTAGTTCTTACCTTAAAATAATTAATAATAGAGGAGAGTACGACAAGCACAAAAGTTTGAAGTTCCCTATGTGGAATGTCTGGTTTGGATTTTTATTACACTGTTATTTTATCACAATTTTCTGATCACACCATGCACTGAACACTAAGAACTAAACAAACGTGTTACAGAAGCACAACAAACTAGAGATAATTAATTATTTCTGGTATGCAATCGGAACGAGAAACCACTACCGGCTTTTCAGTTTAAAAGTAAACAATTTAATAATGCGCTGCCTTCGCCGCCATATTTGCCTTGCCCATATCATGTTGAATGGCCTTGAGTTGAGGTGGTGCTGGTCAAATCAAATCGCAATGTTGCCAGTTGTTGGCTGGCGCACGAGCACTGTTCTGCAATGTGATTGGGCGTATTTTTCATACGTCATCAATTGGCGCTTTAAAATTATTTCAAATTAAAGCAATTTTGAGGGCCTATAAAAAAATTATTCAATGTCATGGAACTATTTTTTTTGGATAACTATACTGAAAATAGTCTTCTATTTCATATTTTGTCCTTGAATTGGGTATTTTATTTTTTGTGAAAGAGCCCATTATTGTAGAATAATTAATTATTTGAATAATTTCCGTTTTTTAATTTCCAGAATGCTCTTGAGGCGCTGCTAATACTGTGCTGAATTTCAGAGTCGATATTGGCCTTTTCCGAAATCTAACTGCCGAAGAAATTGAATTTTGCTACATATTCCAATAGGAATAGGTGTTCTCCGATTTTAATAGCATTGCTGTGATTTTCCCGTGGAGTGCCCATGATTTTAGTTTTATCGACGTTCAGCATAAGATCCAGGGTTCTTGTAATTGCTGAAACGTTTTTGCAATTAGTACGCAGTCATCAACGTGATGAATTTTGTACGTTTTAGCCCTTAGTCATTTTATGTTAAACAGGTCGCATCTGTATTTAATGCCCATTCCTCTTTCCTGCAATTTGGTGTCCGCTATAATAGAGAGCGTATAATAGCGGCTCTAAGACACATCCCTGCCTGTCATCCCTCTCTCAGTGATCCATGATGTGACATTCTTGATTTGTTGTTGTTATGCTTTTTACCATAGAGCTTTTTACACTGTAAGAAATTTGTTGGGTACTCCGAACTTTTTCGTAATTGCCCAAAGTGCATCTCTGTTTACAGAGTCGAAGGCTTCTGTTAGGTCGATAAATGCAACATAAAGTTTACACTGCTGCTCTTTTACTTTCTCCTGTTAGTTGACGATCGGAGAATATGGAATCAGAGGTACTGCGATTGGTGCGAAAACCCGTTTGCGATTCTGGGAGGATTTTTTCTATATGTGGGTGCAGGCGGTTTGACATAATTTTTGCAAGAACTTTTCCTTCGATAGCCAGTAGTGAAATTCGCCAGCAAAAGATTAATCTGAGAAATATTAAATGCGGTCTATAATATCGTACGCGTACGCAACTAACCAAAACAGGTTTCCAATTCTGTTCACTATCTAGATATCTGCACGATGCCTACATTATTTTTAAATGTAGATTTAAAAAATTAATAAAAACTATTTTACTTCGAAGGAAGTATCTTGAATTAAATGATACAAATTATACAATTTGTCTTTTTCTGTTCATTTATCTGGCTTTTATGTATTAAAAGATACTTATAAAAAATCAGTAATGAGATTTGTTTACTTGTTAACTTGTTAAATCCAGTTATTCTGGTCCTAAAATAATCCACAAAGTTTGGTGCTGCTATATATACTTGAGCTCGCGAGATCGTCACTTCAGATTTGGCTTAAATTCAAAATTGCAAGTGAAAACAAAAACAAGTACCAATTTTAGGAAATATATTCTTAAATTAAACCATGCACTTATAGATTTGCAAAACATGTTTTTAACTAAATGTCTATTTACATACGCGCCTAAACACATCGTTTCTCTGTCCCTGGATATAACCGTTGTTTTTGGATATAAAAGATAGCGGTTTTCAATAACGTCGGCTACTTTTTCGTGAGCTTTTGATCCCGTAATCCAAATTGTCATACTCCGTTTTCTTTGAGATAAGTACCGGAATAAAATTTTAAATATTGCATTTTGAAACACTCTTGTATCTAGGTTATCCAATATATAATTTTGGATATACTCGTACATGGTGGCGCACCTCATTCGCCTCGGTTGATTATACGAAAACGGAAAAAAACGGTTTTGAAATATACAGGGTATTTCAGAACCAAAATCCATGCCAAAGTTATATTTTTTCCTAACCTAACCTAACCCGTTTTATCTCACTTTTGGATTCTTGGGCCCAAAAAAACATGTATTATAAGGGTTAAATATGTTTAAAATCTTTGGTTTTTGAGATATTTAAATATGCATGCTAAAATAGAATATTAACACCCTGTACATTACTTTTCAGAATTAATTCTTGTGTTGAGTTTAAAGGTAGAGAAATAAACTCTACTGAAAAATATTAATGCTTCTTTAAATTTATACAGGGGTACCAAAAATTGCTGACCTATTTTAAGGATATATTTTATATAAAAACTTCGTTATTTCAAATGCAATACCCTGTATTTTTTAAAACAAATCGAAGCAGATTTAAATTCTCTTTCAAACTATGTTAGGGTTTCCTATACCTATCTAGCTCAAATTTTGAATAAAAAACGATTTTTCAATAAAATGGCAAGGTGGCTGAGTTGCCACATGGCAATTTTTTAGTGACAGTTAGTAACTATTTTCAAAATCGACATTAGTTTGTGGACATTATTATAGTTTATAAGTATTCATTATTTTATCCATAAAAATAAAGCAGTATCTGCTGGCGGAACGAATGGATATGGTAGTAGTGATTTCATTTTGTGAGGAAAATTGCTTCTTGTCCTCAAGAGATTATGCTCAAAGGTATCCAAATTGGAATCTTTATGATAAGCGTTCCTTTGAAAAACTACTTGTCCTATTTTGCAGAGTTGGTAGTGTGGTTTATAAAAAATCTATTAGGCAGAAATCTGTCGTTGGAATTGAAGAAAATCAATTTGCCGTAATTGGCTCTTTTATAGAAAATCCATATATCTACAAGTCATCGTAAAATAAACCAAAGAACTACTTCTTGGTTTTTCTTGATAGAATAATAAATACTACTATTATTAAACTATAGTAGGTAAATTAAATAAAAGTAAACTGCTATAAATTTAAATAAGTTCATAAAGTAATTTCGATTTTGAAAATAGCTACTAACTGTACACTAGAAACATGCCATGACGAAACTAGCGCTATTATTTGCCATTTTATTGAAAAATTGCTCTTTATTCAAAATATGAGCTAGAAGGAAATCCTAATATAGTTTGTAAGAGCATTTGAATCTTCTTCAATTTATTTAAAAAAATGCAGAGTGTTGTATTTGAAATAAGGAAATTTTTAAATAAAATTAATATTTAAAATAGACATGCAATTTTTAAAACCCTCTATACATTAAACGAAGCAATCAAAATTTTCAGTAAAGTTTACTTTTTTGGCTTAAAAGTCAGCACAAGAATTAATTCTGAAAGTAATGTACAGGGTATTGACCGTTTTTTCTCAAAAACTAAGGTTTGTAAACATATTTAACACTTTTAATAAATGCCTTATTTTCTGAAGGATGTCCTTAAGGATCTAAATATGACATAAAATATCGGGTGTTCCATAAGAAAAAATATAACTTTGGTGTGGATGTTAGTTCTGACATACCTACATTTGAAAATAATTTTAAATTATGCACATTGCCTTTCCACATATACCCATAGAATATTTTGTTTCTACATCTTTCTGCTTTTTGGTATAATCAACCGAGGCGAATGAGGTGCGCCACCCTGTATATGTAGGTATATCAATTTTTGTATTAGAAAAAACGTAGAATGGCGTAGTCGGATTTTTGCGATACGCTGTCAATACTTACGAATACTTACCTAACTAATATTGCCTAAAGTTAGTTTTTTTTAAATGGGAGGGGACCAATAAAAATAATAGTATATTTTCAAATATCACTGGTCTACATGAAAATCTGCCCTGACACCATACTTACCGATTCTTATGTAAAATGACCTCCTGAATCCAAATATGACCTTTGTTTTTTTTTCATCAATTCCCGTTTTTGAGGGAGAATGTAGAATATATGGGAGGGGAGGGGGGTTAATCACCGCGACCTTATAAATCTATTGTGTGTCCCCCTTCCGTAAGTTATAATGAGTTGTAAATAAAGCTTTGAGTTATAACTCATAATTTTTGACAAAAGGCAGTATAAGAGACGGTTTTACAGAGGTTAGTTCTCCATTTTCGATATCTATCGTACCAAACCTCATGGCACGAATGGTTGTCGACTCGGCGCATTCAGTGATGGGGTGTTGTGGGGGTTTCCCATTTTCCCACAGAGTCTGCATTCGCTGTTGTTTCTTAGTTTCAATTTACCGAGGTGTTCGTTGAGGAGACAGAGTTCTGTTAAAAAACCCGTGAGAGGGAGACCCCCTACTTATTTTTACTGCTTTTCGATAGTTTAGTGGGATGGGAAGGATTATTCTGGGCTCTACTTTGTTATTTCTGGGTACTACAGATATTAAGTGTTCTTTAAAAAAATCAACCCTTGTAGTAGAATGTAGAATGAGTAAGAGGGGGGGGGGTTAATCACTGCGACCTTAAAGATCTATTGTGCCTCCCTTCCTTGAGTCATCACACAATCTATAATCCATCATACCCCTGTTGTAGAGGGGACAGGGTATTTCCCATCCTCCTCTGACAACAGTTCTTCCTCCGAGGGTACACACCCTTCCACGGTTGGAGTTTGGCCCTCCGTGCCGCTCTTCACAGTCGAGGAGCTTGCCTCCGGCTGAGGAACCCGTAAGGTGGAGGCTGGTGGATCTGTCTCCATTTTCTCCACCTCTTTAACTTGGTTTTTCCTTAGACCTGATACTGGTGTTGTCCCGTATTTATAATAGAGGATATGTCCCTCTTTCTCTATTGCCTCCTTGGATTTGAGGTCAATTCCTATTGTGAGGACCTTACCATGACCCTCCTCCCTCGAGTTGATGACTGGATGTCCTTACATTGAAGTTCTGACCTTGGATAAGGCTCAGCAGGTAGGTGGTGTCTTTCCCCTTGCTCCTTGGCAGAAAACCCGTTACGCCCGCCCCTTTAGGGATGTTTTCACCCTTCACTGCAACCAATTCCGGCCCTTGCCAATTTTTAAGGTTATGTGAGATTTCCACCAACTAATTCGCCGATTCGGAGGAGTGTTTTCGCTTTTACTTCCTCTGGAGCAAGTCCTTCGTAGAGCAGTCGGAGGTATCTCCGTGCTTCTGCTCCGCTAAGACCTACTCTCAGAGGATCGTCTAGCCCGCCTGGTTGACCCAGGCCGGGTAGACGAAACGGTAGCTTATGTCGCCTATTGGGTCTAGAGGTAGGCTCCCGGCCCTTGCTGGAGAAGGTGGTAGCTTGTGTGCCACTTGTGAAGGATGATCCCAAGCAAGTGTCAGCCGCCCCTCCTGTAGTTTCCTTTGGATTTGGTCCCTTGGAACTTTCATTTGTCATGTTCCCAGTGTCGCTAGGGGGCTTCACCGGTGGTGTTTTTAATACTAGATCTCATAGTGTTGTCACGAGTCGCTGGGGATAGTCGGTCCACTTCTACAGAGCCCCGCATGCAGAAGTAAGGGGTAAATACAATGGGGTGCCCCCTGATACCCTGAGGTTGAGGCCACGCATCCCTTTGACCTGGTCCTGCCATCGTAAAATTTAGGTTTTTGGTGAGGTTGTCACTCTTGGTCCAGGCGGTTAAGCCAATACATCCCACACCCTTTAACCGCGAGACATGACCACAGTCAGTAGAGGGTGCCTGATATGACGGACAGGGGTAACCCCGTCCGGCATTGTTATATGTCTTGATGCAATTCCCTGGGCACGACACTACAGCCAGGGATAAGACAATGAGATGCTTCTTAGACCAAGCTAAAGTGCTAGAGGAGATTCCTCCAGCACCTGACAAGGAGCTTCCCCACCAACGACAAGGTCTTCAATCTCCTAGGGGAAGAACTTTTGTAGTAAGATGGTAGACTTTTTATTATGGGGGGCGGTCCTGCTAAATTGTAATAAAATCAATAAACTTGATCGATTTTTCCGTTTTTTATTTTAATTTATTTTTTAGTATTGAAAATACTTCTGGCCGCATTTATATGGGGCCCATCTTTGAAAAAACGACATGCTCGATGCCACACGAGTTCAATAACCTGCCTAATCAACTTGTCAACACGTAAGTCGATAGTTTAGCCGGCGTTGATCATCGAATAGAGCAAAGACTACAGTAACTATGCACGGTAGGGGTTCAAAATATGCCTATACTGTGAGGCAACTCCATTCGAGGAAAAATTAACATTTACATTCCAAGTATCTTCTTGGTCTACCGGCACCCCGTTCACCCTTATTCCCTCATTTCTATAAAAAAAATTATGATTTATAACTTTTAATTTTTATTGTGAAAATTGGTGAAAAGTAGTTTTTTTTGTATGGCGAATTTAAATTTACGGGCCATCCATAAATTTAAATTTACACCTAAGTTCGAATATTGGTTAAACATAGGAATACACAGGAAATAGCCCGAAATATACAAAAGAAGAAGTGAGTTTAGGTTAGATTAGAATTAGGTTTTAGTTGGTTTTGCATTAATAAAAATTTAGACCTAATCTAAACTTAAGCTAAACTGACCCCCTTTTTACATAGTTTGGGCTCCTACGTGAGTAGGAGCCCGTCATAATATCGTGACCGTGATCGTGACCATTCACGAATCCGCACACGTTCATCTCCATCATTAATATTTTCCTCACTAAATTCTTCACTTTTACAAAAAGCCATCACGATAAAAATCAAACATCAAAATTATTTAATGTTGCGAACGTTAAACTTGTTCACTATACGTATCTGGAATATATTTGTGAATAGCGATCAATGATACGTTTACGTTAGACTCCGGGGTGCTGACGTCACGAATGTCAAATTGCTTTCCAGCAAACAAGGTTTAGTTCTTTTATATTTCTATTGAGCTCTTCCAAATGACGCCACAAGTTAATATAAAATGTAAAAAAAACGGGTGATTGTCGACAACCACCGACTTGCGTCTGGTATTTTCAATACGCCTGTGATGGTTGCGCATGTTGCAAAATCTGTGAATTTTTTACTTATTTTTACATGTTTCAGCTTCCAACCCTAATAAGTAATAAAGTAAAAGTAAGTAATAATGCAACACATATAGCAACATGTTGCTATATAAAATTATACAGGGTGAGTCTTAAATAAGTGCAAATATTTTTAAGGGTAATAGTAATTTCAACTCCGGAAACACGTCTATGAGTTTTTTTTTCACAAAAAAAATTTGAAAATTTACAATTTTTTGAAAAAGATTTTTGAATTTTTTTTTAATTGTAGACCAAAGTAGGTAAAACACATAATTTCTTGATAAAATGGTAACAAAGGTAGTAGATTTAATTTGTACATCAAACTAGGGTTGATTCGCCACGGTAACGCATTTCAATTTTTGGATACTAAGTTTCTTCGCCTTAGTGTGCCTAAAATCAAAAAAAGGGTTCTTGTTAGAGAAGGGTTCTTCCAGATAAAAGGGGGTTCTTCCAGAAAGTTCAAAGGGTTCTTCCAGTTAAAAGGGTTCTTCCAGATTAGATAACTTTTCCAAGATTCGGGGTTTATTGATCATGTTAATCCATATAAACGAATTTGGTTTGTATTACAAAACATGTGCCAGAACTTTGGGGGTAACAACAAAAATAACGATTATGTCTCTTAGGTCGAGGAAATGCTTAGTTTACATGACCATGAAACATGGAATGTAACGTGTCTCAAGTGCATTTTCTTCACACACCCCTGGACTTCTGTCATCCGAGAAGAGATTTTCAGGAAAGTGGAATGCAAACATGTTGACGGATTATTGAAGGTTTTTGGGATGACAGAGTTATACCTCAGGGTATAAATGACAAACTAGCATCAAAGAAAGCTAGAGATATTTTATTTGATTATTGTTTACACTTAAAATAATTATTTTCACTTCTTCAAATTAAAATAATATCTATAAAATTGTTACTATTATCGAAAATTGATAAAAATAAAGAGGGGGACACCCGCAAAAATGATGGATGGTAGAAGAAAACGGGAGCTATACTGGGTAGTGTATCGGCGTAGGAAGCATATCTAGGAAATCCCATCCAAATTTTGAACTGTCCAATTTATTGGCTCCCCTATTGATACAGTCAAGCCGTAAAGAAGGTTTTTTAAAGGTTTGGTTTGGTTTGGTTATTTTCTTAAATTAGTTTTCATAAATTAGTTAAAATTTAAACAATTTTAACTAATTTAAGAAAACTGCATCTACTTATTTTATATTTTATTAAAGATATTAATGAAGAACCAGACAAATTTCAACTTATCTTAAGTTGGCATCCTATGATTTTATCATTGGCAAATATAATTTGTTTTGCTGTATCAAATAATATCTTTTTCATCCGAAGAAGATGATGACAACTGAATCGACTGTTAAGAATAACGTTAAGAATTTAGACTACATTGAAGGTAATGTGTGATGTAGGAGGAGTACTATGGTACCAGGAGGAGTACTATACCAGGCTAGAGGCTATGGTTGAGTGTGCGGTTCAATGTGCGTTATTCTGTAGTGGCCATACCCTAGGGTACGGACACAAAGAAAGCAGGTTGCCTGATTGCTAGTAGGGGAGAGCCACCAACAGTGGCCACCCATTGTTTTATTACCAATTATTTCGAAAACGTTTAAGAAATTTATCCTTTTTCTATTTTTTCTGACTATATATACGATAAGGCTATACAAATATGACTCTATTTAATTTAAAAAAGTATAAGATCTTTTCCTCAATTTTTTTTTAAAAATACAGTGTGGCCACTGTACCGAACCACACGATGGTACAGTGGCCATTTAGGGTCGGAACAGTGGTTTCTCTGAAAAGCATATTAAAGGATGTTTTTAACCTGGTAATAAGTAATAAAACTTGATACAAAATCCTTTAATTAGGAAACTTATAACTATACATATTAAAAAACAAAAGAAACATGTATCATTTAAATGCAAAAAGGCTTATTAAACTAATATAAATTAAATGAGGAAAGGTCAACCGCAAAGTGAAATAGGCTCTGAACTCTTGCGGTGCCGCCACTTAACATGGGGGTGGTAAATGCATTACAACATCTTCATGGGGTATATTTGTCTGATCTGGGACATCTGGATAATAAAATGTATATGCCTTGCGCTTGCGTAAGAAACTGACACAATATTCGCCGTATTTTATATCTATAGCAGTTACTCTGCCAACGCAAAATTTAACTTGTTTTTTAGTGGCAAATTTTACCACTATGAAACTTCCTACATCAATGTTTCCTAAATCTTCGGTAGTGCTAGGCTGGGCTTCGTCTATCCAATCAATTTCATCGGAATCAGTGAGATCTAAATTCTGGTCATCGGTAGTCGAATCACTCGAAATATCGATGCTGTCTTTTATCTTAATATTGTCGCATATGCTGCTCTCCGTATCTGCCAAATTAACTTTTCTTTTTGCTTGTGGCGCTTTTTTCAAACTTTTCTTCCTTGATTTATTTTTACTGGTCGCTTCAAGTTCATTATAAACTGGCGTACTCGTCAAAATTTGGGTAGTTTTCTTTTTCCGAATGTGTTTCTTTTCTGTAATCTGTGATTTTGGTAGGGGTCGTAACATTTCAGGACTAATAATTGTGTTGGGAGGTGTTCTATCTTCTGAGCAAAAGGTATGAGCTATTTCCACATCGGTAGCAGATTCATTGCTAGTTCCTGCTATCGCGTCATCAATTGTTTCAGTTCTGACAGGCACAGGCGGGGGCATATCGGTTACAGTGGATGCTAAGAAATCATCATCGATAAAGATGTTTTCGTTGAATGGGAAGATCCCTGTTGCTTTAAAACCAGACACGCAGTTGCTTGTTGAAAATGCAAGGTTGTACACTTGACCTAATATTTCGGATATGTCATAGATTGTTATTCGTTTGCCTGGATTATTCGTCAACCACGACTGACATGCACTATTGTAATAAGACTTTAGCGGTCCATAAACAGTTCGGTCCAATGGCTGTAGCTTGTGGCTGGTATGTGGCGGCAATGTTAATAAACATACATTGTTTTCTCGGGCTAGTTTTATAGCTTCTATTGAAATATGGCTAATGTGATTATCCATTAATAATAGCACTGGAAATTCTTGGGTTGGATGGCTATATAATATGAAATGCTTCAGCCACTGGACGAATATTTCAGTCGTCATCCAGCCCGAAGGCGTTGCTGCTCCAATAGTCCCGTTAGGCGCTCCTTTAAGCATATGATCCTTAAGGTATTTCCTAGGAAAAATGAGAAGAGGTGGAATATTATTTCCATTCGCATTGATTGCTCCGCACATCGTAATTAGCGTTCCTCGCTCGGCTGAAGTTATTTGTCCTACTTGTTTTTGTTCTTTCGTAGCTATAACTTTTCCAGTTTCCTGAACAGTCGTTAGGGCAGTCTCGTCGACGTTATAAATTTTATCTGACCGAAATTTAAATTTTTCGAGAACTTCTTTTAAATTGTTGAAAAATTTCTGTACAACCGCTTTGTTGAACCCCATTGCACGTCCTAATGATGTAGCCTCAGCCGATCGAATTGATAGTGGGTTTCTTCTTAAAAACTGTGTCAGCCAATGCTTTCCGGCCATTTTGTTTTCCGTCCAGGACCTTGGAACCCGTTTACGATTAGCAGTAGCTAACTCAAAAGCTAATTTTTTAACATTTCTTGGAGTTAGTCCGTGGTGTAATTTAGCACAGACCTGTAAATATTTACATAGCTGGAATTCTTCTTCTAATGTGAATATTCTGTTAACAGTATAGTTAGGTGTTAAACCAGCTTGAATATTTTCTGGTTCGACATTTTCGAACTTGTTGACATACCTTCTTAATGTGGTTCTCGGTATTTTGTAACGTAATGCTGCAGCTTTCACTGACAGTCCATTATTTTTAATGTCATTTAAGGCTGCCCTCATTGTTTCCCCCTCAGTCTTTCCAATCCCCACTTTCTTTTTGGGTTGTCGTGGCATATTTACTAAAATAGAATAATCCTAGTTTATAATAATAATAGAACTCGGGCTGTATTAAAAACATAAAATATAGTTTTAAATATATTTCTTTTATTCAAAATTCAAATATAATATAAGGAACAGTGGCCACCCCTTTATAATATATTAGAGTAGTGGCCACTGTACCTTCCGTTAAGATGGCCACTGTAAGAAACGGAACATAAAAAATAAAACCTAACCTAACAGAAAAACAATGCAGATTCTTTAGCCTTTGACCACTAAACTTCGTACTGTAATAGCACATCCTTAAGAAGCATGCAATAAAGTAACTGAAACACTTACCAGCTTTGAATGATTAACACGAAAAGTCACTCTAATAAAAAACTTTTCTCACCGAATTACAATGTCGCATTTGTTACAACGAAGCCGGGCAGTTAACTGAAGTTATTCCGCGCGCCACGTGCTTGTAATATACTTAAGCTTGTATACAAGAGAGGGCGCTGGCCAGTGTACGTTTTACAAAAGAATATTCACTGGTGGCCACTGTAGCAGCCATGGCCACTGTTGGTGGCTCTCCCCTAATAAACGCTTATCAGCAGCAACAATTAAATAACACAGACAAAACTGGTCGGTGCTTGTTGCCAACCAAACCATCGCCGACCTTTTACCCGAATGAATTTTTAATACTTGGTCGCTTGGTGTCGAACGTGCATTCCTTTGCATTGATTATTGATATCGAATTTTAATCTCAATCATTTTCTAAAGAAACGCAGTTTTCGTTAATCGCATTATTTTTGTTTCCAAGATATGGTTGAATATCTCAGTTTCATCCTCATATACTGAAAAAAACCTTCGTGTAATTGCGATTGATATAAAACTTGCTTTCTTTGTGCGTATCTTTACACTTGTGCTTCCACCAATTAATTCTTCATCCTTTCTAATAAACATTAATAAAGCAATATTTTATCAGTTTATTTTTTATTTGTTTATAATCACTGGGGATATGTTTTTGTAAGAACCTAATTCAACATTGAGTAAATTCGGCGGTTCACTATAACATACACAAGTTCATGTTCTACAGAGCTTAATAAACAGATGTCCTTATAATAATTATATTTGCATTTCTTTGCCTCAATTTTTTTTTAATACGTACCGTAAACTAGGACTTGTAAAATTGTTGTTCTGCCATATATTGTACAAGTTTCAGGTGTTTGTATTATTATTGTTTTAGTTGGGGTAGGTTGTAAACAGTTAGAACAAACTAACTTAAAAAGTATGCGAAGGAACAAATAAATAAGAGTAAGAGTGCCCCTATGTAACACACTTTATTTTCTATAGAAAAGTTTACTTTTGTTGACATAGTTGAGATATTTAATATAAGTTGGTTGATCTGTTGCTGACAAAGATAACTGATCAGTTACTTGCAAAATATGTGAGATAAATGATAAATGATTAAAACTTTGTAACTTATATTATTTACTTTAGATTACATTAACCATTAATAAATGGTCGATGTAATATTTAACCATTAATTCGATTCAAAGTTAAAAATATTTCGAAAAACTTTGATATACATCAAGTTTTTAAACATACCGAAAATTACATTACATATTTCTAATCTAATGGTCTTCCAGGAAGTAGTAATTCCCATACACCAATCTAAGAATATTTATATACGCTAGTCGTGCACATTTTTCATGCGAAATATATTTCGAAAAATCAGTAATCAGCTGAAAGTAGCCTTGGTTTAAGGTACGTATTAAAAAATATAGTCTAAATTTTACATCATAAATCTTTAAGGCTTCTTTGTTGTTGCATTCTTCTTTTTCTCATCTTCTTTTGTTCCAGCTACAGCTGTAGCAACAGGACTCGAAATGGCTAGCCCTCCTTTACCTACAATTGCAGTACCTCTAGGAGAAGACCCTGCAGTACCACCTGGCCCTGCTATAGCTGTAGCTTGAGGACCAGCTTGGGCCGTTCCTGGATCTGATTGTTTTTCCGTTGTCGTCGGTTGACTTGTAGTAGCTAAAAAAACGTTTAATTTTAATGTATGATGGATTAAAATAAATTCAAATATTACACATACATTTTCTGGAGATACTTTATTTTTATGCTAAGGTTTACCCGAACCGGATATAAATATTAAAAACAAAAAGTTACTTCACAAATGAGAAATGCAAGCTGAACAGATATATTATTTTGTATAATCTGGATCAGCGTTTCTCAAAGTGGGACAGGTAAAATTCTGGAGGTTTATAAGCTTGGTACATTTCAACCGTTGCCGTTCTTTTAAAATTCCTACAGCAGCGCTCGGTAGGGTGGAAACAAGAACTGCTCGACTAAGTTTATTTCACGCCGCGCCGGCGCCGGATTTATACCAGTACCACGGCATATAAATCACACGGCAGGCTAACTCTGCCCAGATCCCATTGTTTAAAATTTCTATAAAATTTGACCTTGAAAACACCATTATGGGTGCCGAGTCAGGACCGGATTAAAACGTATCAAAAAATTTCCCAGAAAATAAACTATTGCTAGACAGGGTCGTATTAAAAAAATACTGTAATTGACTGAAACTGAATTTTATTTACACAATACTTTTATCTAAACAAATGAATTGTTAACCGCGCATACTCCTCAAAAGTAAAATGAAAAAATCAATTAAACATTTAACTTTAGAGAATAGACAATTAAAATTAAAAAACATGCCAGGAGCAGGGTTCTGAAAACTACATGTTACTTTTTAAAAACTACATAAACTACATTACATGTAGTTAATGTAGTTTATGTAGAGAGATGTAGTTTATGTAACCTATGTATGTAACTTTCAAATATCAAAGGTTTGAGGTGAGGTTATAATAAGTTGAAGCTTTAAAAACACATAATGTATTTAAGAAAACAGAAGAAATATGACTTTAAATATAATATTTACATCATATTATCTCTATTACACCTCATACAAAGGGAAATTATTCATAATTTCGATACATAGTTTATTAACGTAGTTTTCATGTAGTTAATGAACAGGAAAAGACGTAGTTCTTGAAGAAAAACTACACGTAGTTAATCAAGTAAATTACGTCATAATTAACTACTTCCGAACCCTAGCCAGGAGTTACAAACAAGAATTAAAGAAATACCCAATAAATTATCTATTGAACAATCTAAAGTGGCTATGTATAAATTATGCCCATCAATGGACATAGCAAATTTTGTTAATATTCAAATTGCACAAATTAACAAATCAGCTAAAGGAAGAAAAGTAACTGATGAATTTAAATATAAATGTTTGGCTATATTTTTAAAAGCCAAGCCGTCAAAAAAAAATTGAGCCGTCAAATTTGACAGCTGTCAAAAATATTTCAAAGTTGTCCGATTTTGATAAAAATCGATATATAGGCGATAGCCATGGGCTAAAATGAAAGTAAAAAAATTGAGCTGTCAAATTTAACAGCTGTCAAAAAAATTTCAATGTTGTCCGATTTTGATAAAAATCTATATATAGGATGGCCATGGGTTAAAAGGAAAGAAAAAAAATTGAGCTGTCAAATTTGACAGCTGTCAAAAAAATCTTTTGATTTTGATAAAAATCGACATATTGGATGCTCCCTACCCCATAGTCGGTTTTCATTTTATTTGTCTCACATTTGAACTGTCAAATTTAACAGCTGTCGTTTTTTTAAGTTCTCTTTTTTTATGAAAATCGATACACATATTATTAGGATGCCCATAGGTATAGTTATTTAAGAAAAAGAATTGAGTTTAAGTGTATGGCACTGAGAAACCAGCATAACTTAAAAAGTAAAAAATAAATTTAAGAAAAAAAACGTTTTAAAAACAAGCTTTTATCTAAATACATTAAAAAGAAAAAATAAACTTTTTCTTTAAAACTTTTATTATGTCATTACACAATTTTATATTATATAAAACCTTAGCGACAAGCGATTTGAGTGTACAGTTGCACTCATAAAAATCTGGTACAACTTTATCTTGTAATTCTTCTAATTCCAATATCTTGTAAACCTGTCATTATTCCCATCCAGGATAAATTCACCCAGTTTAGAAGAACATTTAAAAACTTTGTGTCCGAATATTACATACGGGTACTGAAAATTGCCAAAATGATCTGGCAAACATCTAATTAAAAATGGCAGACCTTATAAAAAAAACGAGACCTCTTTTCTTTTCTCTCTGAATTGTCATGAGCTATCCATAAAAATTAAAAATAGATACGGATAATCAGAAAAACAGTAATTTAGAAATTAATCTTGTTTGTCATTTTGCAGGATACCTAATAATAAAAATTACTTTAAATACCGTAAACAATGACTGAGTATTAAAACTAAAAGAATTTCGGACTTCCATTGTACTACTAAACTACAAAAACCAAATATATCACACAATAACCAAAAATAAAACTAAAAAAAAACAAAATATATCACTCAAGAAAAGAATAAAATAAATTAAGCCGCACGCTACTGACTCAAAGCTGCCGTAACTGTACGTTGTCGATGACAAAGACTACGACTGACTACGACACTGGTTAATTTCTGTCGCTGGCACCCATAATGGCGGCGTGCGCAAGGGTATGCGCGTAGCGTTCCCGCCAAAGCGAGTTGGCCTGCCGTGTGATTTATATGCCGTGCCAGTACATTACATATTTTGATTTATACCAGTACAGTTATTGAAACTATAAACTTCTCAGGTACAAAGTTTCTGTGATGCAATGCTCTTTCGGGGAGTAAAAATAAGTAAAAAATAACTCGAACTGGGAGTCGCATTGTGTTGTGACAATTTCAAATGTTCATAAAATTGCCGAAAAATAACTTCTAGAATTATTTAGATTATTTATTTTAGACGGGTCTAACTAAAAGTTTTATTTTTGGTATACAAAATGTGTCATAACGTCATATATAGGGGATGAAAAAATAAAAAACGGTTTTTTAAATACATAATAATATTTAAAGAAAATAAAAATGCTCTTGAAATTGGCCTATTGACAGCTCTTTATAAATTTTAAGTAAAAAATGTGTAATAAGTGAAAAATAACAAAATCGATATTTTTAAAGGATATACAGGGCGAGTCTCAAATAAGTGCAAATATTTTCAGCGGTAGTATATTTTGACCCCCAGAAACATGATTATCACCCCAGGAAAACGATTTTTTTCGCGAATTTTTTTTTTGAAAAATTGGAATTTTTTTGAAAAATTTTTTGGATTTTTTTTAATTTTTAGTTAAAAACCATACTTTTTTGCTGTGTCATCTTTTGATCCTAACTCCATCGCTCATTAGCTCGGGTCTCTCTGATCATGAATCAGTTTTAACTGAATTTTCGATAAAGACCAAAATCAAAAATGCCCCTCGTAAATTATGCCGTATTTTTTCAGAAAATAATGCTCAAAAGTTCAGCCACTTATGTAAAACAACCAACTGGGATACTAGCTCTTGTGATGTCGACACTGAATTTTCTATTTTCGTAAAAATATTAACCAATCTAGCGTTCAAATCCTTTCCTCTTAGGCCTATCAAAAATAAGCATAAGAAACCTTGGACCACTAAAGGTCTACGCATATCTTCTAAAAACATGCGTTCATTATCTCGCTTAAAAAAATTCTCAGACAGTGTCTTCTTCCACAATTACGTAAAACTATACAGAAAAATTTATCACAAGGCCGCTAAGGACCTTTATTATAATAGGAGAATAGTAAATTCTGGTAATGCTGCTAAAGAAACATGGTCTATTGTGAATGAATTGAGAAACAAAGCTTCTTCGTCTAGCAATATCTCTACCTCACCTGAGAACCTTAACGATTACTTTGTAAATGTAGCGAAAAACTTAACTAATACCATATGTCCTTCTCACGATCCACTTCTTATCTCTCTAATGATAATGTAAACTTACACAGTTTCTTTTCTTCGCCCGTAGTTTTAGAAGAGCTTCGCAGTACAATTAATACCATCAAAAATAAATCCTCTTCTGGGACCGACGGGCTAACTTTAAAAATGGTTTCAAATCTGCCAGAAAGCACTCTGAATCACCTAACAACTTTAATAAACATGTCGTTCCAAAATGGTATTTTTCCAAAATGTCTTAAGACGGCAATAATCATTCCTCTGCATAAAGGAGGAGACAAAGATGAAGCTTCTAACTATCGCCCAATTGCACAGGAGTGCTCGTAACTTGGAAGGATCCAACGCTATCTAAGATCATAGAAAGGTTGGTTAAAAGAAGGCTGGTATCTTTTCTGTGCAAGTACAAAATACTTACTGAATATCAATTTGAATTTCTGAGCAACAAATGACGCTATGTTTTCCCTCCTTAATAAAGTTTACTCCAGCCTAAACAACCATCATTCTACAGCAACAATTTTCTGTGATTTTTCTAAGGCGTTCGATTGTGTAAATCATAAGATCCTAATTAATAAACTGCAGCACTATGGGTTCAGGGGATCATCTCTCGAATGGTTTAAGTCGTATCTGAGCAACAGAAGTCAACTTGTGAGGGTGAATACCACGTTGTCTTCTAGCAAGCCAATAGGATGTGGAGTACCACAAGGCTCAGTACTAGGCCCTATTTTGTTTCTTCTTTTTTATTAACGACATTGCTAACATAAACATCAATGGCAAAATATGTCTTTTTGCGGACGACACTAGCTTCACTTGGAGCAACTAGGACATCACGGCACTTCATAGGATTATATCAAATGACTTAATCACCATTAAATCTTGGTGCGATTCGAACCTCCTGAGTCTCAACATTTCTAAAACTAAAGCTTTGTCGTATAAAAACTCGTTGCAGCCTTTTGTACTTAACAACACCACCATTGACGTCGTAAAATCTGTAAAATTCTTAGGGCTTGTTGTGGACAATTCTCTGAAATGGGACATACATATCGAAGCTTTGTCGAAAAATTGAGGTCTGCCTGTTTTGCATTAAGGTCTGTTCTAAGGAGCTTAACTTGTTAGTGGCTAGAACTGTTTATTATGCACTTTTTGAGTCGCACCTCAGGTATGCCCTTCCATTCCGGGGTACGTGTTGTGCGACTCAATTTGACCGCATTTTCAAGCTCCAGAAGAGAGCTGTTCGATATTCACTGGGACTGAACAGCAGAACTCAGTGCCGGGACTTTTTTAAAGAATTAAAAATATTGACTCTTCCTTCCTTATTTATATTTGAATCCGTTTGCCTAATACGTAGACATGTATCAGCTTCTAAAGAAAGGCCATGTCACACTTATACTTATCCACTCAGGAACGCGGAGCAAGATCTTTATCTACCTACCCCACGCTCAGAGTTAGTTAAAAGTTCAATATTATACAACTCGAAAAAAATGCACAATCACCTGCCATTTGAAATCAAATCCTTAACATCAATTTTTTCATTTCGCAAAGCATTGAACTCTTATTTACTAGACAAGGCTTTCTACGCCGTAAATGAATTATATTTTAAACATTGGTCTAGTGTTTGCTATTGCTATATTTACTAATGACATCGAAATAAATTTATTTAGAGGTCATTGATATTTTACTATAAACTGACCAGATATTTTTGAATATTATTTTTATTTTTTTGTTCTTTGACATTGTAAACATTTATAAATGTTTATTTTAAACAATAAGACTGACAATATTATTTGTATAATGTTTTGTATCATCTTTTGTTTGTTTGTTTGTGTACATTGTTTTTTTACTTTGTTTGTTAGTTTACCTTTGTCTACAGATTGAAAAATTTTTTGACAATAAAGGCATTTATTTATTTATTTATTTCTTGATAATACCCCAACATAGGTAGTAGATAAAATTTACTAGACAGAAAAACCCGAAAAGATCTAGTAGTTCTCAAAATTTAAGCAAAGAAAGAAATTTTTAAAGTAATATAACTCGGTTATTTTGGAGCTACATATGTTGCGAAATTGAACGAAAAGAGAATTGAAAAAAAGAAAATATTGAGAAATAAATATACCATGGCACTCAAATGACTTACCCTTTTTTTGCCCACACTCTTCGGATGCACGTAACGTTGTTGCGAAAAAATAGTACCAGAAAAATAGAAACAGTGTCGGATCTCTGCACTAGTGTTTGCGACTTGTTCTCTACACACCGGCCGAATTGCGAATGTCTTCTGGTAGTACGCGCACTATGATCGCGCGCACTGGGCAATAGAGAAATCATCTGAGTTTGAATTTTGAAACGAAATTGAATTTAATTTAATGATTTATGTGATCATTCTCAACCAAACAATTAATAATCGAATAATGTAAAGAAAAATAAACAAAAAATTAAACTACTTATTTTTGCACATCACTCATATTGTACAAATGATTAAATATTGTAAACCCAAACCCAATTAAAGAAAACAAAAAAAAAAGAATAATGAGATGCGTGAACAACATATTTGAAAAATGGTAAAAAGAAAATATGTTTTTTTATCGAGACCTACCTGCCCTGAAAATATTTGCACTCATTCAAGACTCGCCCTGTATAATAACCAGAAAATCGACAATTGCAAACTTTCATATTAAATACGAGTAGCTCTAAAATTGATAAAAATCATAGTTTAAATAGTGCATTTTTATAAGGTTCACTAGCTATGTCCGTAAAGAGGTAAACAATAATTTTTAAATCAATGCATGAACGATTCGAGGTGTAACGCGAACGAAGTCGCGGGAAAAAGCTAGTGTAGGTATGGTAATTCAAGTTTTACTCTAAGCTTCCATCTCCTGATGAAGCCTGAAAGATTTTACAGAAGAGCCCTAGACGGCTAGTGGTTATCAGGTTCTTTCCGTGTATTCTATATTTTTACTAGGCATATATCATAGAATTTAACAACTTATTTCCCTGCAGAGTTTATACATTTTGTAAAGACCACTTAGACCTACTATAATATTGTTATTGTAAAATCCTAAAATTGTCCTGAAAGTGGTATCAAGTTATACCCCTGGACCCTTCAATTTTAAATGAATTTCAAAATTGCTCTATTAAAACTTACTTGTTTCTACTTCAACTTTCTGTGTATTTTCCAGTCGTCCATCTATATTAGACGCATCAACATTAGCATCTATAACAACTGCGTCATCTTGAATATCATCTCTGTAGGGATAGAAATTGGGAATTGCATTAGGAACAAATCTAAACTGACCCACTAGTTGGGGAGGAACGAATTCTGAATTTTGGTTTGTGTCTTGATTCAATAATCGGTAATCCGAATTTATTACATTCTCCGGAAATAGCGTTCTAGCGTAGGATTGAGCATTCCTAAGAATTTTTCTGTTTTCCTCAACTTTGCTTTCTTCCGATGGTGGTGATTGCGAATTTTCAACAGAATTCTGAAGTATGAGATTAGGTAGAGATATCTGAAAAATAGATCCTTGTAAGTATACATTTCTGCGAGAAAAATACTAAGATTAAGAATTGGGATTAAGACTAGTGATGAGCAAATACAAGACCAAGAATAAGATTCACCTGATAGTCTTGGTCTTGCTGCAAAACTCTTGCAAGTCTTACATTTTTTTAATATATTTTACTTGAGGCACTTTCTACATAGAAAATTTTTAAATAATAGTATATTGTTTTATTATGAGTAAAAATGACACTTTTTGAGGCTAGGCTGTAAGTTTACTAAGTTTTAAACAGTATTTGAAATAAAATTTAAGATATTGAACACCACCCATAACAAATTTATAGGCTGAATTATCCATGTTGTCTACTCGAAAAATAACAACTATGTGCCTAAAAAATGGCAACTCTCATTTTTTAACTTTTTTCATTCTTTCATCTAAAGTCATCAGGCTAGCATTACCAGAATTAAAATTCAATTAAACTCTTCAGTGGTTAAAGTTTAAATTTCAGCAACTAAGTTTGGAATATAGAAAAAAAAATACTTAACGAAAATAATACCATACGATCGTAAACAAAACGGCGTCAAAAACAGCTGGGAATTGTCACATTCCGGGGAATTGTCATCGATGATAATTTTGGCGAGGTCAAGTCAGATGTCATTACTTGGCCCATATTCGTCTTTATTTTTTAATGGCGGTTACTGCCAGCTGGCCTTAAGAAGATTGTAATTTAATTTTATATTGAGTAAAAATGACTTTTAAATGGTGTATTTTGAAATTCGAAAATAAAAATTGGAAATAGATTTGTATGTCTGGAAACATTCGATCCTTTTTTATTCTTTCAATATCATTAGTGTTAATTTATGACAAGTTTTATGTCAACTTTAGTAAATGATGTCTAGAGATTGACTTCGCCAAAATTATCGATTGGCATTCCCAGCCGTATTTAACGCCGATTTTTTTTCGATCATACAGTATTTAGTCTTTAAACACATTTAAAAAGAACGAATTTCTTGTCTATGTTTTGATGAATAATATACAGGGTAGCCCACCTCATTCGCCTCGGTTTATACGGAAACGGAGAGAGGTAGAAACAAAATATTTTATGGGTATATGTGGGAAGACAATGTGCATAATTTAAAATTATTTTGAAATCTAAAGCGGGTATGTCAGAACCAAGATCCACAGCAAAGTTATATTTTTTCTTATGGAACACCCGGTAGTTTATTTCATTTTTGGATCCTTGAACACAAAATAACGCATTTATTCTAAGGGTTAAATATGTTTACAAGCTTTGGTTTTTGAGATATTTAAAGATATTTAAATATGCATGCTATAATAAAAAAAATATTAAAACCCTGTACATTGCTTTTCAGAATTAATTCTTAGGCTGGCTATTAATCCAAAGAAATAAACTTTACTGAAAAATTTGATTGCTTTGTTTCATATATACAGGGGTATCAAAAATGGTTGGTCTATTTTAAATATTTATTTTAGATAAAAACTTCGTTATTTCAAATAGACAAAACCCTGTATTTTTTAAAATAAATCTAAACAGATTTAAATGCTATCTAGCTGAGATTTTGAATAAAGAGCAATTTTTCATTAAATGGCAACCAAGAGATCTAGTGTCGTAAGGGCAAGTTTTTAGTGACAGTAGCTACAAACCAAAATTAGTTTATGGACTTTATTTAAATTTATACCAGTTTACTTTTATTTAATTCATCTAAAATAGATTAATAAATAATATTTATTAAATATGTATTTATTATTCTATGAAGAAAAACGACGAAGTAGTTCTTTGATTTATTTTACGATGACTTATAGATATAGGGATTTCCTAAAAAAAAGCCAATTACGGCAAATTCATTTCCTTCACTTTAAACGACAGGTTTCTGCCTAATAGTTTTAACATTGAAAATGTTTCTGTTATCCTATATAAGGGAGCCCAAATCGAATTAAAATGCTACATTTGCCACACCATGACGTCATATATACAAGGGTATAGGAAATCTCGGCGCAGCGGCGGCAGTCGGCCAGCGCGCGCAAAAACCATTACATCGCTAATTGTTTATTGATATATCTTATTAGTTTAAAAGCAAAAAATATGGGGTTTGCTTTGATACCTTGTCAAGACATGAGCGAAACTTTTAAATTGTTTCTTTTTTTCATTTAGGCCTTCGTTTTTCGTTAAATGAAAGTTATATTAAAAAAAAATCTCTATTTTTAAACCAAATTTTCGCATGATTGAAATGATTATTCATGTTTAAAGTTTTTTTTTGGTCATAAGCGCTAATGGAAATGTTTTTTTGTAAATAATTATAAAAAATTACTCCCTACGAAGACTTTATTCTGTACTGGATCAAAAAATAAGTATTTGTTTTCTCTATACGGTGGTATTAATATATCGATTTTTGATGATAGTGCCTTTTTACCCTGTTTAATTTTGTACTACTTTCGGAATAAGGGTCCCCATATCATGTACTGTGATGTACTGTACTTCCATCCCTGAAAAATTCAGCTTGTGACACCGAAGTGAGAGGTAACGTCAAAATAAGCTTTAATCTACCTACATCATCATAGGTAGGTGTAGGTACTCTAGGTAAATTCTACCTAGACAGTAGCTGAACTAGCTGACAGTAGTAATTAATTTGTTATCCGATAAGTAGTTGTCATTATATAAGTTTAATCGTCTTATACCTCCTATAACGGTAGGTTTTGGATTTTTCCTGATTGGTTTGTTAAACAAAAATATACTGGGCATATAAATGTCTGTTACAGGTTAATTCGTTAAAGAAATATGTTACACACATATTATTTTAATAATAATAGTATAATAGTAATGGCTATATTATGTTATAACACATTATTGAATTAACAATTGAAAACAGTATTGAATGTACTTATTTTAACCAATGCATTGTTTTGTTTTTTTAATCTCACAAATAAGAAATATTTTATAGTTTTTATTATAAAAAACAGTGATTATACAATTTATTTACACCCCTTACACTGTTTTCTGTAAGGGGTGTAACCAGGAGTATATTTCGTAACCTTTTACGATATAAGAGGGCACAAAGTGTTTTATTACTTAATGCTTAAAATTTAATAATATATTTGTACATAAAATAAAATAGACTAGAAAGTCAATTAATTAATATTGACGTAATTACTAAATAAGTACAAGATTTTTTTTCTAATTATTTTAGTGTATTTTTAGTCACCGAATTATAAAGGAGAGATATCCAACCATTGCATTATTTTACTCACAAATAAATGTTTTATGGTTTTTATTATAAAACAACGATTAATTTATTATACACCCCTTAACCCAAACACTCCAAGGAGGATATTTCGTGACCCCGTATTTAAAGTGGACAAGGTTTATTAGTCAATGTTTTAATTACCCAGCGTCTTTAATAAAAATCTAATGTAATTTTTCATAGAAATGATCTGACATAAAAAGCAAATTTTATCAAAAAACTTTTTGATTATCTACAAGGAGTAAACCGCTGACAAATGTCTGTATACTAATGCCAAAGTAATGCCAAAAATACAAATTAAATACCAAAATTTCTCATATAATGCCCCCACTAATGCCAAGCTGATTCCAATATAATACCACTAATACCACGAATAATATGTAACACATTTGTTTCACGAATTAACCTGTAACAATACTGGTAGGTACGTGCACAGATTTTTTCCTAGGTAACTTAAAAGTCGTTAAAAATTCTAATTATATTTAAAGAAGATATAATTCCAACAAATTACATTATAAGGCCAATAATGCACAAGTAATACCATTAAAATTTTAGCGTTTTTTAACTTGTGTAACATATTTCTTTAACGAATTAATCTGTAACAATAGTGGTAGGTACGCGCACAGATTTTTTCGCTAGGTAACTTATTAAGTCGTTAAACAGGCCTATAAAAGCTATAACAACATAGGTAACTAATATTTATAATTTAATTTTTTTTAAATTTATTTTTAATCTCAAATAATAATAATTAATTTAATTTTAATCTCAAATAATAAATGTTTTTACTGGTATATTTCTGAAGTGTTCATTATTAAAAGTAGATATTGTTCAAGTTATGTGAAGTAATAAGTAATGTTTCCGGTGAGACCGCGTATATGTCACCGGATTCTGGTTAGTATAAAGACTTTTTCTATAGAAAGATTTTTTTCTATATTTTCCTTTCAAAATAAGACTAATTTCTTCTTATTCTTTTAAATATTACAGCGTTTCTTTTTCCTAAAATGTTATACTTAATTTTCACGACGCCGCCGAAGAGGAATCGGCCTACGTTTGGCTAAACAGGCTGGACACGGTGGAGTACGATATTGGCGAGTCTGAATATTTATAAAAATTTGCAAAGTAAAATATGTTGGAAAAATAATTAATCCATACATAAAATCCATACATAAAAGCTCAAAGGGTTTTTTTGTTGCATCCAACCCGCCGAAACCGCTATACCAATCTTGTTGATTCTTTTTTTAAATGAAAGGTATATATGTGTAGATTTGTTATGAAGTATTTTTATAGTGCTTAATCGCTATTTCTTTGTGTAAAACGACTAAATACTAAAACATACCTGAAAAACACCTACACACAATACCTCCAGAAATAAATTATTTGTCATTGTCAGTGGTGTGTCAGTTAGATTATATATTACGTTTTTAGATATTTTAGAGTGAGTTCATGCCGCCAGCTTTAGATACATAAATATTAGCACAAAGGTTCGTTTAAACGACATTAGTGAATTAGCTACACAAACCGATTTAGGGAATTCATCCTCTTAGAGTAAAATTATCTCGGAACAGTTTGTTGTATGAAAATTCCTTACTATTTGGTCTAGAAGAATGAAATCCTACAAAAAGAATTAGAAAGAAATTTTTGAAATTCATCAAACAAATGGGTAAAGTTAGTAAAATTTATATAAAACTTGGTGACCTCTGGATTATACACATAAAATTTGGCACAAAGGTAAAAAGCGAATTTATGAAATTTATACCCTTAGGGAGTAGAATAGGGAATGAAAGTTTGCTGTACGAAAATGCAATACTATAACATTATAAACCAGACAGTATAAAATTTTATACAAGGTTTATTTAGTGACATCATAACGAAATATATCTTCGTCAATTATCCTTCAAAGAATAAAAAATAACCTATAAAGAGAATATTAGTGCTCTTAATAAATAAAAAAGATGAAAAATAAAAAACATCTATATGCTCACTAGCTCTCTATAAAGAAGTAAAAATCATTTAAATCAATGCATAAACGATTCGAGGTGTAACGCGAACGTAGCGCGAGAGAAAAGCTAGTAATTTATTAAATTATTTTATTTAACTCATTAATTTTCACTGAAAAGGAATTTTTGTAATTCGCCACTATATTAGTTAAAAACTAAGAAACTCATATCAAATTTAAGTTTTGCGATTTTGACTTATACTTTTTACAAAATCTGAACACATTTTAAAAGAAAAAAAAAATTGATAATATTTGTGCAGATTGACTACAAGTTGTATAACATAAATTTCTACGACCGGTCTACCTAGTGGTCTGCAGCATCGCCTTGTGGTGCAAACGTGGACCTGTTAATCTGTAACGTGACGCACAACAGCCAAGAAAAACAGAAGCGTGGCTAAGAATTTAGTAATTTAAAAAAAAGTCTTTTAGATACAGTAGTAGGTATTAAAAAGTTTTGTGTTTAAATGGGGTTTGCCTTTAACAGGTAAAAAGTTATATCGTAAAGTGTAACTTTCCGTAAGAATTCTTTATCTGTCATTGATCATGATCTGTCATCATGTTAACCTGATGTATTGCATGTTATTTTGTTTTTTTCGAGGTTTTTTTGCTTGCTTGTTTTAGGATAGGTGCGATCGCATAATTATTATTGATAATGTTATATTTAATGTTAACATTACTACTTTTTCAGTGAATCTTTAAATATGTTGTTTTTTGTTAAGTTCGTTATTTAAACATATGTATGTAATACACTCATATTAACACTAATCATATTTTTACGTTTTTATTCATCATTTTCAATGCCCCCCCCCCCCCGGTTGCATCTTTGTAAAGGACTGTGAACTTTTTCATAAACCACACTACCAGCTCTGCGAAATAGGACAAGTAGTTTTTCAGATGAACGCTTATCAGGAAGATTCCTATTTGGATATCTTTAAGCATAAGACCTTGAGACCAAGAAGCAATTTTCCAAAATAAAATCACTAGTAACATATTCATTCGTTACGCTAGCAGATACTGCTTGTTTTTTGTTAAAATAATGAATACTTATACTTATTAAACTATTGTAGGTAAATTTAAGTAACTGTTAAAAATCTAAATAATAATGTCCATAAACTAATGTCGATTTTGAAAATAGTTACTAACTGTTAGTAGAAAATTGCCATGGACACCGACACCAGCTATCTTAATTTCCATATTATTGAAAAATCGCTTTTTATTCAAAATCTGAGCTAGATAGGTATAGGAAACCCTAATACAGTTTGAAAGAGCATTAGAATCTGCTTCGATTTATTTTAAAAAAATATGGGGTGTTGCATTTGAAATAACCAAGTTTTATATAAAATAAATCCTTAAAATAGATCAGCAATTTTTGCTACCCCTGTATAAATTTAAGGAGGCAATAACATTATTCGGTAAAGTTTATTTTTCTACCTTTAAACTCAGCACAAGAATTAATTTTGAAAAGTAATGTACAGGGTGTTAATAATCTATTCTATTGTAGCATGTATATTTAAATATCTTTAAATATCTCAAAAAGCAAAGATTTTAAATATATCTAACCCTTATAATAAATGCCTTTTTTTGGGCCCAAGAATTCAAAAATGAAATTAAAAAAACGGGTATCCAGTAAGAAAAAATATATAACTTTGGTATGAATCTTAATTCTGAAACACCCTGTATATTTCAAAATAATTTTAAATTATGCACATTGCCTCCCCACAGATACCCATGCACAATGTGCAAAAACTTTTTTTTTGTTTCTACATCTTTCCGTTTTCGTATAATCAACCGAGGCGAATGAGGTGCGCCACCCTGTATATATTTTAGTAAATATTTCTTACCGGAGATAAATTTGATTTTTGTAATACAAATTTTGGAGGATTCTTAGGGAATGGCTCTACACTTGTATACTTCAAACCTGGGAATCCTAGACTTTCCGCCTGTATGGGATAGGCAAAAATGTTGTCACCGTTAAGGATGAAAAATCTTTCACCTGGTTGAAGACTTGTACTGTCAGGTTTCGCTGCAGGAAATTGGCCAACGTTGTTGTTTAAACTTTGTTCCGTAGAATTTGGCTCATTAAATGTTTCCAGTTTTTCGGGTTTTCCTTTTGAAGCAGGCTTAGCTAAAACAATACAATATTGAAAAAGTAAATGTTATGTATAGTCCGTGAAACGAATAACTTTGAATTTGACAGTTCCCGCGGGCTTTTCTAGTGTTAATTTTATTAGGTTAGCAACTTGCGGCCATGCTGACGCAATGCCGTCTCTAATAGAACAGCTTTGGAGCGAGATTTATGACGTCACGCTAGTTAGATACTACGGATTAATAAATATGTTGTAGAATACATGGAAAACATAATTATTCCTCATATTTTTGGTTTGTATTTTAAAAATGATATAGTTTACATGAAATATACATAATAATATACAGTTAATAAATACAATATATATACCTAATTATAGTAATAAATACTTTGGCAAATAAACTATGAGCCATACAAATGCGGCAAATGTTTTACAATATACAAATAATGAATAGGTACATAATATAATGGGTAAAATGTAAAATATATTTTAAATTTTGGGGTTTTGAAAATCGATCTAATTTAACAAAAAAACATTCAATATCTACTAATAGTGATGTATTATTAGTTGCATTCACTAAATTTATTTGTATATTTTGCAAGTATCAATGTTCGAAAACTTATATTGCTGCATTTGTATGGTTCATAGTTTATTTACCAAAGTATTTATTACTTTTTTTTTTTTTTTGTGTTTTCACTCTTGGCTTTAGGTCGTTGGGGTTGCAAAGATGTTTCTAGATTTTGTTCATTATTTTTTTATTTTGTGACGACGTTTCGACAGTATATGTTTTTTTCAAGCCTCTTGAACGTAGATTCTTACAGAGTTAAAATTTGTTAAACTGAACAACACAATAACACATATTAACTATTGTTTTTAATTGTTTTTGGACATTACACTTTACTACGAGCACGTACGTATTTCCTTGCAGATCGCTCTGTATAAAACACATTTATCGGTTCAATACCCGATGTCTACTGGAATCTTTGCAACCCCAACGACCTAACTGTCGAAACGTCGTCACAAAATAAAAAAATAATAGACAAAATCTAGAAACATCTTTGCAACTTGTGACCTAAAGCCAAGAGTGAAAACTAAAAAATATATAATCTACAGGTCAAAGAAGAGCAAGAACAAAAAAAAAAAAAAAAAAAAAGTATTTATTACTATAAATAGGTATATATATATATATATTGTATTTATTAACTGTATATTATGTATATTTCATGTAAACTATATCATTTTTAAAATACAAACCAAAAATACGAGGAATAATTATGTTTTCCATGTATTCTACAACATATTTATTAATCCGTAGTATCTAACTAGCGTGACGTCATAAATCTGGCTGCGTGGCTGTTCTATTAGAGACGGAATTGGTCTGATATTTAGAAATGTCAAAAGCTGATGACATTTTACTTTTGACAATTATGACTTTTTGTGTTGATTTTTGCAAGAAGAGGAAGAACTGTCACTTGTTTTATTATTTTCCTTTTCTATTTCACGAAAGTAAAAAGAGTTACCTATCTGATTCGTTTAAGCACTCAATTTAAAGAATATCAGTAACTTTTTTGATAGAGGGATTTTATATTTGCCATGTTTGTAAAAAATAACGGTCAAAATTCAAAGTTATTCATTTTATAGACTATATGTATTCGTGATATTTTATTGATGGCGTGTCAGGGTCGGACTGGGCCAGAGGGGAGCGGGTGTCATTGTCGGGAGCCCAGGGGGATTTTTTGCGTATTTTTTTGCCTTTTGCGAATTTGTTGTTAGTGTTTGAAATTTACATTACGGGGAACTACCCGTAATGCAATGCAAAAGTAAATATTGTTAATCCAAAAACAAATTTAGGAGTAACCTCAGAATATTACCGTCACTTTTTTCTGTTCTATTTCTATTTAAGGACATACAGGGTGGTTTGGTTGTGAACGAACTGTATTCCGGAAACTTCGGCAGCATATTCTCCAGATAAAAATAAGTAAAAAAGTTCGTATAATTGTATGTCCTAAAATGCTTAGTTTAGGAGATACAGGGTGTAGAAGTTTCATTTTTATTTTGATTTTTTCCAAATAATTTCTGAAGTAACGTCAATATTTGGATGAAAATTGGTGTCTGGGAGTTTGTTGACATGAAAAATTTGATTTTGATTTCAATATGACACGTACTTGTAGAGGGCGTCACCTTCATATTGTTTAACTGGTTTGATGAGTAGGTAATAACTTTTCGTCCGTACCTGTATAAAACTGCTCAATAAAAAAATATATATTAACGATGTTTTCTACTTAAAAAAGTCTCTTGGTAAAAATCGCTACGAGTAATGGTTCTCGCGATATTTGGAATAGAAATTATCAGTACCTCATCATTGACATAAATTAAACATAAAAAATTTAAATTATGTTGACTAAACAATTATTAGACTGAAATCATAAATTTGAAATATTTTTGTGCCAAAAGTTCAACAGAAACTGTTTTATCATCATTTTTTGCAGAAAAAAATTATTGGTAATTTAAAAAATAAAAGTTTCCCAAATTTATTATCCATTCAACGTGTTTATTTTTGGTCAATAATGACATCTATTGACTATTTCCACTCTAACTGTCTTGAGAACGGTTGCTTGTAGAGTTATTTACCAAGAGAGATTTTTTTATGTAAAAAGTTACAGAAATACATATTTTTTCACTCAGTACTTTTATACAGGTACGGAAAAAAAGTTATTACTCTTCAAAACAGAGTTAAAACACAAGTAGGTGGCGCTCCCTAAAAATCGAAGTCATATTGACATCAAAATCTAATTTCTCATGTCAAAAAACTCCCAGACACCAATTTTCATCCAAATATTGACGTTACTTCACAAATTATTTGGAAAAAATCGATATAAAAATAAAAGTTCTATAGCCTGTGTCTCTCTGTGAAGTATTTTAGAATATACATTTATAGAAACTTTTTTACTTATTTTTATCTGCAAAATATGGTGCCGAAGTTTCCAGAATACAGTTTGGACCACCCTGTATAATGAAATATTTTACATGTAGGTAGTATATGTAAGTATTCTGGAGCATTTTTCCTTCTATTTTTTCTTTGCAAAATCTAAAATCCATTGCAATAGCTCGCACTTCCCGTGATTTATCATTATGTGATCTAGATATTGATGTTTCCTTCATATTCACAATCTTGACTAGTTCTGGAGTTGTATTCGATTTCTGTAATACTTCACTATTGGTGATCTTATGTTGAATCCATGGAACAAGGAAACAAATTGTGCTGACGCGCAGAACGAAACAAGCCAAATTTTTGACGCAAGATTAATTGAAAACGCACGAAAAAAATTACCAGTGAGGATACAGCTCTACAGGGCCACCGCTACCGCAAATGCACGTGTGCGATACTACCATGCGTGCAAAGTGTGCGGTGCACAAGGGCGGCCTGAAACAGGGGCGGCCAAAACAGGCATCACTGATTTTTTTAATATCAAAAAAAAAAATTAATGATTCTATTTTCGTTAATAAAATTCTTCTAAAGTTCTTTGTGAAGGAGATGAAGAAAAAACCTAATCTATTTCAGAGCAAATTACTTCTGTTGCAGCTAGTGACGGAAATAATGAAAGGTCAAATGATAGTGATAGCAATAGTGTCAGTGCTGATGCTGAAACCATAATCAACCCAGGTGATCCGGCGGTTTCGGCAGTGTAGAAAGTTCCAGCCTATATTGGATTTGTTTGGTTTGGTTTGAAAATGAATTGCAAAATTTAATCCAAATGAACTTCAATGAATGATGAACTTCAAATGAACTTCAACAATAATTGAACATTTTCCTACGCAAATTAAAAACTTTAACTGGTCCAGAGATAAAAATACCAGGAAATTGTTATTGAAAAATGATACCAAATGGGATTTGAACACCGGAACGTTAGCAAAATCACTAAAAAATAAAATTTTTGAGTTTATATTTATATGCTGTAACATGACACGATATTTTAAGTAAAATTAATGTTAGCAAAATTCTTGAGAGTTCAAAATTTGACATAAAATGATGACACTAGATGCACTTAATAATTTAAAAATTATTTCATGACAAAACGTTCTGATGGACATTTTCAATTTTTTTTAAACGAATCGACAGACATGCAATATATGCATAACATATACAATGCTAGATAGCTACAAACGCTGGCATTCAAGTAGAATTCCCCAGCTTACCTACCCAATGCATTAGAAGAAAAAAAAGCCATTTTGAAATTTTGAGTATGAAGGAACTGATGAATCCCTGATGAACTGATTTTCACCTGAATTGTCATTGAAAGTAAATGTTTACTATTTTAAAATTGTGGATAGTGCCAAAATGGCAATTGAAGAACGGTTCCAATTACTACAACTACACACATATATTTTCAATGTAATATACGGGATAACCAAAAAAAAAAAGAAAACGTTGACGAAAATCAATTGTAAGAAAATACATCAAGCCCTAACAGACATAAACAACTCGGAGGATTCAACCAAATTTTACCACAGAAAAAACCTAGTGCTATTCTTGAATACATTTACGAAAATAATCTACATTCCATAATTTAATCATAATTATACGTATATTCCTAATTCTACTGGTAACCGGTTACTATAGCTACAGGTGAGCGGTCGTTCTCAATTGATTGTAGATTGTGTGGGAGGGGGAAGTTAATCACCGGGACTTTACAGATCTATTGTGTCCCCTGTTTTCGAGTTATAATTCATCATACAGTCTCAGCGCATTAACAGAAAACAGTAACTGAGACGGTTTACAGAGGTTACTTTATGATTTACAGAGGTTTACACAAGTTAGTTCTCCATCTCCGATTTCAGGTTTACCTACCAAAATTTATGGCACGATTGGTCGTCGTTTCGGCGCACTCAGGGATGAGGTATTCTGGTATTTCCCTATTTTTCCCACAGAATCTGCATTCGCCGTTTTTTCTTATCTTTATCTCTACTGTGGTGTTCATTGAGGAGAGTGTCCTGTTAAAAAACCCGTGATCATCATAATATTGATATTACTAAAATAAAGGAAAATCTTGGATTTTTCTCATGGTTACTCATGGGGTTATTCATGGTTACTGAGTTGATCGCTTGTAACGCTGCTTGACTATCAGATAGTATGTTTATTTCTTGTTTCCGATAATTTCTATATATATATATATATATAAGTTGTACGCATCTTTCGATAGCTGGGATAGGTACCTCTTGGTTTGAAGTATTTAGTTTTCGGTTCCAATTCCTATCACTGTTCTCGCTTTGGTTTTGGAAGCATCAGTATACACCATTATGGTATGGTCTTTAACCTGCTGAGCAAACGTTTCTCTGTTCCAATTATTTTTATTGCTCAAACGGTTCCAATTACTACAACAATCAATACTACAGTACTGTGTTTCCTAAAGTTGTACATGTCTTGGTATGTCATCCAATGAGAGTTCGACGAGGCTTAAAAGTGGTCTGTTTATACATTAACAATAGCGAAGAAACTAAAAAGTTTTAGTCTATTTTTCGATTTTAACGACAAATAGATTGTATTAATTACTTGTAAACCTAATTATGATAAAAAACTGTTCTTAATTTAATTCTTTATCATTAATGTTTTGGATTTTGGATAAATAGAAAAATCTAAAAAAAAGATTTACTTCATTTTGATCACCCATAGATGAAATTTCATATTTGGAACATATTCATTACTCACAAAATCTAAGTGCATTTTTGTTAGGCCAGTGTTTGAATTTAATATTGAGCGTAAAATAGTACATCGAACAATTTCAAATAAATTATCGTTATATAGTTTGAATGAAATAACGTTTAAAGAATGCAAACTTAATTTAGTTAATTACATACAAACAACGTACGATTGTATCATCTGAAACGTAGCCGGAATTCAAAGGAGTTCTGTAGTTCCATTCGTTCGACAGTGACCTGTTTATATTAATAGAATTATAATTAGATGTCAGTTGCAATATTATGCATGTTATAAACAAAATAACTTATCCTTTTTTTTAAATATGTTTGCATCTAGTTAGAATTGTTAATTTATTTATTTCAGATTTACTTTAACAATATGTAAATAAAATCTCTTAAACAAAATTAGGTATATTAAACAGTAACTATGTAATATATCTATACTAACTACTGATTATTATTTATCATCATACTAAGCATTAGCGGTGGCTTTTAGAATTTTATCTACAACCGTTTAGTTATAACGTTTTTACATCACTATTTTTTTAGTATTTCAGTTACGTTATGAGATTCATAACACAACTAATGGTGTTATGAATCTATAACACAACTAGTTGCTATAATAATGAAAAACAACTACGAACATCTAAATATATTAACTTTTCCGGCAATAATGATTCCGTGGCACGTACTGCGGCAAGTTCTACATCTGAAGGGAGACTTTCGGAAACGCTCATCGTAATTTTTAAAATGATTTTTCTGGGCAAAAAGTGCTCCCGTTTACTTAACAGGGCAAACTGACCATAAACCATAGATAAAAGAAAATAATCTACTATTAAGATAGATATGAAACACTTAATAGTAAAATTTTGGGCCAAAGCGCCCCTCCGTGTTTTTAGTGAAGACTACGTTTAACCCAGCGCCTGCGCCTTTTCTGCTATAAATTTTTTTAAGTTTATATTTGAATTCAAAGGATTGATTTTTAAAGTTACACTGATATATTAGTATATCAGAGTAACTTTAATAAATCATAAGAATATATATATTTTACAATTTATTTTTTTATTTATTTTACAGAGTTTCATGTAAATGATCGTAAGTCGAATGGCTGTCTAATGAACAGACCGAGATTTATAAATTTTAAAGCAAACGAAAAGAAATCAAACAACGAATACATACCCTATATTTTTCTTTTATCTAAGATACATACCTTATCATCTTTTGGAAACACGTACATTTTTGCAGTTTTGTTAGTTTCTTTGCAAGATGTAACACAACAAGAAAACACCATTTTTACAGTTAATAAATAATAAAACTATTTCTGACTATGATATTTAAAATTTAGATTGATAGAAAATTAAAAAACAAACGAGTATTTGCAAACGCTGGCCCAAATTCAATAAAAATCAAAATTTTTCCTGCGAAAATCAGGCTTTTGTCACTGAAAAGGTATTTTTTGATTTATCAGCAGTCATTGTCAAGTAGACAATATACAGGGTGTTTTCGAATTAGTCTAAAAAAATTAAGGTGTGATTCCTCATGTGTTCTTAAAACAATTTTTATATAACCATTGGGTCTAAAGTAGTTCCTTTCTGATCTACAGGGTGTTAAAAATTAAAAAAAATCGATTTTTTTGCTTAACATAAATGGTACACCACTGCTTTTTGAAAGAAAATATATTTTTTTCTTGACTGGCCATCCTTTTTCAACCAAATTGATCCTTTGAGTTTTTCTTGTTCATCAAACGGTTGTCGAGAAAAAAATAAATATACTTATTAAGAGCCCGCCTTAATTCGTTTTCTAACGATTTTTTATTTTTTAGATTAATTAGGAAACACCCTGTATATGTATATCACAGGCAACCAAATAAACTAGTAACCTCTAAAAATTATTTTTTCTACCACTAGCGACATACCGTGTTTTTAGTGTGTACTAAATTATTTTATCAAAATTTCACCATATCAGTTTCCACGCAATGCCATAAATTGACTTTTCAGCATAAATGTGACAAATGTCATAGTTAAAGGTGGTAGAGGTGTGTAGTTCATGACCGAACTAGTTCAAAAGATCTAATCTCACATGTGAACTAAATGATTCAATCAGTTGGATCGAAAAGATTCGATCAATTGAACTAAACTAAAAATAAGAGCGAGATTGAGACCGCGAACAAAATAAGTAGGGAATGGTTGAACCGTACGTGAACGATTGAATCAAATTGTACTAAACTACGAAACAAAGAAGGGAAGAAAACAAAGAAGAAAAGAAAACAAAGAAGATACATCATATTTTGATTTTCCTTGGCGAATTGTCATCGGCCGCCCGACTCTTCCAAGAAAATACCAAATGAGCAATAAACGTGTTTCCTTTATATTAATAATTTAAAAATGTTCATAAATTTACCTTTATTGATTTTGTTGGTTATTAAGGTTTGTAGTTTTGTTATTAGTCTTTTTTAGAATTTTATTTAATAATAATATCAAGGAATTTTGTTCCTCAAGTATTAGTTACAACTATACTAGTAATATTATTTAAAACATTAACATGTTGAACAAATTTCTTTTAAAATTATGTTTATTCATGTTTCATTGTGTCCTAAAATAACATAAAATAACTAAATAAACGGTAAAGTTTACAACAGGGCCAAAAACGTCTAAACATAAGTTCTCTATGAATGAGAAACTTCTATATTTATCTTAGTAATCCTAAAACTATTTAATATTTCTGATCAATTATCAATTAACTGATTAGAAATATAAAATGATACTAGATATATCACCTTGAAATATTTGTTAATTATAATTATTTTGATTGATTCCATTCATTCGCTGTGCGAAATGCTAATACAGCTCAGTGAACGAAATGAACTAAACGACTTAATCTTTCTTTTGTACTATTGTACTGATCGAGATCGAAAAGATCGAAATCGGTCAGTGAACGAAATGAACAAAACGATCGAAATCGGCCAGTGAACGAAATGAACTAAACGATCGAAAAGATCGAAATCGGTCAGTGAACGAAATGAACTAAACGATCGAAAAGATCGAAATCGGTCAGTGAACGAGGTGAACTAAACGACCTAAAATTTCTTTTGTACTATTCTACTGATCGAGATCGAAATCGGTCAGTGAACGAAATGAACTAAACGACCTAAAATTTCTTTTGTACTATTCTACTGATCGAGATCGAAAAGATCGAAATCGGTCAGTGAACGAAATGAACGTATATTTTATTTTGTTTTTTACATATTTTAAGATTTTTTAAAAATGTATACAGGGTGTTTCGAAAAATCTGGTCATTGACTAATCACGATCCTGCTTAAAGCGCTTGACGTAAAAAGCTGATTTTTGGAAAACGGATTGACTTTAGGCTATAGAGGTTCGATAAGAAGGGATTTCTCGAAACTCGAATAAGGGGGTGAAACCACCCGTCAAATATTAGAATATTTTTTATTTAAAAACCGGTGAGTTTTTCGGAAAAACTCTTAAGCACGTATATTTTATTTTGTTGGCTGTAGAGGTTCGATAAGAAGGGATTTCTCGAAACTCGAATAAGGGGGTGAAACCACCCCAAGCAGCATTTGGAGGTCGGGACAACGTTGTGTCACGCGACCAAACGTCGGGGCGCAACGTCGGCACAACCTCGTGCCAACCCTAGTTTGCACTAGTTTGGAGAATAATTTTTGGGTCGAAACGACGTTGGATACCGACGTTGGCTAGAAGCCTAATTTAGTAGAAACTACAACGTTGTTTAAAATCCTAATTCACAGAAATACAAAACTAATATGGCGTCTAAGTCGCGTTTTATCCTAAATTGGGATAATTATAGTAAAAATATTATTTTTATGATTTAGTTAGAAACATATGTCAGATGGCAGTGAAGGAAAGCAAAACAAAAGTATTTAAGTGTGGAGGATGTTTGAAGATCATAATTATTGAAACACTTTAACCGACTCTGTAACTCGTTACCCAAGGCAAAAAAGTTAAACGCAAACAACTTTATTGATAAATGTATTGTTTCTACTTTGAAAAATACTAATGGGCCTTAAAATTTATTTTTTAATTTCAAATCAGTGAGTTTTATCAAAAACACACAAGATAAAAAAGTTTCTAAATAAACTAAACTATCCAAAATTATTTTTTTTTGCATGTGTATGATAAGATTTTTCTTTAAATTTCATTAACAAGAATGATAGGGGTAGTTTATTTCAACCCCTTCCACTCATTTTAAAAAGGTGAAAAAATTACCAGAAAGTGTATTTTCATAACAGTAATGCTTCCGTAAAATTTCATTAGTCTATCTCTTTTCGTTTTCAAGATAAAACATAAAAACATTATTTTTTCGCCATCTTTGTACCGCGATATCTCCCTAATGGTTGACTTTTGACCCAACGTTTATAAAGCAAACTACCCTTTATTTTGAACAAGGAATCACCCCCTGAAGTTTTTCGCATTTGTTTTGAAACACCCTGTATAAAATTACTGCGATCTTCATTTCAAAGACAACTCTGACCTCTAGCTCTGACGCCTATTACTTTATTTATACAGGGTGTCCCAGAAATAAGTGCAAGTATTTTAATGGGTGGTAGATCTCGATATAAGAAACATATTTTATCTTTATCGTCCTATTAAGTCCAAAATAACTGAGTTATTTTACTTTGAAAATTTCCAAAAAAATGATTTTGCTCAAATTTTGAGAACCACTGGATCTTTTCTGGATGTTCTTTCTTTCAAATTTAATCTACTACCTATGTGGCCATATTATCAAGAAATTATGTTTTTTAACTAAAAACTAAAAAAAAATTCAAAATTTTTTTCAAAAAATTATTTTCGTGAAAAGACCTCATAGGCGTGTTTCTGGGGTTGACCTATACTATCAGTTAAAATATTTGCACTTATTTCTGGGACACATTGTATAGTATGAATATATCAACAACAATTACTAAATCTTTAGCCGGCGCGGGAATTCCATCTTTAACGTAAGACGGTAAAACAGCACTTCATCTTCAACGGTGTACTAAATGAACTAAACGAACTAGTCTTTTGAACTATTCACTTTAGTGAACGAGATTGAAAGATGGAAATCAGTAAAGTGAACTAAACTTCCCATCTCTAAAAGGTGGTTGACTAATAAACGAAAATTAAAACAGCATTTTCTTATTTTTCGCTTGTAAATAAAACGTTGTACAGAGTGGGTCAAATTCGACGCTTTTAAATGGAAACACCCTTTCCTATAGGAGATAGACAAAAACTAATATCGGTGTCTGGAGCTCAATTTTTGTCAAAAACATGATGGTGAAAACCGCATATCGATATGTGTTACCGTTTAGGAGTTACGGGGTGTTTTTCAAAAATATGCATTTTTAACAAATCGCTGTAACTTTTTGTTATGGAAAATTTTGTATTTCTATTAAAACATTTCCAAAGCACCTTTTACGTAGAATTTAATGGTTTAAGTATAATTTTTTTAAAATTAATAATTTAAAATTATTAACAGAAAATTTGATTTTTTATATGGGACACCCTGTATATTTTTAATTTATTGAAAAGAATTTAAAATTACCTTTCAAAAATATAACACACTTGATATTTTGCTCGATTCCTCTTCGAGATATAGAGTATATAAAAATTCGCCCGCTTTAAATAAGTAGGCTTTGAACGACACCGGCCTTAATGCAAAAAAAATCTAGCTGTGAGCATCAATTAAAACGAAAATAATATTTGCCGAGAGATGCAGAATTTTATCACAATTTAAAATATATTTAACCAACATCAACACATTTAAACTATATTTAATAACAATAAAAATAAATAGCAAACCAAGACATGAGATTTTGCTACAGGTATTCAACATATCGACCGTCTTCTGTTATGGACAGACGGGGCAGTTTTTGAACATTTCTCGCGGAATTCATTAACTCAGTAGGGGTGAAAGATACCCTCTAATAACTGCTAAGTATTTCTAATTCTTGTCTAGATTATACGGAAGAATAAAGAACCTTTATTCTTCCGCAAATATATCCATAGGATTAGATCCATGGGCACTAAGTCAGGCGGCCTCGATGACCAACGACTAGGATCTTGGTTAGCTATTCAATTATTCTTGAAATTGGCTGCAAAAATTTGCTGATAACTTCAGCGTTCAGAGGCGGTGCGTCGTCTTGCTGGAAAAATATGTTTTCGAGCTCCATTAAGGGCATATCATCAATAAGGGGTCCAAAGCCTACTAGTTAAAAGTGGCGAACTTTTAAAAATTCTGTATTTCGAAGGGGATTGTAACAAAATATCAAGTGTGCTATATTTTTGGAAAGGTAATTTTAAATTCTTTTCAGTTAAATAAAAATATAGAGGGTGTCGCAAATAAAAAATCAATTTTTCTGTTGATAACTCTTAAATTATTAATTTTAAAAAAATTATACTTAAACTTTTAAATTCTACGTAAAAAGGTGCTTTGGAAATGTCTTCATAGAAATACAAAATTTTCCATAGTAAAAAAGTTACAGCGATTTGTTAAAAATGCACATTTTTGAAAAACTCCCCGTAACTCCGAAACGGTAACAGATATTGATGTGCGGTTTTCACCATAATGTTTTTGATGAAATTTGAGCTCCAGACACCGATATTAGTTTTCGTCTATCTCCTATAGAAAAGGGTGTTTCCATTTAAAAGCGTCGAATTTGATCCACCCTGTACATGACACGTGCGTTTAAACATTATTACAACACTCGTGTGATTAGAACGACGAGGTCGTAAACCGAGTCATTCTAATCGTTCACACTCGTTGTTGTAATCATGTTCATAAACACACTTGTACTGTAAATAACTATTATTACACTGGTTCAAATTTTAGTGAATTAATTTAGAGCCTACCAGAAACATTTTGTATTATTAAAGACAATTTTAAATTAAAAGAGACTTTTTAAATCTGAAAAACGGTGAAGCGAAAATATGCTTCTTTTATCGAGATTTATCAGCCCTGATAAATATTTGCACTTATTTGAGACTCACCCTGTATACACGGTGTCCCAATATTCCGTGGACATACAACTACTACGCATTATTGGAGTCAAAATAAGTTCAATGCTTATGCCTATGTTTTGCGAAGCGCTTTAACATCTTACTTTCACAAAAAAAATATGTAAAACTACGAGAAGGGTGAAAACTACTCTCACCGCTACAAAAATTTTTTACTAGATTATTTTCCAACTCCACCCACGTCTAATTTTCATTTCGTAAAATGGTCCTTCTCGTATTTACTACGTTTTTTATCTCTTGTAAAAAACGGATCACAGAAAAAAAAAATTTTGATGCTCTGACTCATAAGCAAATATAATAAAAAAATAAAAAAAAATTATAAACAATCAACCAAATATGTTAAAAACATGTGTTTATTTTATTAAAAGTTTAATGCCCTCTAACGGATAAACGTAGCATTGTATAGGGGTAAATTGTGTCGAATAAACTTATTTTAATTCCAAAAATACGTAGTAGTTCTATGACCATGGAATATTGGGACACATATTTTTTTAATTTTCTGCCTAAATAAAAAAAAATAATAAAGCAATTTTCACAGCGGTTATAATTTTTTAGTGATATTTAATTTTTTTCGATAAAAAGTGACAAACATTACAATAAGAAATAAAAACAGAATGACTTATTTCTGTCAAAATAATTGTGTTGGTGGTGCAACAGGAAAAATAAAATAAGAACGCAAATTTTAAAATTTTTTTTAATAATACACAAATGCTTCTGGTAGGCCCTAAGTTCTCACTAAAATTTGTTGTAGGTCCCAGTCGAGAACACAATTTGAACACATTTTGTATCTCACTTTGTTTTAAATTAAGCTTTTAATGTCTTGCTTATATTATAAAAAGAAACAATAAAGATATGTAAATAATAAAGGTATAATAAAGAAATTTTGTTATATACCTGGTATACCGGGTGCGTCTCAAAAGTGGCTCACCCCAATAACTGTTTTATTTTTCAGATAAAAAAAAACGAGATTTGGTATGTTAGTATATGGCATAAATTAGGATTGTTTGAAGTATTCAATTGCGTCCGGTCACTTCCTGTTTCACTGGAAATGACTACAACTTTTGATTTTCAAATGGCACCCTTGGTATTTTTTTACTTTATTCGATAGAAAATGACATTCTGAATAGAATGACATATCATATGTCAACTTTTGACATTCTCGTTAATAAAAAATTGTATTTTAAAATTCAATCTAGAGTGCCATGGTTATGTTAAAAACACTAATTCTTAATCAAGGAGCCTTGGAAAAATAAATTTGATCTTTAATATTTTTAGTGTCTTATCCTGACCAGTTAGAAAATGCTCAAATCGTATTTTTAATTATATCTCAATTTTTTCAAATGAAACTAGGGTGGCTCATTAGCAAATTTGGAAAAAGCATTTTTTTACGAAAAATTTGATACCACACACTTGGTATTTCGAGTCAAACTTTCGTTACGAACCGCAAGTTATAATTTAAAATAAACCATTTGGAAAATGTCAAAAGTTGACATATGATATGTCATTCTATTCAGAATGTCATTTTCTATCGAATAAAGTAAAAAAATGCCAGAGGTTGCCATTTAAAAATCAAAAGTTGTAGTTATTTCCAGTGAAACAGGAAGTGACCGGACGCAATTGAATACTTCAAACAATCCTAATTTATGTCATATACTAACATACCAAATATCGTTATTTTATTTAAAAAAATAAAAAAGTTGTGGGGTGAGCCACTTTTGAGACGCACCCGGTATACCCAGAAGAGTGTAGGGTATATACCTAATATCTCGTCGGGGAACACCCTTGTAAAATTCGATTAACCTAAATTGAACTGGCTTTGTTGTACTGTATTTTCGATACAGTTAAGGCTATTGTGCTATTGTGCAGTCTTTGTGGAGTAAGATAAATAAGATAACAACAAATTGTTGTTAAAATTTGTTATAGTGCTTTTTTTTGGTGTTGGAAAAAATCTACAAACCAGAGATCGTAAGCGGTACTGTCGGGGTGGTTGAGGTACCTTACCAACTTAAAAAACCTCCACAATCCGCTGTGAGTATCTCTCCCAGGAACTACCTTTCGGCATTACTTCTGGAGGAGGTGGTTTTAGTGAGAGGATGTTTCAGTTAATTGAGCACTTCAGTGAAAGTTGGACACTTGAGTAGTATGGTAAGTATATTAAAATTATCTTGCTTTCTAAACTTTTTACTTCGTTTTCTTTTGCAGATATCAGCACTTCCATATATTCACGGACTGCTTTCCAGTTCTCCTTAGACTTAAGCATTGTTGGAACCAAGCTGATGTAAATTAGTTCGTCTGTATAGACTCTCCATTAATTTATTTCGTTCATAGGTCAACTTTTTGTGCTTCAGGATTGTGTGCTCTGCTGTGTCTTTATCGTGGTCACCGTAGATGCATTTTGAATTATCGGTAAGTTTCATTTTATATAGGTAATTTCTGAAGCACCTGTGTCCTGATAAACGTTGTGTGATAGCGTAGCTAACTACTTTATGGCTCCGATTTATCCAGTTTTTTAGATATGGTATAAGTTGGTCTTATTCAGTGTGCTTTCGCATCTATGTTGTCTTTCCATCTATTGCTCCATGTGTTTAGTATTATTTCTCGGTTATTCTCTCCCGATATATCCGGAGACGCCTTCCTCTCTATTCCCTCTTGTATTAAAAGGTCTATTGGCATTACGGACATATTCGCAGATCCAATCACCTTTGAACTGTCCTTAATCTTTCTCTGTTATTTTGTATCTGTATCTTTTTCAATTCAACGGATTCTCCCCGAACTTCTGCAGCATACAAAATGGTCGACATGGCCGGCGGCCAACATTCTGCGCTTGGTTTCCCCCATAATTGACCAGTTCGGCATTTGCTTGCTAGCTAGGACATATTCGCAGCTCCAATCACCTTTGAACTGTCCTTAATATTTCCCTGTTCTTTCTCAATTCAACGGATTCTCCCCAAACTTCTGCAGCATACAAAATGGTAGACACGGCCCGGCGGCCAACATTCTGCGCTTGGTTTCCCCATAATTGACCAGTTCGGCATTTAACTTGCTAGCTAGGACATATTCGCTGCTCCAATCACCTTTGAACTGTCCTTAATATTTCCCTGTTCTTTCTCAATTCAACGGATTCTCCCCAAACTTCTGCAGCATACAAAATGGTAGACATGGCCGGCGGCCAACATTCTGCCGCTTGGTTTCCCCATAATTGACCAGTTCGGCATTTGCTTGCTAGCTAGGACATATTCGCTGCTCAATCACCTTTGAACTGTCCTTAATATTTCCCTGTTCTTTCTCAATTCAACGGATTCTCCCCAAACTTCTGCAGCATACAAAATGGTAGACATGGCCGGCAGCCAACATTCTGCCTTGGTTTCCCCATAATTGACCAGTTCGGCATTTGCTTGCTAGCTAGGACATATTCGCTGCTCAATCACCTTTGAACTGTCCTTAATATTTCCCTGTTCTTTCTCAATTCAACGGATTCTCCCCAAACTTCTGCAGCATACAAAATGGTAGACATGGCCGGCAGCCAACATTCTGCCTTGGTTTCCCCATAATTGACCAGTTCGGCATTTGCTTGCTAGCTAGGACATATTCGCTGCTCAATCACCTTTGAACTGTCCTTAATATTTCCCTGTTCTTTCTCAATTCAACTGATTCTCCCAAACTTCTGCAGCATACAAAATGGTAGACATGGCCGGCGGCCAACATTTCTACGCTTGGTTTCCCCATAATTGACCAGTTCGGCATTTGCTTGCTAGCTAGGACATATTCGCTGCTCAATCACCTTTGAACTGTCCTTAATATTTCCCTGTTCTTTCTCAATTCAACGGATTCTCCCCAAACTTCTGCAGCATACAAAATGGTAGACATGGCCGGCGGCCAACATTCTGCGCTTGGTTTCCCCCATAATTGACCAGTTCGGCATTTGCTTGCTAGCTAGGACATATTCGCTGCTCCAATCACCTTTGAACTGTCCTTAATATTTCCCTGTTCTTTCTCAATTCAACGGATTCTCCCCAAACTTCTGCAGCATACAAAATGGTAGACATGGCCGGCGGCCAACGTTTCTGCGCTTGGTTTCCCCATAATTGACCAGTTCGGCATTATCTTGCTAGCTAAGGACATATTCGCGGCTCAATCACCTTTGAACTGTCCTTAATATTTCCCTGTTCTTTCTCAATTCAACGGATTCTCCCAAACTTCTGCAGCATACAAAATGGTAGACATGGCCGGCGGCCAACATTCTGCCTTGGTTTCCCCATAATTGACCAGTTCGGCATTAGCTTGCTAGCTAGGACATATTCGCTGCTCCAATCACCTTTGAACTGTCCTTAATATTTCCCTGTTCTTTCTCAATTCAACTGATTCTCCCCAAACTTCTGCAGCATACAAAATGGTAGACATGGCCGGCGGCCAACATTCTGCGCTTGGTTTCCCCCATAATTGACCAGTTCGGCATTTGCTTGCTAGCTAGGACATATTCGCTGCTCCAATCACCTTTGAACTGTCCTTAATATTTCCCTGTTCTTTCTCAATTCAACGGATTCTCCCCAAACTTCTGCAGCATACAAAATGGTAGACATGGCCGGCGGCCAACATTCTGCGCTTGGTTTCCCCCATAATTGACCAGTTCGGCATTTGCTTGCTAGCTAGGACATATTGGCAGCTCCAATCACCTTTGAACTGTCCTTAATATTTCCCTGTTCTTTCTCAATTCAACTGATTCTCCCCAAACTTCTGCAGCATACAAAATGGTAGACATGGCCGGCGGCCAACATTCTGCGCTTGGTTTCCCCCATAATTGACCAGTTCGGCATTAGCTTGCTAGCTAGGACATATTCGCTGCTCCAATCACCTTTGAACTGTCCTTAATATTTCCCTGTTCTTTCTCAATTCAACGGATTCTCCCCAAACTTCTGCAGCATACAAAAATGGTAGACATGGCCGGCGGCCAAGCATTCTGCGCTTGGTTTCCCCCATAAATTGACCAGTTCGGCATTTGCTTGCTAGCTAGGACATATTCGCAGCTCCAATCACCTTTGAACTGTCCTTAATATTTCCCTGTTCTTTCTCAATTCAACGGATTCTCCCCAAACTTCTGCAGCATACAAAATGGTAGACATGGCCGGCGGCCAACATTCTGCGCTTGGTTTCCCCCATAATTGACCAGTTCGGCATTAGCTTGCTAGCTAGGACATATTCGCTGCTCCAATCACCTTTGAACTGTCCTTAATATTTCCCTGTTCTTTCTCAATTCAACGGATTCTCCCCAAACTTCTGCAGCATACAAAATGGTAGACATGGCCGGCGGCCAACATTCTGCGCTTGGTTTCCCCCATAATTGACCAGTTCGGCATTATCTTGCTAGCTAGGACATATTCGCAGCTCCAATCACCTTTGAACTGTCCTTAATATTTCCCTGTTCTTTCTCAATTCAACGGATTCTCCCCAAACTTCTGCAGCATACAAAATGGTAGACATGGCCGGCGGCCAACATTCTGCGCTTGGTTTCCCCCATAATTGACCAGTTCGGCATTTGCTTGCTAGCTAGGACATATTCGCTGCTCCAATCACCTTTGAACTGTCCTTAATATTTCCCTGTTCTTTCTCAATTCAACGGATTCTCCCCAAACTTCTGCAGCATACAAAATGGTAGACATGGCCGGCGGCCAACATTCTGCCTTGGTTTCCCCATAATTGACCAGTTCGGCATTTGCTTGCTAGCTAGGACATATTCGCTGCTCAATCACCTTTGAACTGTCCTTAATATTTCCCTGTTCTTTCTCAATTCAACTGATTCTCCCCAAACTTCTGCAGCGCACAAAATGGTAGACATGGCCGGCGGCCAACATTCTGCGCTTGGTTTCCCCATAATTGACCAGTTCGGCATTTGCTTGCTAGCTAGGACATATTCGCAGCTCAATCACCTTTGAACTGTCCTTAATATTTCCCTGTTCTTTCTCAATTCAACGGATTCTCCCCAAACTTCTGCAGCATACAAAATGGTAGACATGGCCGGCGGTAACGTTCTGCGCTTGGTTTCCCCATAATTGACCAGTTCGGCATTATCTTGCTAGCTAGGACATATTCGCAGCTCCAATCACCTTTGAACTGTCCTTAATATTTCCCTGTTCTTTCTCAATTCAACGGATTCTCCCCAAACTTCTGCAGCATACAAAATGGTCGACATGGCCGGCGGCCAACATTCTGCGCTTGGTTTCCCCCATAATTGACCAGTTCGGCATTTGCTTGCTAGCTAGGACATATTCGCAGCTCCAATCACCTTTGAACTGTCCTTAATATTTCCCTGTTCTTTCTCAATTCAACGGATTCTCCCCAAACTTCTGCAGCATACAAAATGGTAGACATGGCCGGCGGCCAACATTCTGCGCTTGGTTTCCTCCATAATTGACCAGTTCGGTATTAGCTTTGCTAGCAGTATACATTGCCCCTCTGCTTTTGCCGCTACCGTGCGTATGTGTGTGTGCTGAGTAAAATATTCTCCAGTTTGAAACGTCACTCCCAAGTAGTTTATTGTGCTTTTTAGCATAATGGATTTGTCTTTCACTAGAATGTCCCGGCCTGATAATTTACGACCTCCTACGAGTAACCACAGCTCTTCCATCCAGGTATATACCTGAAACGCGTTGCTTGTTCTGCTATCGTAATTGTTTCCTCTGCACTTCCAGCTCTAATAATTAAAGCTATGCCATCAGCGCGGACCTAGTGTGGATACCTGTGGCACGCCTTTAGTCATTTCCATGTGGCAGTCGGCTACCAAAATCGACCGATCACTTAAATAACTTTTGATGCATTCAAGTAACTACTGGTGAATATTCCAATGAGACTTGATAGTACGTTAAATTAACAAAATAAACATACTTGGGTATATACCGGGTGTATACATCAGTGGCGGCTCGTCAGGGTAGGCAAGGTAGGCGGCGTTTACCCTAAGATTTTGGCAGGATTTGAGCGGTTTATTACATTACATTATTAATGTTGCCAATAAAATAAAAATACTGTTAATACACGGAAGTGTGTGTTAATAATCAATATTATTTTAATATTTGTGGTCTTGTATATTAAAATATTCACTACCGCTGGCGTACGCTGAGTGTGCCGCTGCGTTAGAAAACAAAATAATTTTGACCGTTGGAGTGCCTTTGTTCGGCGATTTCTACATCGCCTACTATCAGAGTCGATGTACGACGTACGGCAGTCTCCTGTCTCTGTTTAAAGGAAGATTCACGGTACACCGGAGCCGGGCACGTTTCGTGAAGTAGACACTGAGCCACGTCCGGGCCTTCTGTTTATGCTACACCGAGTTGATAACGGGGCTCGTATTAGTTCTGAGTATATTATAAAACACAGCCCCATAGACACGAAGATTTAATACGAACAATGCCAAAGTTCTCGCAAGTGGAATTGGTACCAATTACAGTTGATGAAGAAAGAACAACACCTGCTCAAAGGGCAAGATGAAGCCTTTGAAGGCCCGGACGTGACTCGGTGTCTACTTTACGGAACGTGCCCGGCTCGGGTACGGCCCGGTGTACCATGAATCAGCCTTAAGGCGGGGCTTAAGCGTCCCAATCTCCGGTCGCCTTCGCATGAAGTCGTGGAGGCTCGGTAGGCTTAAGGGGATATTCCCTTAAGGGTATATTTCATATGATTCATTATACGTAGCATTTAAAACTTTTATATGAAAATTCAAAAAAAACGTTTAAAGAAAATTGGAAACATTTTTCGGGCTTGTCCGAGATTGTTAAAAATAATATAACCGGTTGTATTTCAGAACACGGCACAGAAATAAAAGAATCCGAAATAAAAAAGCGCGTTATTTTATTCGGTGCAAGAAGACGATACAACAGATATTACAGAAAAGACTCAATATGCTATTTCAATTCGATATATTAATAAAAGCGGCTATGTCAAATATCTTTGCGAATTTTATTTTATGAACTGTTAGATAACATTGTTATAGATTTAGAAATAAGGTTTGCAGATAGGTACTTGCATGTCTCAATTATTTTTATTTATCTCTTACGGATCCGAAACTTAAAGAATCCTATAAAAAATTTCGCCTACCCTATAACGCATTTAACATCTCATTTAACCAGCTTGTTATATTGATACATTTCCAACGCATTTAATAGTGATTTAACAACCAAAAAATGTTATTGACCAACATAAATTAATGAATAAATTGTATTAATAATAAATATGATTTTATATATATATATATATATATATATATATATATATATATATATATATATATATATATATATATATATATATATATATATATATATATATATATATATATATATATATATATATACTATATATATATATATATATAGTATATATATAATATAGTGTATAATATATGATTTCGATTATAAAATAATTTAAGGAGAATAATCCTGAAAATATATTTCCAGAGGCTTTCAAATTGTTTGTTTTGTTTGTTACACCATTTACAAGTACTTGGGTTGAAAGACTTTTTTCATGTTTGAAATGCATTAAAATTTATAGTAGAGATTCCATGAAAAATAAACGTTTATCGTCACTTACCTTACTTTCAATCTAAAAAGATCTTTTCATAGATTTTCAACAATCTGATGATTTTACTGATATAATAATAAATAACTTTTCTTTACTTCTTTTCACTAAATTTGACTTTTAGGCTAAATTTTTTTTGACACACAGTTTTTTTCGTCCAAAAATGTTAAATACTTTTTTTCTCAAAAACGGTTAATGTTAGATATAGAGTGTTTAATATCAAAATTCATAAAATTTTACAGAGAATTTAATTATGTAATTAAAAACGGGGACACCCCTTTAAAATAAGAAAGTTACTGTCAATTTCCGGTATTTCCGGAAGTGCCGCCATATTGTAAATATTTTTAATTCATAGATCACGCTGTAACACAGCGATGTACAAAAAATCTCGGATCTAGATGTTGTAGTTCTGTAGAAACTTCTAATGCACGCTCAGCCTGGGACACCCTTTATACCAGATGTTTGCCCATATGCCCATCTCTCCCTATAGGAGACTTTTTTAATGGTAACCTCCCTATAGGAGACTTTTTAAATGGTTAACGGATCTTAAGGGGATATTACTATATTTTCTAGTTTGTCATAGTTAAAACGAAACTTACTTTTAGGAAATGGAGGGATTTTAGCAGGATTTACAGGTATCTCTTCAGCATCTTTTTCTATTGGAGGGATATGCGCCGGTTTAGGATATCCAGCAACAGGAAATACTGATCCCTGAGGATTATTTCTTACAATTATGTTCGGGCCTGGACCTTGCGGTATGAGAAAATTGCCGGGCGGGTTACCTGGATTTATTAAAATAGGTTGTCCTTGTCCTCCGCCATAAAGAACTACTTGAGGCTGTATTCTAAAATAAAAAGGAAACTTTAAATGATACCAATTAAAAAAAACAGCGATACATATAATGAACATGTTTTGAATCCAAAAATACGTATGTCTACGGAATATTTGGACACCCTGTATATGCTATGTGTCATATAAAACATATAAAAATATAAATGAAAAAATGCAAGCTAGCAAAAGCCTGGCATGCTTAGTTTTGATGTTGGTCTTGCGGAAGTCTTTCACTGGTCGGTCTTGAATTTGGTTTTGCAGATCAGACGCTAGTTTTGGTCTTGGTTTTGCTTTTTATACAAGATCAAGACCAAGACCAGTTTCGCTATTTTAACTTTTTATTCTTAATCTAAGACTTTAACCCCTGTAGTTCAGTCATTGGGGATTTTTGCTTGGAAAAAAGTCCGGAAGTTTTGAAACTTTGCAGGTTTATAGGTTTTGGGGTTCCTAACTAAAATCCATAAAATGCACATTTCGAGACTTGCCGCCGGTGCCGGCCACGCCATCTTGCCAAGATGGCGCCCTAAATCGGTATTTTGAAAATATCTCGAAAACTATGCGTTTTTCGCAAAAATTTGAGGAGAGCAAAATTAAAGAGAGACAATTTCTTATAAAAAAGGTTCTATGAAAATTTTCGCTAAAGTCAACCGTTTAGTTTTTTTTTCACAAAATCCCTGGAAATTTTACAATTTTGCGTAAAATATGATTGCGTAAAATAAGTATTCCGAAATCAAATATCGATTAGGGTTCACTAAAACTAGTTTTAGTTTAGTTTCTTCAATTTTGTCATGAAACAGTGGCGTATCATTAATTTATGAATAATTAATTTGAATTATTGAAAATGTGTACTTGTTTCCACACCACCCAAGGAGTAAAGTACACGGCGCGATTATTTTAACGTGGTCTCCCCGGAGGCCTACTCCACTAGGTAAATTAAAAACTTTAACTTACCTGCACAAGCCCGACGGACCTGGCTCATTGATGTCAAAGTCGATCGGGTCTGCTGTGCTGGTCTCTCAATTCGTCTAACTTTTCATCTTCAGCCGCTAGAGGGATATCTACAGGCAAGTCCAACTCCTCTTCATCGGATTCGTCGAGTGACACTTCAGTGACGTTGTCACAGGATTTCCCATTGCAGTATGCACAAATCATTGAACATTTTAATCCTGCTTTTCTGCATCCGCAGTCTTTACCACAGTTGTTGGTTTTGCATTATTTACAGGATAAAAATGTCAATAGGGATTTTGGAGCTGGATCATTCAACATTGTGACTGGAGTAATGCCTGTTTTTGTTTTCTTCCAACTCCTTTCTCCGGCATCTTTGGTTTTTGGTAACAACCAGACCAATGCTGAACCTGGTGATAAATTCGCAGTGAATGCAGTCCGGCACGACAATTAATTATTCATAAATTAATGAGGGGAAATTTTCTCTAAACGAATGGAGAGTGACTTCTACGGACTTCAAAAACAAATTTGGCGCTTTATAGGAAAGCAAAGAAAAGAGATTAACGAGTTAGTTGAAACAAATCACATAGCAAGGGAATCCTGGATTGATTACTTGTCAGAACTATACAAATCAGAAGAAATAGAGGTTGAACTAAATACACCCGAAATAATGACTAACGACAACGTACAGATTGAGGCAGCCGATATAATTACATCCCTTCGAAAGCTAAAGAATAGAAAGAGCCCAGGGCAAGATGATATCCCAAACGAATTACTTAAATATGGCGGCCAAAGTCTCATACAGCAGCTAACATCCCTGATTCAAAAAATTCTTTACCAACATAGGATATCCGATGAATGGCGAACCAGCACCACTATCTTGATGTTTTTTGTTTTGTTTTGTTTTGAAAAGAGGAGATAAGAAGCTGCCCTCAAACTATAGAGGCATAAATCTTCTAAGCACCACACTAAAACTTACGACAAAAGTGATAACAACCAAAATAAACGACTTAACATGCTTAGCAGATGAACAGCAAGGTTTCAGATCGGGCAGATCATGCACAGACGCGGTTTTTGTCATAAGACAGATAACAGAAAAATCAATCGAATATAACAAACCAGCGTATATGTGTTTTATTGATATAGAAAAAGCGTTCGACCGTGTGCAGCTAAGAGACGTTGTACACCTTCTTTACAATAGGCAAATCCCACACAACCTCGTTAAAACCATACAAAACATATATGAAGCGAACCAAATTCAAGCTAAAATTAACGGGGTCCTGACCGAACCAATAAATGTAGGCTGTAGTATCCGACAAGGTGACTCCCTGAGCCCTCTTCTTTTCAACATCATTATGGACGAAATAATAGGAAATGTACGTTTACTGAAGGGATACAGTATGGGCGACCAGGAAATTACTATTCTATGCTATGCTGACGACGCCGTATTGGTAGCTGAAAATGAGAACGATCTACAGCGCTTATTACATCGATTTAATTGCACTGCCAAATCACTTAATATGATAATATCGACCCAGAAAACGAAATGCATGACGACATCAAAAGTACCACTAAGATGCAAACTGGAAGTCGAGGGCAATGTTATTCAGCAAGAGATAAAGTTTAAGTATCTAGGCATAGAAATCCAGGTTATGGTGATGTAGAAGCGGAGGTGCGAGAACGGACAACGAAGGCAACCAGAATAGCAGGATGCCTGAATGATACAATATGGCGAAATAAAAACATTGAGGTGGAGACTAAAGCGAGAATTTACAAGGCAACGGTACGACCAATAATGACATATACTGCAGAAACTCGACCTGATACAGCGAAAACTAAACAACTACTAGAAACCACCGAAATGAGAGTACTACGCAGAATAGCTGGAAAGACGATTCTGGACAGAGAGAGAAATGAAAGCATAAGAAGAGCGTGCAAGGTGGAAAATGTATATGAGTGGGTACTCAGCAGAAAAGAAGAATGGAACGAGCATATCAGCAGAATGGACAACAGAAGGATAGTGAGAGTTGCACGCGACAAATCACCGCTAGGTCGCAGAAGCTTAGGACGTCCACGAAAACGATGGAGCGACAACTTGTCAGTCTAACCGCTAGAGACGACGAAACCAAACAGGCGATTCGCCTAGTATGAAGAAGGAAGAAGAAGAAGAAGAAATTAATGAGCGAATTAATGATACGCCACTGTTTCATGACAACATTGAAGAAACTAAACTAAAACTAGTTTTAGTGAACTCTAGTTGACATTTGATTTCGGAAAATCGACTATATATCATACTTTACGCAAAATGGTAAAATTTCCAGAGATTTTGTGCCTAAACGGTTGACTTTAGCGAAAATTTTCATAGAACCTTTTTTTATAGGAAATTCTCTTTAATTTTGCTCTCTTCAAATTTTTGGGAAAAACGCGTAGTTTTCGAGATACTTACAAAATACCTTGGGCGCCATCTTGGCAAGATGGCGGCGCCGGCGGCAAGTCTGGGAATGTGCATTTTATGGATTTTAGTTAGGGACCCCAAAACCTATAAACCTGCAAAGTTTCAAAACTTCCGGACTGTTTTCCAAGCAGGCTCCTTTTTTGATCCCCAATGCCTGAACTACTGTAGCTATGACACAAGGAAAAATCGGAGCCATGCTGATGTAAAACACAAATCTCATTTTTATGTGACGAACCTCCTTACAAGAGATGGCACATGTTTTTTGAAACACCCTGTATATTCGCTAATCGAAACGATTCGCTAATCGGAATAGGTCGTTATAATTAGTTGTTCCGATTCAAGAGGTTGCACTGTATTGTTTTAATTTCCCTTTAGTTATTTTTTATCATTATGATATTGGGTAATTTTACATTTGACATTTTCATATAAACTCATTCACCGTCATTAAGACTTGAACCACGTGTAACACCGTGTAAATACATACGAAGTTACAGTTTAAAGTGAACGGCCGAACGGTGTGCGCTTGATTAAGTACTTTTGTTTTAAACAAAATTGAAATAAAATTAAATCTATTTATTTGGTATTATAGCTTGTTTAGTGCCAGGTTATTTAACCTCGGTCGCATTTTTTAATAATTTTGTTACTGGTATTTTCTAGTTAACTAGAAAATTGAATCTATTTATTCATTTATTAGGCTAATTTCTTTAGTTTAGTTGGAAGTTATAATCGAATCTCATCTTAACTGAAAAGTTTAAACAGACATGTACATGTATAAAAAGTATCTGAAATACAAGTTATAAGATGCTTCCAAGGAAAGTATTTGAGATATCAGATACAAGATACTTTTCAAAGGTATTTGAAATAATATGTATTTTTTATTAAATTGTACTGAAGCTGTGGTTGGTTCCTTGTGAAACATCGTTGAAATATTAGTATTTTAATAAAGCACGCTTTTAGATGTTTCAAAAAAATACTAGAAAATTTCAATAATTGTAACAAATATTTAAAAACTAACAGTAAAGAGAAAAATATCATACAGTCTATAACCAAGAAAATAAATGATAACAATTTAATAATTACAAAAGCCGATAAGGGCAACACTATAACAATTCTTACAAAAACAGAATATGATAAGAAAATAGCTGATATTTTAAATAGTGGAGATTTTACTAAAATTTCTGATCCAACATGTAATTTTCAAAAACAAATTCTTTCTATTTTAAAAAATAACAAATCTATATTACCTAATAACAATGAATACTATGCCAAAATAATGAATCCTTCACCCCCATTACTCTATGGTTTACTAAAATTACATAAAGACAATAATCCAGTTAGACCAGTCGTCTCGTACATAAATGCTCCCTCTTATAAATTATGTCAAATACTAGCTAAAACACTTCCTTCCATGATCAATTTTCAATCAAAATTTGCCATAAAGAATTCTTTTGAGTTGCTAGATAATTTGAAAAATATTGAAGTTCCACATAATGCAACACTCGTTTCTTTCGATGTCAAAAGCCTGTTCACTTCTATCCCAACCCATGAATTGTCCTCTATTATTTATGAACTAATTGATAAATCTAATCTTAATATAATAGTAAAATCAGATTTAATAACAATAATTGAAACTTGTTTAGAACAAAACTATTTTCAGTATAACAATGAAATATTTAAACAGAAAGATGGGTTACCGATGGGTTCCCCAATTTCACCGTTATTCGCAGAAATATTTATGGCAGATTTTGAAAAGAAGCTATTTAAAAACAAGAGTAGTTTAATATCAAAAATAAATTATTGGGCAAGATATGTAGATGACATTTTTTGTATTTGGTCAGGCACCGAGAGAAATTTAAACAGTTTTTTAACATTATTAAATTCAATTAACCCGAGAATACAATTTACTATTGAAAAAGGTATTAATACCATCAATTTTCTTGATGTTACAATTATAAAACAGTCTAATAGATTACAATTTGATATTTACAGAAAACCCACTACCACAGACACTGTATACATAGTCAATCACACCAATCCTGGCAAATCAAAATGTCACCCTTTCATAGTTTAATTCATAGATTGGTAATGTTTCCACTGAGCCCAGAGAATTTTAAAAAAGAGTTAAATATTATTAAACAAATCGCCATCAACAAAGGATATAAGTGTTCCCTTATTGATAATATGCTAAAGAAAAAACAAAAGAAAATATTAATGAAAAAATTTTATTCCGCTAATTCTAAAGACAATAACAATTATCGACTTTTAAACTACATTCCTAATTTAACTAACAAAATATTAAATAATCTCAATAAAATAGGATGTAAAATTATTAACGTAAATAAAAGAAATTTAGGTCAAATTTTATTAAATAATAAAGACAAAACTAATGTCAAAAATAAGTCGGGTGTATATAGAGTGGATTGCAATGATTGTGATGCCGTGTACATAGGCCAAACAGGTAGAAATTTAGATATAAGGATTAAAGAACATGTAAAGTCTATTAATAATCTCCAGCAAAGTTCTGGTCTTGCAACTCATTGTATAGTAAATAATCACAAAATTAATGAAAACTCAATTAAGTTACTACACAGAGAAACAAAAGGTAGACGCTTAAATTACATTGAACAGTTAGAAATACTAAAATCTGTTAAAAACGAAAATAATGTTAACGACCAACAAGGATTTCTAAATTCTCTCTACATTTTTTATTACCCCTATTGTAAACTCTCTGAACCACCCCCATAGCAAATATATATATATATATATATATATATATATATATATAATATATATATATATATATATATATATATATATATTAATATATATATATATATATATATATAGGTATAATATATATCACAATATTTATATATATATATATAGTATATATATATATATATATAATATATATAATATATATTTATATATATATATATATATATAGATAGATAGAATATATATATATATATATATACATATATACATATATATATATATATATATGTATATATATATATATATATATACTATATATATATATATATATATATATATATATATATATATATATATATATATATATATATATATATATATATATATATATATATATATATATATATATATATATATATATATATATATATATATGGTTAGTTACTGTGATTAGACGATTAGTTCTTAAAAAACTCTTGAAAAAGGCCTAACAAGCCGAAACATATATGTAGAGTTAAAGTTACTCTTATTAAAAGTTTTTTGAAACATCTAAAAGCGTGCTTTATTAAAATACTAATGTATTTTTTAAATAATTTTATTAAAATAAAATACATTTTGAAAGAAAACATTTCATTTTTATTTTTAAGGGTTTGGCTTATTTAGCTTATTACATTAATAATAATTATGAAAAAGAATCGTGTAAATCTGGGAAAATATATTTTAAATCTTTTATTTTGCAAATTGGACAAATAAAAGACTTAAGTAAAATTAATCCTTGAAAAACAATGTATCACTTATTTTTCTTAAATGTGGTCTGATTAATAATTCCTTCGAAAGGAAAAAGTTGCACCACGGAAGCGGAACTCAGCAAACAGGTGTAAGTATATTTTAAAAATATTTTTTTAATTATTGTAGGATATGGCGCCTATACAGATTAAAATCTTTAAATTTTCACTTAAAGATACTTCAAAATTCTTCTTTTCTTTCAATCTTAGTCTGCGGTTGTTGTTTTTTGTATACCGGGTGCGTCTCGAAATTGACTCACCCCTATAACTTTTTAATTTTTTTACATAAAAAACGAGATTGGATATATGTTAGTATATGACATAAATTAGGATTGATTGACTATTCAGTTGTTTTTGGCCACTTCCTGTTTCACCGGAAATTACTAAAACTTTTGATTTTTAAATGGCACCTTGGTATATTTCTACTTTATTTGATAGAAAATGACACTCTGAGTAGAATGATACATCATATGTCAACTTTTGACATTTTCGTCCAAAAAACATTATATTTTAAATTTCGATCTAGAGGTTCTGTTAAAAACACTAATTTTTAAACAAGGAGCCTTGGAAAAATAGATTTGATCGTCTAATGTTTTTCGTGTCTTGTCCTGGCCGGTCCAAAAGATGCCAAAATCGTATTTTTAATCGAAAATATCAAAAGATGACATATGTCATAAAGTAGAAATATACCGAGGGTGCCATTTAAAAATCAAAAGTTGTAGTAATTTCCGGTGAAACAGGAAGTGACCAAAAACAATTGAATACGTCAATTAATCCTAATTTATGTCGTATACTAACTTACCAAATTTCGTTTATTTTTCTGAAAAATAAACAAGTTATAGGGGTGAGCCACTTTTGATACGCACCCGGTATATAGAGTTATGAGAAATATAATTCCAACTTCGGAAGTCTCGTTCTGGTATAAGTAATCTTTGAAAATATTAGTATTTAGTTTCAAGCAGTTGCATTATTTTTCTATAAGAATTTAAGAAAACTTTCTTTTCTTTTTCACAATCAATTATTTCGTGCACAATCAGTTTATGATCAAATACAGTTTTGTGGGCTTTAAAATGAGGTTCAGCGAGTGATTGAGATGCATTCTTTTGAATTGCTCTAATGAGAAAATTCTACGATTCTGCTACCATTTTCCGTATATTATTATACACATTCAATTGGGAAAATGAAAATCACCAAAAGATTGATATATTTTCCCACTACTGTTAATAAATTAATTTAACTAATGAGACAAACTTATAAGCTTTTTTTTTGGATGATAAGGATATCGATATATAATTTTAGTGTACATCAGCCATTAATAACAAATAAAAGGGCAGTAGAAAAAGTGCGATTTTGAGCTGTCAGTCTAAAACTGTCAATTTTGCTGGCTCGTGACCCAAAACAGTTTGTTTAGAGAAAATTTATAAAAACAAGAATTATAGAAAGAAAGGTAATTTACAAAAACTTGAATTATAAGTAAAATACCGCGAACAAATCAGATTTATATTTTTTTTATTTTATTTTGTTTAAGATTTTTCCACGAAAATGAATTCAAAGTCAGGACAAAGATTAAGGAAGGAGCATATCAAAAATCTTAGATCCACCGCGAAGGGACTCAAATATGGCCGACTTAAATTCCGGGTTATCAGTGCCGTTCTAATTTTATTTAAAAAGTGTAAAACTATGATGTAGGGTAGACGTGGGGTAGACTCAATAATTTGTTGTTTTATTTTACGTTGTGAATAAATGTTGGTAGTCAAAAAACTCCCCGACACCAATTTTCACTTGACGTTACCTCAGAAATTTTTGGAAAAAATCGAAATAAATATGAATATATATACACTGTATCTCCGAAACTAAGCATTTTAGAACATACAGTTATACGAAGGTTTTTACTTATTTTTATCTGCAGAATATGCTGCCGAGGTTTCCGGAATACAGTTCGGACCACCCTGTATTGAATTCTTATTTGCTCTGGTTATAGACTACCATAATATGTGTCTTTATCGCCTTACAGACTTTGTATGGCTTCTGCTATCTTTGAACAAGCTACATATTCGCTTAAAACATATATTTCGTTGTCTTTAAAAGGAACCCAAGTAGCATTTGGACGTTATCTAACGTCGGGTATACGTCGCGTTCAATAAACCCGACGTCGGGTACCAATGTCGGTTCGACCGCCTGACGACCCTTATTTGCACCTAAATGGGGAATACAGATTCGGGTCGCCTCGACGTCGGTATCTGACCTAATAGGGAATGTAATTCTACCAATTACCAACGTCATATTACGTTGGATTTTAGTCACTTAAAATTCGTCGCTAAGCACTTACATTACGTTTGGTTTCATATTCGCTACCAAGAATACATAAAAACCTAACCAAACTACCTAATTACAAATGGATTCATAATCACTCCTCGAATAGAACTATAAGTGCCTACCTAATTTCATATTATAATAATTCTGAATCATTAATCCAGACATCAGTTTTGTCAACGGAAGTCACTTTTTTGATATATCTGATTAAAATACTCCGGAAAACAACGAGCGCCTTCAAAAGTAGGTAATGAGTAGGATTTATGAAATAAAAATATCTATAAAAAAGTAACTTGCAAAATATATTTTTTATTTTCTAGCTGGTTTAATCATAAAATTGTACTGTGGTTCCCCCCAAACTCAACCTTCTCAATATTATTCTACTAGAAATCGGAATGTGAATATAAATTTTAAAAACAAAAAATGATTTTAAAATGGCTGACAATCGGATACCTGTTAAGAATGGCGGATTTCTGTGTCCGACTTAATATGAACTACCAATATACCAATTCCGACCGGGTCTCCAACATTAGTCGTCTCACTCGACCGAAGTCATCAAACCGGACGACCGGCAATCGTATTATGACGTATATAATTCCAACGTACGCCACGTAACCTCACTTTGCGTATCAGTGATTTGTGGATGTGTGCAACTATATTTTAGTTATTGTTTTCTCTTTAAAACAATGGGCAGCTACTTTTTTAAGATAGTATATACAAAATTTAAAAGAATTGGAACCAGTACCTCACATGTGGGAGGAGGATGGGGTCTGCTGGTTTCCTAAGCTAAAAAATGAAATTAAGTTGCACCAGTGTAATGCAGTATCTCTTCCGGATAAAAAGCATTCGTGGGTGGAGGGAAGACATCACTACTACTATTATTATTTTGCAAAAGCCTCGACCTCTTTCTGTAAAATGTAGATGAATGTCTAAATGTCTTTTTAGTGTTTTTTTAGGCATAATAAAAAAAATTAAGTTTGTTTACAAAAACTTTTTATTAGGTTATGTTCATGATGTTTATTAGGCCGCAAATGCTACTTAATGGGTTGTATTTACGGACGTAAATAGAGATACGTAAATTAGGTTAAATATATGAACATAAAATACAACAAAATATAATTGGACGTTACTTTAGGGATTATCAGTGAGACGTATCCTATTCGGACAACGGGTAGACGTCGGGCTAGTTCAAGTATAGGTACGTCGTGCAAGCCAACGTTGGAACGACGTTGGGAAATTAATAAAAATGGTACGTTGTTATTTTGTACGTCGACAGATCGTTGGATTTACCGACTCGGATTCCTCCCCCCCCCCCTTCTTTGTTAAAGTCACAACCCCTTAAGTACAAGCCATATGATATTATTAATTTACTTTGTCACAAACGACTCTGGAGTATGTACTTTGAAAAACTCAAGCCCCTCCCCCCCCCCATCGCGAATCCTGGATTCGCCCCTATACCCACGAAATTTGGTCGCGATCTGTCGACATCAACTTTTGACGTTTCTTACGTCAAAATTAATTTGTACAGTGACACTTATCACACACACGAACGGTCAAGTTGGCCTTGGGCCAATCTATCGACATACCAACTTACTAAAAATATCTCCGTTATATTATAATAATATATTGAATAATATAATGCAGTATCGTATTCTGTCAAAACGTCAGTCCTTATTATTTTCGAATAATATAATACATATGGCTGACATTGTGTTTTGAAAAAAATATCAAATGTGTCACATCGTGTCCTAACAAATTTAATATTTCAACCGTTGTAGCAATACTGTATTATTATTTAGTTAATATACCTATAGCTATTATCTATACACTATTAGATATAATAAGTTACCTTGAAAATCCCGGATCAAACTGCAATTGAGGTTCCAAATAAGCATAAGGCACCAGCTGTGGATTAAGCTGGGGTCTTAAATAGAATTGGTTTACTTCAGGTTGTGCTTCAACTATTTCATTTTCTCTTGAAATTGCTGCAGGCGCAGCTGTGGTGGTTTCTTTTGCTTGTGCTGGTTCGGTTGTCGTTGAGTTTTGTGCCGATACGGTATATAGAACTGTTACCACAAATCCAAGATGAATTATCATTTTAATCTAAAATAATAAATTTTAAAGTAATTAGTTAAAATGAATAAATGAAGGAATTTTATTTATTTCGATGTTTTCTGTTCTAATTTTATAGTAATAGATTTAGCCTTACGTGCCCACCCAACCATTAAGATGAAAGGAATGATTAAGAAAAATTGAGTACCTATATTACTACATTACAGGCTGTCCCATATGTGTTATAGGGTTTCTCGTATAGGTACTATATGCAGAGTTGCAACTAGGCAGTTTCAAAATGATTTAAATCTTAAGTCAATTTTAACATAAAGTTTAAATGATTTAAATCTTAAGTCTTTGACTTAAATACTTTTCTTTCCAGTCAAGTCATTTTCGTAAAGACTTAAATCAATCTAATGTAATTTAAGTCATTTTCTAACCCAGTATTAATAAAATATAATGTACAGGTTGGGTCAAATTCGACGCTTTTAAAGGGAAACACCCTTTTCTATAGGAGATAGACCAAAACTAATATCTGTGTCTGGAGCTCAATTTTTATCAAAAACATGATGGTGATAACCGCACATCGATATCTGTTACCGTTTCGGAGTTACGGGGTGTTTTTCAAAAATGTGCATTTTTAACAAATCGCTGTAACTTTTTTGCTATAGGAAATTTTGTATTTCTAAGAAAACATTTCCAAATCACCTTTTTACGTAGAATTTAATGGTTTAAATATAATAATTTAATAATAGAACTCGAAAACCTATTTTTTCAGCAAGACGAGGCACCGCCTCAGAACGCTGAAGTTATCAGCAAATTTTTGCAGCCAATTTCAAGAATAATTTAATAGCTAACCAAGATCCCAGCCGTTGGCCGTCGAGGTTGCCGGACTTGCATCTGGATCTAATCCTATGGATATCTCTGCGGAAGAATAAAGGTTCTTATTTTTAATTTGCCCGTATAATTTACACAAGAATTGGAAGTACTTAGCAGTTATTAGAGGATATCTTTTACTCCCACTGAGTTAATAAATTCCGCCAGAAATGTTCAAAAAACGGCCCCGTCTTTCCGTAACAGAAGATGGTCGATATGTCGAAGACCTGTAGCAAAATTTCATGTCTTGCTTTTCTATTTATTTTCATTGTTATTAGATATAGTTTAAATATGTTGATGTTGGTTAAATATAATTTAAATTTTTATAAAATTCTGCATCTCTCATTGCAAATATTATTTTCGTTTTAATTGATGCTTTGATGCAAATTTTTATAAACTCTACAGGCCCGGCAATGGATCTCTAGGCATAGGAATTACATGCATTGGAATGAAACGCCTATAAAAAGTCTATGCTTAAACAGAGATGGACAACAACTTCCCCGCTTCCACTTCCACTACGACTGTCTACTTAGACAAACTCCAATAAGATAAAAAATTTTGGAAATTCCGCCACCTCCCATCCACTCATGATACCCATCTGCCTGCCCTTTATTTATCGCCATTATTTTATTTCCCTTCCCGCGCCTCCGCACCTCGCTATTCCGATTCCGGTCAGTTCATCACAGAGTTGCCAGGTCTACCAGTTTCGTCTGTAAGCTACCGATCTACCGATTTAAAGAAAAATCTAACGATATGTTCAACTGAGTCTTTAGTTTTTACAATAGAAGCACTTTTAAAAAGCTGACTTATTTGACTAAAAATTAAGCGACTGCCGCGTTGGAATCTGTATAATCTGACTTTATTATTGTTTCATTAAATTTTATTTAGTAATAACACACATACAGGTCATCGTTCTGTCTAGTTGCAGAGTTACAGAGATATTCCTAAAAATCCTTATTACTCCTTATTAGGCGCGGTATTGGCGACATGCCCGAAGAAGTTGATATCTTTGAAAAGATTTTATTTCATTCATCTACTAAAGTTGAACCCATATTTTCCCCAAAAATGTAAACAAAAACAAAATTTAAGTTAAGAAACAACCTAAATTCGGACAAATATTTTAGTGATTTTCCCGTCAAAAAAAATATATTAATATGAAAAAAGAGTTGAGAGTTGCTACAGCTTTCCCATTGAAATGAAATTAATTTTAGATATCACTGATCAAAATTTGTACAAAGGTAAAAAGTGACTGCTACACTAATTTGTGACTGCTATCCCTACTTGTTATAGTTTTATATGTTTTTATTAATATATTAATATTATTTAATTCAATATTTTTTTTAATATCAAATAATATACCTAGCTATTTCTAATTCTTGTTATATTTATTATATTTGTATTTTATTTGAGTGATCTATTATTACGACACATAGGAATGCTAATTTTGGACTTAAATATTATATTTTATTTCGTTTCTGTACTTTTAATTTTTGTTGAAGATCTACCGAGAATTTTGTTCTCGTATGGAATTATAATCTAACCAACCCGGCAACCCTGTTCGGCTACTCCTTATAAAGTTTTTTTCGGCCTAATTCCTTTGTCACAGCCGCGGCTTTGTCAAGCGCCGCCGCCGACCGACTGTGTCGGGGCGACTGCTAGGAAGATCGTACAGTATTGCCATTTCATAGAATTGCACTTGCTATTTTAGAAATGATTTCAAAGTTTTGCATGTTACTTTTCGTTTTAGAAAGAAGTTATGTGCCTAGAGAAAACATTCTTAAAATTGTTTCGTACTTTATTTAATATTTCATTAAGTAGGCAAGATAATGGGATTAGAAGATTTAGGATTTTGACAAGCCAACATAATTTCGATTTAATTGAATGGCAACACTGTCCGTCCTGTTTCTATTTTTTCGATTCTGTTCTATTAGTAGGCGGTAGCCCCCACACAAGCGTCTTAAAGACCGCCCGGCGCCCCCTCTCGCAGGGGCTCTCTCGTCGTATCACTTCTATGATCACTTCCCTATACGATGGTAGGGAAAAGACACTTTATCCGTCTCTGTTGCACTGCAGTGTATTTTGCAGCCTTACCATCTTTTTTATTGCATTGAAAACTTCCTATTGCTAATACCTTTCATGTTTGAGTGGTGGGGAGAGTGACCTCGTCTCGCTTGTCCCCTTTAAATTTTCGTAATTTTTTTTCGCGGGAAATTTAAAATAGGCTATTATTAAAACTTGCCTGTATAGCTTATAAATAGTTACTGTATGGGTAAAGAAATAAATAGAAACAGAAAAAAAATGAGTTTTCTAAATATTATATAAAATAAATTATAATTAGAAACATATTTGTCGGGGAATAAAGATAATAAAAGCAATATTTTGTATATCGTTTGTAAACAAGATAAAGTGACCAAGTCGATTTGTAAGAAATGTTTATTTACGTGTATTTTTTTTTTTTTACATATGGACTTGAACAAGTGTAAAATCACAATGTGGAGTTTATGTACAAAAAAATAGTTGCTCATTTTTTTTTGTAAAAATATATTACAAGCTTCTAACCATGTCTTCGATCTTAGTTTAATAACTTCTTTAAGTCTTCTTTCTTAGTTTAATCACTTTTCAGGACCCTTTGGAAAAGAGTGAAATATTATGTTTGTCGAAGAATAAGACCTATTTTTGCAGTCTTTGTAAGCACACACATTGCCACCATCTCGTCTTTTCCTGCTACTCGTGTCCTGTTCAGTATTCATATTTAACAATATTTACAAATTAGTGCGCAACAAAAACGATACTAAAATTAAACCTTAAAAACTCTCAGAACGATAAGATATCGAAAAACTCTGAAAACACACTTTAAAAAGGCAAAAATGCAAGAAAACAACTAATCAGATTTGTTTATGTTTAAGCTTGATTAGCACAGCTGATTAGCGTCCTAAAATCATAGGATAGGTTATATTTTAGATTAGATCAAATACGCCGTTGTCAGATTTTGAGATTTTATCTGTTTATCTTTGAAATCGATCAACTTAAGTCATTCTGTTTCTTTGATATTATCAGTACATTGCGAAAAAAGAACCTAAACCAACCTAAACTAAAAATTTATATTTCCGTATTAACATACGTTACTTATATCCTTATTATATTATTAATTTATTTTCAGAAAATCTTGTTTATTTTTCAAAGAAATATACTTGGCAACAGACAAAATGGGACTTCATGGGACCTTTAAATTTTAATATATCTGCGTCTCTCTCGCGAAATTCGACTTCTTTGTTCACTGTCGTCTCTTGTCTTATCTACTCTTTGGCCTTACCATCTTTTTTATTGCATTGAAAACCTCCTATTGCTAATATTCCTTTGCCAGCAGTGTATATCTCAAAGAAGAATCGAGCAAAATATCAAGTGTGCTATATTTTTGGATAGGTAATTTTAAATTATTTTCAATAAATTAAAAATATACAGTGTCCCATATAAAAAATCAAATTTTCTGTATATAAGTCTTAAATTATTAATTTTAAAAAAACTATACTTAAACCATTAAATTCTACGTAAAAAGCTGCTTTGGAAATGTTTTCATAGAAATACAAAATTTTTCATAGCAAAAAAGTTACAGCCCTACTTTACAGTAATACACTTTGTTAATGGTCAAGCTTTCGGAATTTATTTATTCCATCCTCAGGACTTCAACGTGGTAAAAAAACCTCTAAAAACTACATTAAAAATAGGCTTAAAGGAAACATTGAAGACTCCACTGTAAAATCATCACTGACCAGTCGACCTCATTAAGGGCTATTTTGGGGCGATTAAACCGCCTGATTATTAATTAAAATTGAGCGCATTTCAATTGCGTCTCAATTTAAGGCATGGAGGCGCACAGCAATTGACCATCGTCAATTGACAATGTAGTTTTTAGAGAAGGTTTTTTACCACGTTGATGTCCTAAGGATGAAATAAGTAAATTCCGAAAGCTTGACCATTAACAAAGTATATGAATTCTAGTCCAAACCCTTCCGACTGCAACCCCACTAGTTCCTAGATTTTCTTTCTCAATAGTCAGTCGATACTACTGTCTGCTTGTAGAATTAATATAATTAAAGTAAATATGCTATTTTTCGTTTTATTTAAAGATATTCGTATATTTAATGCAATAATCATAAAATTAAATTGAATCATTTATTTTTATATTTAAAATCTATGAATGAAAGTTAAAAATTATAAAATAATAAAACCTTTTCTTAACAGAAATAAAATTGCACCTTTTTAAACGGTTTTATTTAGCTCGACCCGTACGGTATTTATTTATTTGTTTGTTTATTTGGGTCAAAATTAGAAATTGAAATTTAAGTACCTTCCTGTTGTCAGATTGATCTGAAATTTGGTACACACCTTTAGTTCCGATGACAATACAACATAGTAATATCAATAACATTGTAAATCTAAGATGACCGCCGGTACAAAATGGCGGATTTCATATTTTTCCACAACCCCCTCAATATGGGTATCAAATGAAAGGGCTACACTAGTAGAATACTGTGATTATGACAAAATTTAAAATCCAAGATGGACGTCGTTACAAAATGGCGTATTAGGTGAGGGCATGAGTAGTCGTGTCCAGAACAGTTGTGTTCAAGATTGTGTGACGTTAGAAGGACAGATAAAAAAAATAGGTGATTAGATGTACCTATGTAGTTAGCGGTAGCTTTACCACCCAAGTTAAGGTAATAGGTTAAAACGTGCTGAGGACTGTATGGCATTAGGGTGGCTAAAAATGTAATGTCGCAAGCGTTTTCCCCTCAAGATTGGGCGCCTCTTGTTGTATATTATAGCCTTGCCCCCTCTACTGAAACTCTGGGGGGGTCGACCGTTAAAATGTTCATTACTCGTGGGAACAACATGGAAACAATAAATAAAAAAACAAACAAAAATAAAAACGAAACTGCTACACAACGAAAAAGAAGGCTCGAAAAGGCGAAAGAAAAGTATAGAACGAAACGTGCAAAAGAAAGTGAAAATGAAACCTATAGTCGACTACAGAAACGAAGAGAACGGTTAGTAACAGAAACACCTGAGCAACATGATGCCAGGTTAATAGCACAACGTGAGAGACAAAGGCAGCTGGTAGAGTCAGAAACACCTGAGCGTCATGAGTCTAGGCTGGCATCACAACGAGACAGACAAAGAGAGTTGTTAGCGTCAGAAACACCTGAGCGTCATGAGTCTAGGCTGGCATCACAACGAGAGAGACAAAGGAGAGAGTTGTTAGCGTCAGAAACACCTGAGCGTCAGATTGTAATAAATGATCAGGTAAAAACCATGTAATAATGATGCAGTAAATGAATTAAATAGAATGCGGAATATTCGGTAGGCATTTCCGTTAAATATTAAAAACTAGAAAATAAAAATCGGTAAAAACGTTTAAGTTAAACGGTTTTATCTTATGTGCACTGAAAACTAGAAAATAATAATAACAATTAGGTATATTGAACTTCTAGTTCAGAAATATTTTAGTACTAGGCAGAATAGCTTTTAGGCATATTAGACTAAAATAAAAACGTGGGGCCCATTAACTATTGCTGTAATACTTTCTTCTATACTAAGTGTGGATTCGACTTACTATAATCGTAACTGGAGATTTTGACAATCAACAACCAGCCGTGGCGGCTTCACCAGCGAACGCCGAGCTCATGATCTACCAAAGTATAAAGATATGCTTTGCCATAGGTAGGATTTCAGAGGGGCCCCACGTTTTTATTTTAGTCTAATATGCCTAAAAACTATTCTGCCTAGTACTAAAATATTTCTGAACTAGAAGTTCAAAATACCTAATTGCTATTATTATTTTCTAGTTTTCAGTGCACATAAGATAAAACCGTTTAACTTAAAAGTTTTTTTACCGATTTTTCATAAAAAGAACTTGTGCAGCTGGTAAAAGCACATAAATGATATTTTATGAATATAAAATTTACAAGTACCTATACCTATTTATGTTCTAACATTTTAATATTTAACAAGGGATCATTAAATTTCCCGGTGATTTTTAAGTCGTTATATCGGATAAGTAATTATATACTGAAACAGACCTAGCCAACGGAACATTCTTCGCCCATATACCTAAGTGTAATTGCTATATTGATCAATGCCATACGTCGTTTAATTGCAGTTGTATGTTATGTAAGAAAAAATCAAATCACAGACCAAATAAAAGGTTTAGAATTGAAATATCGTATTATGAAAAATAGAAATTTTGTGACAATGCAATATGGTTTGAGTTAAACAATTTCAAACAACAATAGGAAGAGGAATATATACACTACTATTTTTTGTTACATAATTCGACAATTATGACATTTCTATTCTATAAATATATTCGCTGCAGTAATTGTTTGCACAAAGTACCCATAGTTGAACATTGAACAGGGTGGTTCAAACTAAACGTGTTGCATGGGCTAAAATGGGCAGAAATAGTTATTAGAAGCCAAAAAAAATCCTATTTCATCCCACTAAACTATCTAAAAACAGTAAAAATATGTGTAGAGGGTCTCATTTCACATAAGAATCGCCAAAAAAGGTGTCATTGTCGATATACTTCGATCGATGTGTTTTTACAGCAGTGTAATACCGATCGCGAACTGGAAGTGCACAGATTACAATTGCACAAGGGAAACAAAGGGTGTAACACCACTACACAATACACAACCAACTGTAACACTCACAGAAATAAAGATGCCTAATATTGATACTGACAATTTATAAGAAAATTGTTGAATAGGTGCTTAAAGAGAAACTAGATAAAATAAACTGAGACTTGGGTTTTACATGAGAATCCACAACTTTTCATAGTGGAAGAATTTTGTTGCGAGACTTGGCTTTTTTACATTCTATATTTTTGATGGGATGAGATATATTCTTAATATGAAGTTATATAGGCAGTTGTTATGGCTCTCGGTGTGCATGGTTATTATAGCCCCCCACCACTTCGCGTCAGGTTTTAATATCCACACCACAGGCGATAATTACCCACATTACGGCTTTAGTATACAAATATGTAGAGATGAGCAAAATTGCGATTCTCCAATCGCAATTGAAACTGCGTTTGCGATTTTAAAGGCAAACCAACTGCGATTGCGATTTTAATATTTAAATATTGTACTAGGTATACCGGGTGCGTCTCAAAAGTGGCTCACCCCATAACTTTTTTATTTTTTCAGATAAAAAAACGAGATTTGGTATGTTAGTATATGACATAAATTAGGATTGATTTGTATTCAATTGTTTTTGGTCGCTTCCTGTGTCACCGGAAATGACAAGTTTTAATTTTTAAATGGCACTCTCGGTATTTTTTTACTTTATTCGATAGAAAATGACATTCTGAATAGAATGACATATCATATGTCAACTTTTGACATTCCCGCTTAATAAAAAATTGTATTTTAAATTCAATCTATTTTTCCCACTTGGGAGGCATGTCCATAAATATTTACAGTTTTACTGAAAAAATACAAATAATAGTACCATTTAACTGAAGCCTGCAGTTCGGTGAGAAGATATTTGTTTTGGTGATCAAAAGACTTTATGAGGACACAAAGTGATGAAGAAATTCCGATATTTATGAGATTAATGCCACTAATCTTGCTAATAATCGGATTTAAGAAATTTAGAAGTGTTTTATTATATCAAAAGAAGAGTTGGCTGCTAGAGTTTGTCTGAAGAATGAAATTTATTCAATACTAGGGAGTACCCGCGACTTCGTTCGCGTCGAATTAATCATTGTAATGGTGATGATAAAGCAAAGCAAGAATTTCCATTAACATACAAACGGGATAAAATTTTCTCACATTTATGTCAGCATGAGAAAAAACAATATGGCGATATTATTATACAGGGTGAGTCTGTAGCGTTTTATTTTTCTTTTTATAAAATTCCAAATTTTAATATTGCTGGCGCCATCTATTCGCTAGATGTTAAACTTCATTCAGTACAGGTAGCGGTTCCTTTCCATAAAAACAAATTTCATTCAGTATAGACGATAGAGTTCACTTAATTGCCTTTGGTCATATGACCTGTCAATTTTGAGAGCCGTCTGATTTTCTCTGTATTTGCATACATTTTAGTGCCAAACCATAGAGTAAAGATGTAACTATGGTAATATCAGAGATTAAGAATTTATACCGTGGGAAAATTTGCGGTGAACAGGCAATTCTAAAAAGTTTTCGAAAAATATACAGAGAAATTTAAAAGAAAATGCACGATTTTCAACATCTTTTTTTTGCGAAAAAAAAAACTCATAGACGTGTTCCTGGGGTCGAAATATACAACCCCTAAAAATATTTGCACTTATTTAAGACTCACCCTGTATAACTTGGTAATATTTGAGAGGTAGTTTCACCTCGCTAGAATTTGACTTTCGAAAAATCCGTTTGCCAAAAATAAGCTTTTTACATCAAGCAGGTGGTTAATCAATTTACCCTACTTTTTGCAACACCCTGTATGATTTTTAAAAAAAATTTCAAAATATGTAAAAAAAACAAAATAAATTATGCGTGTCCAAGCGTTTTCCCGAAAGACTAACCTTTTTTTAAATAACTAATATTGTAATATTTGAGAGGCGTTTTCACCCTCTTGGGCAAAAAAAAAGATTCGAGAAACCCCTCCTTATCGAACCTCTACACCCCACAGTCAATCCGTTTGCCATCAGCTTTAAAGGTTAAGCAGTTTAAGCAGAATCGTGATTACTTAATGGTCATATTTTATGAAACATCCTGTATAAATTTTTAAAAAATCTTAAACTATGTAAAACAACAAAATAAAATATACGTGTTTAAGAGTTTTTCCGACAAACACCGGTTTTTAAATAAAAAATATTTTAATATTTGAGGGGTGGTTTTACCCCCTTAGAATTTGAGTTTCGAAAAATCCCTTCTTATCGAACCTCTACACCCTAAAGTCAATCCGTTTTCCAAAAATCAGCTTTTTACGTCAAGCGCTTTAAGCAGGATCGTGATTAATCATTGACCAGATTTTTCGAAACACCCTGTATACATTTTAAAAAGATTTTAAAATATGTAAAAAAAACAAAATAAAATATACGTGTTTAAGCGTTTTTTCGGAAACTTGGCCGTTTTTTAAATAAAAAATATTGTAATATTTGAGGGTTGGTTTCACCCCCTTGGAACTGAAATTTCGAAAAATCCTTCTTATCGAACCTCTACACCCCTAGAATCAACCTGTATGCCAAAAATTGAGCTTCTTACGTTGAGTGGTTTGAGCAGGATCGTGATTAATCAGTGAGTCACTTAAGGAGTTTTATATATTAGTATAGATTAGGTTAAAATACCAAAAACTAATTTCAATTCTGTTAAGCTGCGGGCTATTTTATTCTAAGTTTGTCAATAACGCGTTTCTATGGAAATAAACAACAATTTGCAGCTTTGTATGATTTTTTAAAAAAATTCAAAATATGTAAAAGAAGTCCAAGCGTTTTTCCCGAAAGACTAACCGTTTCTTAAATAACAAATGTTAGCAATATTATTTGAGGGGTTTTTCACCCCTCTTAAATTTGAGATTCGGGAAATCCTGCCTTATCTAACCTCTACACCCCACAGTCAAATCCGTTTGTCAAAAATCGGCTTTAAAACGCCAAGCAGTTTAAGCAGAATCGTGTAGTTACTCAATGGCCATATTTTATGAAACACCCTGTATAATTTTTAAAAAATCTTGTAAAATATGTAAAACAACAAAATAAAATATACGTGTTTAAGAGTTTTCCGAAAAACTCACCGGTTTTTATATATAAAAAATATTCTAATATTTGAGGGGGTGGTTTTACCCCTTGAAATTCGAGTTTCGAAAAATCCTTCTTATCGAACCTCCTACACCTAAGGTCAATCCGTTTTCAAATATCAGCTTTTACGTCAAGCGCTTTAAGCAGGATCGTGATTAATCAATGACCAGATTTTTCGAAACACCCTGTATACATTTTAAAAAATCTGAAAATATGTAAAAAAGAAAAAATAAATATACGTGTTTCAGCGTTTTTCGGAAACTTGACCGTTTTAAATAAAAATATTGAAATATTCCACCCTTTTTACCCCATAGGGATGAATTCTAAAAATCCTTTCTTATCTCACGTATACATCATAAAAAGGGAACCCTGTGCAAAATTTCAGCTCTCTAGGGTCATGGGTTTGGTCTGGGCGTTGATGAGTCTGGGCGTTGATGAATGAATCAGGACTTTCGGATTTATATATATATAGATGAGTCATAGAAGTGAATCAAATCATTCAAATCCTTTATCTTTACCGTTAAGGGAGAAACTGAAGACCACCCTGACAATACTAATTATTATGAGGAAGAGAAAAATAGTTTCAACCAAGCTAATGAAAGCAATGATAATGATTCATTAGGATCCTTGCCTCCCAAGTGGGAAAAATGTTGAAAATGGCTATGTTAAAAACAATAATTCTTCATCGAGGAGCCTTCGGAAAAATAGATTTGTTCGTCTAATGTTTTTAGTATCTTGTCCTGGCCAGTTAGAAAATGCTCAAATTGTATTTTTAATCATATCTCAATTTTTTCAAAAGGAACGAGGGTGGTTCATTAACATATTTGGAAAAAGCATTTTTTTTTACGAATAATTTGATACCACACACTTGGTATTTCGAGTCAAATTTTCGTTACGAACCGCAAGTTACAATTTCAAATAAATCATATGCGAAAATGTCAAAAGTTGACATATGATATGTCATTCTATTCAGAGTGACATTTTCTATCGAATAAAGTAAAAAAAATACCGGGGGTGTCATTTAAAAATCAAAAATTGTAGTCATTTTTGGTGAAACCGGAAGTGACCGAAAACAATTGAATACGTCAATCAATCCTAATTTATGTCGTATACTAACATACCAAATCTCGTTTTTTAACTAAAAAAAACAAAAAAGTTATAGGGGTGAGCCGCTTTTGAGACTCACCCGGTATAGGGTGGTGACAATTTCGATGCTCAACATTTGCATCTCAGAAGCTACGAGAGATAGGAATTCGGTTAAATGGGAGAAAAGTTGCGTAATTAAAAGTTTGACAAACACCTATGAAGAAAACCCTTGATTCGTTTCGGATTTATGTCAAAAAAAATGAAAATAATACGTTTATTTTAAATGAAAATATCTTCAGAACTATTGTATCTATTGCAACGTAAGTTGGTAGTTTTCTTCGCCCAATTAAATGCCATTTTCAGAAAATTTCTAAGCCTTCTGGATTTCGTACAACAGTCAAGTTTTTGTTTTCTTATGGCCGCTATTTTGAATTTTTATACTATTAAATAGAGCAAAAAATAATCTATACGGTGGTATCTAATTTTTATTCATTATTATGTAAATTCACTAAAAAATTAGATTTTTTAAAAATTCCCTCTAAAGACCTAATCTGTCTTGGAAATTCCATTGACACTTTACATGACAGCAAGTTAATTTTTGTTTACACTATTAAGTGACAAATCTGGACACAAAAATTTTTATTAGATAGTGTAAAGTGTCAACAATATGTTTACAAGTGAAGAAACACGAGATATGTGTGATGTTTACTTAAAAAATAATAGAAATTCCGATATAGCCTGCACAATTTATAGAACATTGTATCCTAAAAGGACCCAGCCTCATCGTACTATTTTCGCAAGGAAACTTAGCACAGTTGCTGGTAGCTTTAAAAAACAAGAGGGCAATATTGTAAAAGACTTAATGCTATTAGTATGAGAGCTCAGATTGAAATAAGTCCGGAAACTTCTAGCCGTAAAATAATTTTCGAGTGTTGTATAAGTGATTCTTATGTAGGGAACATTATCAAAAACACAAATATCAAAATTTAAACGTGTACCAAATTTACATTTTTTCACATGCTGGTGATCACAAGAGAAGATTACAATTTTGCAAATGGTTTCGGGAAAGTGTTCAAGAAAGCCCCCTTTTTTTATAGAAAAATGTTATGGATGGATGAATCTTTATTTACAAATTCTGGTACATTTAAAAGAAACAAATTGACATTATTATGCAAAAGAAAATCGTCATTTAATTAGAGAAACTAGACCACAAATACTCTGATTTGGTGATATACTGATATTCCTTGAACTTTGTTTGAAAAAGAAAAAAATTGACATTATTATGCAAAAGAAAATCGTCATTTAATTAGAGAAACTAGACCACAAATACTCTGATTTGGTGATATATTGATATCCTATGATATCAGTATATCACGATATCACGAGTATATCACGATATCACGATATGAGACAGTCAATATTTTAATACAATTCTTTGTATTGACCTGTATTCAACTCTACTATACAATTTTTGTGCGTCCAGATTTGACACTAATAGAGTAAACAAAAAATAACTTGCTGACATATAAAGTGCCAATTGGATTTCCAAGGCAGACTTGATCTTAGACGAATTTTTAAAAAACCTATTTTTTAGTGAATTTACATAATAATGAATAAAAATTAGATATCACCGTATAAACTTTTTTTTCGCTCTATTTAATAGTGTAAAAATTCAAAATGGCGGCCATAAGAAAACAAAAACTTGGCTGTTGTTGTGTGAAGTCTAGAAGGCTTAGAAATTTTCTGAAAACGGCATTTAACTGGCCGAGGTCAAAAATATAAAACTAGCAACTTACATTGCAATAGATACAATAGTTTTGAGGATATTGTCATTTAAAATAAAAGTATTATTTTTATTTTTTTGACATAAATCCGAAACTAATCAAGATACCGGGGTGTTCTTCATAGGTGTGTGTCAAACTTCTAATTACGCAAATTTTGTCCCATTTAACCGACTTCGTATTTCTCGTAGTTTCTGAGATGCCAATGTTGAGCATCGAAATTAGCGATGGGAACTATCGAATGAATTAGACTATCGAATGGTTAATGAATGAATGATTTCAACTATCGAATGGTTTTATTCGAATAAAATCATTCATTCATTTGTATACTAAAGCATATGTGACAACCTCGCCGTGCGACTAAATGGTTATCGTTGAGCCACGACTACCTATCGAATGCTTTTGATAAATGAAATTTAGTATCGTTTGATTTTTGTATGCGTCAGTGGCATTATTAGTTCTTCCAAATTTTTATAACTTAGCCGTATAAATACTGTACTATTTTTGCGTTTATTAAAATAGTTAAAATACTAAAATAGTAGTTATTTTTTAATTTTATTTATTGACGATTGTGTGCATGTGCAGGTGGTCAAAATTTTTCCGAAAATTTGTGTGGCTTTCCGTAGTCTGATCTTTCAATTATTTAATTTTATATGATATATGGTCTATTTGTTAATGGGAAATTTTGAGAAGTAGCAATTTTTAAGAGAGATGAGATGAACTTACAATTAATTTTAAAAATACGTATTTGTATTTTAGATGTTTTAATAATATGAATTAGTTGAACTTAATAATCATATTTAAGTAATGTGGTTAAGTAAATGGTTATCGAACTCAAACTATGGGGTGAGAAAATTAAAATAAAAGTTTTACACGTGCCAATTTAAAAAAAAAGTTAACGATGTTTGTATTTTGTTTATGCTAATTCTCTTACATGTAGTTTTTATGAAGAAATATTTAATTTATTTTTTAAAGTAAATGCCAGTAAAAGTAAATGTAATTTTTAAATAGTAATATAAAGCACCTAATATAAATAATTTTGATTTATAATTTTTTATTTATATTTTCCTTCCATTACCCTGCATGCTTAGAAAATTAATAAATGTTTATATTTCATGATTTTAAAATTTGTTGTTAATATAACAAATTAGTTCTGTTATTATTATTATTTATTAAACCAGTCTTTGCTTAAAAAACATTAAAAATCATTTTCCTACATCCAAAATAACAAGTATTTTTTATAGACATACTATCCCTAACTAACTAAAGCCAAACAATAATATTCTTTGCTAATATCAACTAATACCAAAATATGGCAACAGCGCCCTTCATAATGTATTTTCTGTGTAAATACTAGCACCTCAATAAAAAAAATAATGTGTCCTTATCTATATCTGACTCCGCAAAAATCAAAGATGCCGGCTTCTTTCATAGCATTGCCACCGACCGCTGTCGGGTTTCTCGAAAGAAACCTACGTCGCCGGGCGACAACTAAAAATTCAGTTAATATTTTATTATAATCGATCCTGACGAATAAATGAATTTCATAAATGAATGAATTTAATAAATGAATGGTTTTTGCTGCCGAATTACTAGAATACAATATTTCAAGGCAGATGACGGATCTATTCGATAATTTTTATTCGAATAGTTTTCAACGAATGTTTTCTTACTAACTATCGAATTATTAGAATGAATTGCAACTATCGAATGTTTCGATAGTATTCATTCGATAGTTCCCACTACTAATCGAAATTGTCACCACCCTGTATAATTGTTCTGTGTATGTCCTTATAATTTAAGATATAAAAAATAGTTAAATCAGTTATTTAGTTCTTAAGTTTTTTTTAACATCTGTAACACAAAATATAGGTATTAAAACTTTATGATATGCTGCAACTGCTGCAACTACACATACCAATCTACTGTTCTATTCTTTCTACGGTTCTCAGTTATCTAATTCTTTATCCAATTCTTAAAATATCTTAAAGAACTATATTTTTAAGGTGGCTCATCTCTATAACTTTTTTGTTTTTCCAGATAAAGAAACGAGATTTGGTACGTTAGTAGGTATATGACATAAATGAGGATTGATGGGATGTATTCAATTGATTTGTATTGAATGCTGTTTCACCGTAAATAACTTCACCTTTTGATTTCACCCTCGGTATTTTTAATACTTTATTCGATAGAAAATGACACTCTGAATAATATGACATACCATATATCAACTTTTGACGTTTACGCATATGGTTTAACTAATCTTTTTATTCAAAGGGTTTAACTGGAAATTGTAACATGTGGTTCATAACGACAATTTGACTCGAAATACCAAATATTTTTTTGTTTTCACTCTTGGCTTTAGGTCGTTGGGGTTGCAAAGATGTTTCTAGATTTTGTTCATTATTTTTTTATTTTGTGACGACGTTTGGACAGTATATGTCTTTTTCAAGCCTCTTTAAGTACATAAAAACAATCAGTTAAAATCAATAAGATAAAATTTTAATAAAATAAAATTTTATGTACTTAAAGAGGCTTGAAAAAGACATATACTGTCGAAACGCCGTCACAAAATAAAAAAATAATGAACAAAATCTAGAAACATCTTTGCAACCCCAACGACCTAAAGCCAAGAGTGAAAACAAAAAAATATATAGTATACAGGTCAAAGAAACGAAACAAAAAAAAATACCAAATATGTGGTACCAAATTATTCGTAAAAAAATCTTTTCCTAAATATGCTAATGAGCCACCCTCGTTCCATTTTAAAAAATTGAGATATGATTAAAAATACGATTTGGGCATCTTTTAATCGACCAGGACATGCAACACACGAAAAACAATAGACAATTAAATATTTTTTTTTCAAGGACGCTTGAAATTAAAAATACGATTTTTTTAAGCACAAATGTCAAAAGTTGACATATGATATGCCATTCTATACAGAGTGTCATTTTCTATCGAATAAAAAAATACCGAGGGTGCCATTTAAAAATCAAAAGTTGTAGTCATTTCCGGTGAAACAGGGACTGATCGAAACGAATTCAATACGTCAATTAATCCTAATTTATGTCATATGCTAACATACCAAATCTCTTATCAGTTAGTAATCTCTTAATCTTATCAGAAAAAAGTAAAAAAGTTACAGGGGCGAACCGCTCTTGACATTGGAAACACCCGGTATATTATGATCTTGGCCCTATAAAATAATACCTCTTTATAAATAAATAAAATCAGAGAAGAAATTCAGTTGCAGTTATTATATATATTATAAATTATAATAAACAAAAGATGTTATCGTAGGGATTATAATAAAAAAGAAGAATATGAAATTATTGGGCAAACCTACAGTAAGATTAGCCATAGAAACGTGGCTAGGTTAGGCTAATCTTACTGTAGGTTTGCCCAATAATTTCAATCTTTTTTTTTATATTATTATATATACAGGGTGTTTCAAAACAAATGCGAAAAACTTCAGGGGGTGATTCCTTGTTCAAAATAAAGGGTAGTTTGCTTTATAAACGTTGGGTCAAAAGTCAACCATTAGGGAGATATCGCGGTACAAAGATGGCGGAAAAATAATGTTTTTATAGCACATGCAAAAAAAAAATAATTTTGATAGTTTGGTTTATTTAGAAACTTTTTTATCTCTTGTGTTTTTTTGATAAAACTCACCGATTTGCTATTAAAAAATAAAATGTAAAGCATTACATGTCAGGACAAAAAACATTTTTAGATAAAGAATCTAGTGGGCAGTTGTAATTTTTTTAGGAAATAATCTAGTCGGCCGCTGTCACTTTTTAGGATGTTTCTATTATTGTTTTATTTGACATTACCCTACTGCAATACACGTTATTATCTAGATTATTATTATTACATCATTTATTATCACTAGATTCTTAATCTAAAAATATTTTTAGTCCTGACATGTAATGCTTTACATTTTATTTTTTTAATTTCAAATCGGTGAGTTTTATAAAAAATACAAGAGATATAAAAAGTTTCTAAACTAAGTCCAGTTATCCACCATTTTTTCGCATGTATTTGATAAGATTTTTTTCTTTAAATTTCGTTAACAAGAATGATAGGGGTAGTTTATTTCAACCCCTTCCACTCATTTTAAAAAGTGGAAAAATTACCAGAAAGTGTGTTTTTCATAACAGTAATGCTTCCATAAAATTTCATTAGTCTATCTCTCTTTTCGTTTTCAAGATAAAAAATAAGAACATTATTTTTCCGCCATCTTTGTACCGCGATATCTCCCTAATGGTTGACTTTTGACCCAACGTTTATGAAGCAAACTACCCTTTATTTTGAACAAGGAATCACCCCCTGAAGTTTTTCGCATTTGTTTTGAAACACCCGGTATACTGTAAAATTATATTTTAGGAAAATTTAGACACGAAAGTATTGCACAGGGTGTTTTAAAGTTAAGGTTAAAAAACAATTCCTCGATTAATCCTGTATAATATGTCAAATACTAAAGTTTATAAAAAACTGAGTTTAGGAATTAAAGTCGGTATAATTATATAAAGCTTGTTAAAAAAATCATGAAAATAGGGCTAAAAATAACAAAAATATAACACTTTAAATTTGACCGAAAATTTCTCCGTTGCTTTTTTTGCATCTGAGTGTAGAGTGTAGATATGTAGTATGTACGAAGAGTATGTATGACAGTAATAGAATAAATAGATTTTTTAATCTGTAGAATTGATTGACATGATAATTTATAGTTTAAGTTAAAAGTGGATCGCTTTGGATAGTATCTCCTGGAGCATAATCATATAATTGTTGGTATTTAATAATGATATTTAATCATAGGTTTAACTTGTTAGAACATTTTTAGTTTAAATTTTAATCAAGTACATGTCTTTTTCCAAGAATGATCATAACAAATAAAAATAAATATTCTAGTCTGGTAATATGTATTATACCTGTATTTTATTAATTAAAAGTGTCCTTCATATAACAATAAACATATACATATGTAATCTACATTCAAAGAAGAAGTAATTGTAAGATTTTTACAATTAATCACTTATATTTATTTTCATTATTTTTCTGTTCAGCACAGACGTAATTTTATATTTATTTTTCTAGGTTGAAAGATACTTTAGCATCAAGGTCTTAAGTAGCAGAATTAGTCACAGGTGCATGTATGTATTAAGCCTCATACTCACCATGCGCTGATTCATCGATGTGTTGCATCCATAGACTTAAAATAAAATATAGACTACACTATTTACATCTCAACGCGGACAAACAACCTTTTTTGTACACATGTTTACTTCTGGGTACAGTCGACCGAGCCTTCCTCATCCAGCCTATGTTGTCACGTCTTTAATATTATCAATGTTTTTTTTCTTGTTATACACATATATTGAGATATTAATACTACAGTTTAATAAAGTAGGTTTTAATATTCCAGAGATGTATTAAATAGTCCTTATACTACTAAATTATAAGTCGGATACTGTTTAAAAAGGATAAGTTCTTTACAATATGACAACACCGATTAGAGGCGAGGGAGCCTATTCATTCATTTATTACCTTGTAGTACGTGTCGCACGTGTGCGGTAAAGCTTTGTTGCCGCTATCTCCCCGGCTGTATTAACGCATTTTCTTAGCTTGTAGTGCTTAAGTGTTTATTTTATTGACTTTTTCTGTTCAAGAACTATAAAATATGGTTCGCCAGTGCCAAATTTGCAAGAAATTTGACTTAAATAATCCATTTAAGTCTTGAAACGACTTTTGACCGGTAGGCAACTCTCAATTTACCCATTGGGAGTCAGTGGCGTTGTTGTAGAAAGGCGCTTATTTAGATAATATTTTAGTAAAATGTAAAATCTGAATTTTTTCTCTTACATTACATTATTTACTTACTTACATTGTAACAAAATCATAATTATAACCCTGTTAATAATTAATAATGTTTTTATTAAAAATATATTCCGGTTTATTCTAAAATTATCTTCAGAATCTAAAATAACATACAAGAATTTTAAAATGATATTACATTAGAAACATTATTTTTATATACCAGGTCGTCTCAAAGTGGCTCAACCCTATAACTTTTTTATTTTTTTCAGATAAAAAAAACAAGATTTGTATTAGTAAGGTATATGACATAAACCAGATTTATTGACGTATTCAATTGTTTTTTGGTCTCTTCCTGTTTCACCGAAATGATTACATCTTTTGATTTTTAAAGGCACCCTCTGTATATTGCTACTTTATTCGATAAAAAATGACTTGAACTGACTGAATAGAATGACATATTATATGTCAACTTTTGACATTGTCGCTTAAAAACAAATCGTATTTTAAATTTCAATCCAGGGTGCCATGGTGTTGTTAAAAACACTAAGTTTTAATCAAAGAGCCTTGGAAAAATAGTTTTGATCGTCTAATGGGTTTCGTGTCTTGTCTAAGCCGGTTAAAAGATGTATACAATACAAATCGTATTTTTAATCATACATATGTCAATTTTTTCAAATGGAACAAGGGTGACTCATTAGCATATTTGGAAAAAGCATTTTTTTATGAATATATTGATACCACACACTTGGTATTTCGAGTCAAATTGTCGTTATGAACCGCGTGTTATAATTACAATTAAACCATATGCGAAAATGTCAAAAGTTGACATATAATATGTCATTCTATTCAGAGTGTCATTTTCTATCGAATAAAGTAGAAATATACCGAGGGTGCCGTTTAAAAATGTTATAATTAAAAGTTATAGTCATTTCCGATGAAACAGGAAGTGACCAAAAACAATTGAATGCCTCAATCAATCCTAATTTATGTCATATACTAAAATGCTAAATCTTGTTTTTTTATTTGAAAATATAAAAAAATTATGGGGATGAGCCACTTTTGGGACGCACACGGTATAATAAAACAGTACCGAGTTAAATAAATGTAGTTTTCATTTTGTCCACTTCCTATCACCTTCGTTGCTTTAATGGAACAGATTTATGTTTTCTCTAATTTACATAATAAGACATCACTTAACCAGAAAAAAAAATACAACAATCATATTTTATTTTCTCTCCCTGTCGGCGATTCTATTATATCTGTGGAATAGATCCTGTTTTGATTAATATTAGGGGTTGTAAATGTTTGACTAAAATTAATAATTTATTATTAATTTCAAAAATTACGTAATTTCGATTATACAATTTCTTCTAGAATGTGTATTTTACTATTTTTATCCTTTTTGGACTCTAAGACGTTTTTTCTAAACTTTTATTTAAAAAACCTGTCCTAAATCTTAATAAAATATAAAAAAGTTTAAATACGATATATTTTAATTTAATTATAGCTTCATTAAAATAAAAAAATTACCCGGCTATGATACGGAGAGTTCAGGTGTACTTGAGAAACGAAAGTTTGTGTTGTGTTTCTCGGCAGAGTCGTCAGGGAACGACCGTTACGACAGAGACAACCTATCTATCGCTCGTGTCGCACTCGTTATAACCTAAAACAATAACACAACAATAACAAGACAGTGTCTGACCGCATGTTCCAGCTATTTATGAATGAGATGCTCAGTCTATATTTTATTTTAAGTCTATGGTTGCATCCATGTACGCATAGTGAGTATAAAGGGGTTCGTCGATTCGATGCGTCGCGGCATCCCTCGATACGATTCGTTAGTTCTTTAAAAAAAAATTAAGCGTTTTGCCCAAAATTTTGGTTTTCCCAAAAACCGACATTCCGCTGAACTGCAGGACAACACAGCGCATCGACAAGTAGTAATTTCCTTTTTCACCGGAAATGAGGGAAATGCATGTTTTTAAATAATGGTTTTAAAAAATAGTTAATATAATTACAAATTGAACAAAAAAAATCGTTGATATCGGTTAAGAAATGCCTCTAATATAAAATAAATAAATATTGTTAATTTAAATGGCCGGGCAAACGCTCTATACCGCGCCTTGCCGCTGTGACGTCACCCGCCGTTCTTCTGGTTGAGTGGAGCCAGACGCGTGTTTATTTTACACAGTTTGCTTTTAAACGCTGTTGAATCCGAGTCAAAATTTTAGTTATTTGTGTTAATTAATACATAATTAGTAGTGATATTTATAAATAGTAATGGATGAGCGAAAACAGAAAAAAATGGTCCAAGGCCAAAAGACAAACGTTAAATTATCCTCTATTTTTACGATTTATTGTTGTGAAGATCATTTTGATGTAAGTTCATATATTTATGTATATTGTCTTACATAGGTATATGAAATTTGAATGTATGTACTGGGTTATTCATTATATTTTGACACCCACATACAGCCTTAACTGCAAGTTTTAGAAGAAAACATTAAATAAAAGAGTTGCATGGTTTTTCATATACTCTCTTTTAAAATTAATTCTAGTTATACAGGGTGTCTCAAAAAAGGTGGTCCAGAAAATTGTAGGTATTTTTCGCTTTACAACTGTCAATATTTCGTAAACATTTGAAGATAGGTATAGGACATTATACATGAAATATATCTAGAATATCTAGAAATTTCCGAAGAATCCAAAAATATATAGGGTGTCTCACTTAAAAAAGTAACTTAATTTTGGCGTTTGCTTATGGGACACCTTATATAATATTTTCATTACTGATAAACAATTTATTTCCTATAATTTCGTAAAAAAAACAATCTTTAAAAATAACAAGGGAAAGGGGGTGTCAATATATAAAAAAATTCTTTTTCACGCTATGCTCTGGAGTTATTTTTCCACGTACTAAACAAATATTTTTGTCTCTTTTCACTTCTACATAACCTACAGCATTATCTCCATACGTCTCCCTACCTGATCTGAAAAATAAGTTTATAACATTAATATTTATAACTATATAAAAGTTCGTAACAGTAGGTACCTACTTATACTTAAATATGCCTCAGTACTACAAAGAATAAATGTTACATACCTCTCTGTTTTTTTCCTCGTAATTCAGCACCAATAAATTGGGAATTTGTATTTATAAAAGCAGCCAACATAAAAGCATCGACTTTTGGCAAGTTATCTGATTGTGCTTTTACAAACCCGGAATCTGCCATTACTTAAAAAATTCTCAGAACACACAACACATACAAATAATAACTGCACAAAAAAGCATAAAAAGCTCCTTCAATCAACGCTAAAAGCAACAAAAATGTCTTAGTACGCCACGTAAATACGTACATAAACGGAACACGTCTGGCTGCTGCTGGCCATCGCGCGTCGACGAGAACGGCGGGTGACGTCAGACCAATAGAATATCGTTTCAATTCGCGAGGCGTCGTTTGCGTTATCCATAGTATTTATGGCCCGTTTTATAAAATTGTGGTACTGCTTTCAAGAAAAAAGGTTTTTTTTGCATTTACACATATTTATTCTAATAAATTGAACAGTTTCTGGCGAAAAATAAAATATATGCATCTTCCTCATTACTACAACTTTTGATTTTTAAATGGCATGCTCTGTATTTTTTTTACTTTATTCGATAGAAAACACCGCTCTGAACAGAATGGCATATCATATACAGGGTGACAATTTGAAAACGAACAGTATTTAATATTGCCTCTACCGATGATAGTATGAAAATTTGGCGAAACACGTTAATTTACAAATCAAGGGGGACAATTTTTGAGGCATTTGTTGTCGTGTTACTTTCAATCCCTTGACCCCCAGGGCACCTACCCCTAAAATTTTAAATGCAACCCCTATTTCTTTTGCCATTTTTGTGTTTCTTATAGAATTCTATAAATATAAAAATACAAATATAATACAAATAAAGCATTAAAGAAATGAACAATATTTGTCGTATAAATTTTTTTATTTTTCAGTATTGTATATTAATCAGTATTGCTCTCTTTAAAATGTTTTGCAAAACTCGGGAAAACATCGGGGAAACAATTTGAATTTTATATGGTACCCTCGGTATTTTTTTACTTTATTCGATAGAAAATGACACTAGAATTTCATTGACTGACATCTTATACGTCAAATTTTCTGACATTTTTGCTTAAAAATGTATGTGTAAATTTTAAATTTCAATCTAGAGTGCCATGGCTGTATTTATAGCGACATTTTGATTCAAATTACTAAGCATGTGGTACCAAATCATTCATAAGGAAAGGCTCTATCCAAATAAGCCAATGAGCCACCATCCAAAAATTGAGTTATGATTAAATATGGGATTTGAACATATTTTAACCGGCCAGGAAAACTTACGAAATACACTAGGTTGTATCAAATCTATTTTTCCAATGCTTCTATATTAAAAATTGGTGGTTTTAATACAACCATGACACTATAGATTGAAATTTAAAATGTTGTTTTTAAGCGAAAATGTCAAAAGTTGACATATATGATATGTCATTCTATTCAGAATGTAATTTTCTATCAAGTTAAGAGTTAAGTAATAAAATTGGCGCCGGGAGACACGTATAGCCGCCCATACTAAAATATGTTAATAAATAGTTGGTAGGCAGTTCTTTTAGTTTCAAAGTAAACGAATTTTTCCAATTTTGGTTCGCGGTTATTTCCCCTATCCGCCACCTGGGGTCGCGTCCGATGGGAGTTTGGAGTTCTCCACACGGATTTTCTCAAAAACGGACTACGGAAATACGGAATATCTCAAAAACTGCGACTTTGACTGATTTTTACAGATGTTATTACAAATTTTGTTGCAAATATTATTCCTAATCTTAAATTGAAACTTGAATTTTTTAAAATTTTAAACCCCTCACATACCCCCTTACCAACCCACACGGATTTTCTCAAAAACGGACTACGGAAATACGGAATATCTCAAAAACTGCGACTTTGACTGATTTTTACAGATGTTATTACAAATTTTGTTGCAAATATTATTCCTAATCTTAAATTGAAACTTGAATTTTTTAAAATTTTAAACCCCTCACATACCCCCTTACCAACCCCCCACCCCCACCAAAAACTAAAGGCCAGATTCTCGGGTGCCACCGAGGGTGCCACAGTATTTTTGTGCCAAATTTGGTTAAAATTGGTTTAGCGGTTTTTGAGTTATCGTGTTACAGACGGATAGACGGACAAACAGACACCATATGACCCAAATAACTCATTTTGAGTGAAATTAAAAAAAAACATACCTGTTGGTACCAAACCACTTACAAATCAAAAGTTGTAATTTTCGGTGGAACAGGAAGTGACCGACACTAATGGATTACGTCAATCAATCCTGATTTATGTCATATACTAACATACCAAATCTCGTTATTTTTATCTGAAAAAATAAAAAAAATATAGGGGGTAAAGCAACTTTTGAAAAACACCCGGTATATGCATTAAGAGGTAGGATATCCTTTATAACAAAACTCTATAGTACAATGAAAAGGCGTAACATCGTCATGGTCACTACGATCAATTTTGAATTTAAATCATAACTTATGTTTTATAACATTAATTATATTATAGCAATTTTTAATAGTTTACTATAGGTTCATTGAAACAGGGGCTGCTAGTTACCAATAATGGCGCTGCAATAACAAAAGAACAGAATTGAAAGCTTATAATAGCTGTGATAATAGGTTATAATGTAGAGGATAATAACTATTTGGAATGTAAATCGGAGAGAAGTTTTATAGGGTAAGTCTTAAATAAATACAAATATTTTCAGAGCTGGTAGATCTCGATAAAGGAAACATATCTTCCCTTTACCGTTTTTCAAATGAGCCCAAAATAGCTGAGCTATTTTACTTTGAAAATTAAAAGAAAAATGATTTTGTGCTTGAATTTTTTGAACTACTGGAGTTTTTCTGGGTTTTCATTCCTCTAAATTTAATCTGCTGCTTATGTTGACACACTATGAAGATATTCTATTTTTCAATTAAAAAAAAATAAATAAAATACAATTTTTTTCTTAAAAAATTCAGAATTTTCAACATTTTTTTCGCGAAAAAAAATTCGTGTTCCTGGGATCGAAATACGGGGTGTCCCAATATTCCGTGGACGTAGAATTACGACGTATTTTTGCGATCAAAGTAAGTTCAATGGAAACAATTTACCTCTATACAAAAGTGCTTCGTTTGTCCGTTAGAGGGCATCAAATTTTAAAAAAATAAACACATTTTTTCACACATTTTAAAAACCGTTATTCCGATTTGAATGGGATTTTGGGTGTGTATGTTTTGTGCTTTAACATTTGCCTTTTACAAAATCAAGAGAAATCAGGGAAAGGGTGAAAACTATCCCTACCCCTATATAAATATTAGTATAAATATTTTCCAGTCAACCGACGACCGATTTTTTAGTCGACCATACCAACAGGTCTGGTAGGCTATTAAGATCGGCAAAAAAAGTTTTTTTTGCACTCAAAGTGAGTTATTTGGGCCATAAATAACCTAAATACAAAATATTTTCACGGTGTCTGTCTGTAACACGATAACTCAAAAACCGCTAAACCGATTTTAACAAAATTTGGCACAAAAATACTGTGGCACCCGAGAATCTGGCCATTAGTTTTCGGTGGGGGTGGGGGGTTGGTAAGGGGGTATGGGAAGGGGTTAAAAATTTTAAAAAATCGTAACTCCAAAATTACAGTAGCTGGCGAATCGCGGTTTTCAACTTAAGATTAGGAATAATATTTGCAACAAAATTTGTAATAACATCAAAATCAGTCAAAGTCGCAGCTTTTGAGATAATTGAAACTAAAAGAACTGCCTACCAACTTTTTATTAACATATTTTAGTATGGGCGGCTATACGTGCCTCCCGTCGCCAATTTTTTTTTCGTAAAATGGTTCTTCTAATATTTACTGCATTTTTAGTTTCTAGAAAAAAAATCAAGCTATGGACGGGCATACAATTTATTATGGTTTAATAATGTAGTAGGCAAAAATATGGAATTTTATGTTAGTATAACAAATTATATTTGACAATTAGCTTCATAAATAATAGCTTAAAAATATAATAAATTTTAGATTAATTAAGGTTTGGGTTTATTTTTGATTGATGCTCTCTAACGGACAAACGAAGCACTTTTGTATAAATGTAAATTGTGTGCAATTAATTTATTTTGATTAAAAAAATACGTAGTTCTTATATGCCCACGGACTATTGGAACTACCTGTATATTTTGTAGGTCTGCTGTGGAAAAATAAATTTTCCAAAAAAAGATTCCAAAAAGAAAATCTGTCGTCGGTGGGAGATGGAAAATATTTACACTAAAATTTATGTAGGGGTAGGGGTAGTTTTCATCCTTCCTGTAAATTTTCTTGATTTTTGTGAAAGTCAAATGTTAAAGCACTTAGCAAAACATAGACACCCAAATTCTTATTCAAATGGGAATAACGGTTCTTAAAATATCTGAAAAAATGTGTTTATTTTTTTAAAGTTTGATGCCCTCTAACGGATAAACGAAGTACTTTGGTATAGAGGTAAATTGTCTCCAATGAACTTATTTTGATTCCAAAAATACGTTGTAACTCTATATCCATGGAATATTGGGACACCCTGTATGCCACCCTTAAAATTTTCTGAACTTATACAGGGTGGTCCGAACTGTATTCCGGAAACTTCGGCAGCATATTCTGCAGATAAAAATATGTCAAAAAGTTCGTATAAATGTATGTCCTAAAATGCTTAGTTTTGGAGATACAGGGTGTAGAAGTTTCATTTTTATTTCGATTTTTTCCAAATAATTTAAACGTCAATATTTCGTTGAACATTGGTGTCTGGGAGTTTTTTGACATGAGAAATTTGATTTTGATGTCAATTTGACTCCTACTTATTGAGGGCCTACCTACCTATTTTTTTTTAACTGGTTTGAAGAGTAATAACTTTTCGCCCGTACCTGTATAAAAGTATTGAGTAAAAAATGTACATTTACGACGTTTTTTACGTAAAAAAGTCTCTTGGTAAAAATGGCTATGAGTAATGGTTCTCGAAATATTTGGAATCTCAATTATCAATACATGTCAACCTTGACATAAATTAAACATGTTGACTAAATAGTTATTAGACTGAAATCATAAATTTGAAATGATTTTGTGTCAAAAGTCAACAGAAACTGTATTATCATCATCTTTTCGAAGAAAAATGTATGATTAATTTAAAAAAAATAAAAAATTTAAAAATTTATCATTTCAGTCAAATCACTATCTACTCAACATGTTTATTTTTTGTCAATAATGACATGTATAGCCTATTTCCATTTAAAATATCTTGAGAACGGTTGCTCGTAGCGATTTTTACCAAGAGACATTTTTTGCGTAAAAAATCACGAAAATGTATATTTTTCCTCTCAATAGTTATATACAGGTACGAACGAAAAGTTATTACTCTTCAAAACAGTAAAAACACATGTTTTCATTTTTATTTCACTTTTTTCTAAATAATTTCTGAAGTAACGTCAATATTTGGATGAAAATTGGTGTCTGGGAGTTTTTTGACATGAGAAATTTGATTTTGATGTCAATATGACTCCTACTAGTAGAGGGCACCACCTACATGTGTTTTAACTGTTTTGAAGCGTAATAACTTTTTGTCCGTACCTGCATAAAACTACCGGGCGAAAAATTCTACATCTCTGTGACTTTTTACGTAAAAAACATATCTTAGTAAAAATCGCTACGAGCAACCGTTCTTAAGATATTTATAATGGAAATAGTCAATACATGTCATTATTGACGAAAAATAAACACGTTGAGTAGATTTGAATCTGAGTTATTTCACTGAAATAATAAATTTGGGAAATTTTTATTTTTTTTAAATTAATCATAAATTTTTCTGCAAAAAATGATGATAAAACAGTTTCTGTTGCACTTTCGGCACAAAAATATTTCAAATTTATGATTTCAGTCTAATAACTATTTAGTCGACATGTTTAACTAATGTATTGATAGTTTCGATTCCAAATATCTCGAAAACGATTACTCGTAGCGATTTTTACCAAGAGACCTTTTTTATGTAGAAAACGTCGTGGATGTATATTTTTTTACTCAGTAGTTTTATACAGGTACGGACAAAAAGTTATTACTCTTCAAACCGGTTAAAAAATACGTAGCGGGCGCCCTAGTATGGCACTAGTAAGAGCCATATTGACATCAAAATCAAATTTCTCATGTCAAAAAACTCCCAGACACCAATTTTCAAATGTTTTCAATGTCAAAAAACTCCCAGACACCAAATATTGACTTTACTATTAAATTATTTGGAAAAAATCGAAATAAAAATGAAACTTCTGCACCCTGTATCTCCGAAACTAAGCACTTTGGGGCATACATTTATACGAACTTTTTTACTTATTTTTATCTGCAGAATATGCTGCCGAAGTTTCCGGAATACAGTTCGAACCACCCTGTATACGAAATAATACTAACCTATAATTTAGAACAAATATAATTTTCGTAGTATTAAGAAGGAAGAATTAAGAATCAATATTCATATTTCAAGTAAAATCAAAATTGAACAACGCATTATTTGGTCGCATTTCAATAGAAAGCATAAATACATATTTTCAAACCTTTGTTTTATAAATGTTAACTAAATGTTACCCTTGATACAATTCAGGTTATTATTCATAGTAATTTAAGCGACTCCAATTAATTTTATTATCCGAATATGACGAAACAACCTGAACCAAATCTTAACATTAATAATTGTTAGTAACAAATTTACTTATAACAATACCTAGATTTAGAGAGAAAAAGTATTTTGATATATTGGAAAACGCGTTATATCTTAGATTATCGTTACATAAAGTGTCAGTAGACTAGAAAGGTTGCGTATTAACTAGGCCATTGTCATTAACTAGTTATGCAATCCTTCTTTTAACCCTATCATGGTGTGGAAATGAGGGGGGAGAAGTAGAGCGTCATCAGCAATGATGGGCGGTGGGTAAACAAAAACCAACAACCAACAACGGGTAGGTAAATAAAATTTGGGTAATTGAAAAAATGAAGACTTTAACCCCCTGTAGCTATATACGAAACAAAGTGGAATCGGAGCTAAAAGTGGCTCACCCCTAAACTTTTTTATTTTTTCAGTTAAAAAACGAGATTTGGTATGTTAGTTTATGACATAAATTAGGATTGATTGACGGTATTCAATTGTTTTCGGTCACTTCCTGTTTCACCGAAAATGACTACAACTTTTAATTTTTAAATAGCACCCGGTATTTTTTTACTTTGTTTGATAGAAAATAACACTCTGAATAGAATGACATATCATTTGTCAACTTTTCTCATTTTCGTATATGGTTTATTTGAAATTATAACATGTGGTTCATAACTGAAAATTTGACTCGAAATATCAAGTGTGTGGTATCAAATTATTCGTAATAAAATGCTTTTTTCAAATAGGCTAATGAGCTACCCTCGTTCCATTTGAAAAAATTGAGATATGATTAAAAATAAGATTTGGGCATCTTTTAACCGGCCAGAACAAGCCACTAAAAACATTAGAGGATCAAATCTATTTTTCCAAGGCTCCTTGATTAAAAATTAGTGTTTTTACATAGTCATGGCACTCTAGATTGAAAGTTAAATACGATTTCTTATTAAGCGACAATGTTAAAAGTTGACATATTATATGTCATCGTATTCAGAATGTCATTTTCTATCGAATAAAGTAAAAAAATACTGATGGTGCCATTTAAAAATTATAATTTGTATAATTAAAAACAATAAATACGAATAAAAAAACGATTTGGTATGTTAGTATATGACATAAATTAGGATTGATTGACGTATTCAATTATTTTGGGTCACTTCCTGTTTCACCGGAAATAACTTCAACTTTTGATTTTTAAATGGCACCCTCGGTATTTTTTTTATTTTTTTTACTTTATTCGATAGAAAATAACACTCTGAATCGAATGACATATTACATGTCAATTTTTGACATATTTGCTCCAAAACAAATTGTATTTTAAATTTCAATCTAGAGTGCCATGGCTGTGTTAAAAATACTGATTTTTAGTTAAGGAGCCTTGGAAAAATAAATTTGGTCGTCTAATGTTTTTAGTGTCTTGTCCTGGCCGGTTAAAAAATGCCAAAATCGTATTTTTAATCATATCTAAATGTTTTCAAAAGAAGCAAGGGTGGGTCATTAGCTTATTTGGAAAAAGCATTTTTTTACAAATAATTTGATACCACACACTTGGTATTTCGAGTCAAATTGTCGTTATGAACCGAAAGTTACAATTTCAAATAATCCATATGCGAAAATGTCATTCTATTCAGAGTGTCATTATCTATCGAATAAAGTAAAAAAATTCCGAGGGTGCCATTTAAAAATCAAAAGTTGTAGTCATTTCCGGTGAAACCGGAAGTGACCGAAAACAATTGAATATGTCAATCAATCCCAATTTATGCCATATACTAACATACCAAATCTCGTTGTTATATCTGAAAAAATAAAAAAGTTATAGGGGTGAGCCACTTTTGAGACGCACCCGGTATAAATCAAAAACATATCAATATAAAAATAATAAAATTAAAAACATATATACCTAAAATAATAAAATTAAAAACATATAAATCAAAAACAATTGAATACATCAATCAATCCTAATTTATGTCATAATACACTAACATACCAAATCTCTTTTTTTAAATGAAAAAAATAAATAGTTATAGGGGTGAGTCAAGTTAGGCTTTATGTGACAAATTTGTGTACAAGGCTTTATGCGACAGAAACATTTTTTTAAGTCAGCTTTGGAAAAAACATTTTCTCCTCAAAAAGTATGAGCAGTGGCGTTTTTTTTACAAGAGACAACAAATGGTAGTAAATACTAGAAGGGTCATTTTAGGGAAAAAAATCGGTCTTCGGTGGAATTGGTAAATATTTCTGTTAAAATATATGTGAGGGTGAGGATATTTTTAAACCATCCCGTACTTTCATCTTGATTTTTGTGAAAGTCTCATTAGCAAAATGTAGGCACCCCAAATCTCATTCAAATCGGGATAACGGTTCTTCAAAAAACTTAAAAATGTGTTGATAGTTTCTGTTCGATAGTTCTCATTACTAAACTGTATTCAAATTCAAAATGCACCAGTATAAACAAATGCACAGTGCGTGATCAGCACGTGTCAGGCGAGAGCCAGCGGCGAAATCTACCCTGATTGGCCGGCCGGCCATAGAGCCGTTGGGGTAGGCGGTTGAAATTTTTTACAGGGTCGGCTTGCATAGTGCGTTAAGGAATACTGTTTGATAAAATAAAAATGCTTTTTAAATTTATTTCCAACCAAGCGAGTAAAATCAGAACGGTCAACTATTTCAATAATAATTGTTGATCACTTTGTACAAGTTACAAGTTACAAATAGAGAAAATAATATTTATGTTTGCATAAAATATTTTTACAATTAGTACACACGTCCCTACTACAAAAAGTCAAAAGTTATATATTTTATATAAAATTATTATTTTGTAAATGTTAATAAAATTATAAATTTTGTAAATCTAATGTTAATAAATGTTATGTTTAAAAATATTTATTTTTTATTTGACTAGTTTTTCAAAAAAAAAATGTCGTTATACTTTAAAACGGATAATACAGCAGGCTACGAAAGCAAGTTAAATCTAAGTGATTTTTTGTCAACTAAAATGTATTAAATTATGTTATAATGCAATTGGTCTTTTAAATGATGTAAAAACGTTTGCATCATTGCATTTTTTGCAAATAGTATTATAGAAACAGATACCTATTTATACAGATATTCAGATATTGCTGTCAATAATGGAAATAAAAAAAATCAGTAGTATCAAATAAAAAGATAATTATTTTAAAGGACAAATTAAGCCCTTTTAAAAAACACCAAATTTGTTAAAATCGGTCGTGCCAAAGAGTAATGTAATGTTTTAATATTCCCGCCCCCTTCCCACCACTTTATTTCTCTAATTATATGCAGTTTGATAATAATTAAAGGTAATTATTGAGAAAACTGGAAATCGCGTCCGATTTTCACCAAAATTGGTATACACCCTATTTTGAGGTCGTAGATTACGAATCTGAACATTTTTCCTGACAGTCTCTTACCGTTTTTCAGAAAAACGGAAAATAGTTTCAACATAGAATTTTACTTAATTTCTCATATTTTTAAGGTTTTCTAGCACATATTTCGTTAGGTATTCACTAAACAATGAGGTTTTTGCTATTTTCTGTTACTTTTTTAACCAATTCTATGCATAATAGAGGAAAATTTGCTAAAATAAATTTGTAAACAATCTGAAAATGTTGGGTTATGTGTTTCTGGCATTTAGAGCAACGTTGCCAATGCTGAACGTAAATTTAGCGTGTTTTTTTCGCTCATTCTGGGATTACGAAAGGCGGTCGCCTGAGGAACGGCTCCTTCCTATAACTACTATTTTACCAACGAGATCTGACTATTTATAACCACGAAGTGGCACGAAAGAGTTTTGTTTGCATTGGTTACAACTTCTATGCGGAGGGTGTTAATCTTTTTTAGTTATATTATATAAAAAAATTAACCCCCTCCGCACAGAAGTTGAAACCAATGCAATCAAAACTCTTTCATGCAACTTCGTGCTTATAAATAGTATTTATATAACTTCTTTGCGAAGGGGTTAATCTTTTTTTAATATAATATAACATAAAAATATCAACCCCCTAAGCATATAAGTTGAAAGCAATGTAATTAAAACTCTTCCGCGTAACTTTGTGGATATAGGTATATTTAACTATTGTTAAATCTCATAATAGGTAATTTATTTAAAATCCCTAATCACCCGAAAAAATTCAAATATTTGTCTCTCTCATTACATAGGAGAGAGAAAGAAAAATATATGAAATGTCAAACTTCCATCTGGTCTCAGTTTTCTTTGTTATTTTGTTAAGAAAATTGTTTTTCAGTAAAATTTTGGACATTTTTCAATCCTCAATCAAGTGTGGTTTTTAGATAAACTATGATATAATAAAAATATAGTGAAATTATTACTTTATAGGGCTGAAATAAAGAAAAATTCAATGTTGAAATTATTTTCTGTTTTTCTGAAAAACGGTAAGAGACCGCTGGTTGGTTAGGTTTGGTCAGATTCGTAATCTACGACCTCAAAATAGGGTGTATACCATTTTTGGTGAAAATAGGACGATTTCCAGTTTTCCCAATAATTACCCATTTATATCATATAAATTTCTATCATAAAATATAAACAATAGTAAAAAGAAATCATAAAAATATACATAATAATTTTATGATTTGAAATATCCGACCTTAGTGCGGTCTGGTTATATTACTACAGCGTTCCTGTTCACGTGCTTGCCTCATGTCTCTGTTTACGTTTGGTGCATCTTGGGGTTGAATTTACTATAGTTGATATATTCTTCTGGTTATCAATTGTACGTCATCTGTACGTATACCGAGTGCGTTTCAAAAGTGGCTCACCCCTATAACTTATTTATTTTTCAGATAAAAAACGAGATTGGTATGTTAGTATATGACATAAATTAGGATTGATTGACTTATTCAATTGTTTTTGGTCACTTCCTGTTTCACCGGAAATGACTACAGTTTTTGATTTTTAAATGGCACCCTCGGTATTTATTTATTTTATTCGATAGAAAACGACATTCTGAATAGAATGACATACCATAATATGACAACTTTTGACATTCTCGCTTATTAAAAGATCGTATTTTAAAATTCAATCTAGAGTGCCACGGCTATGTTAAAAACACTAATTCTTAATCAAGGAGCCTTAGGAAAAATAATTCTTCTAATGTTTTTAGTGTCTTGTCCTGGCCAGTTAGAAAATGCTCAAATTGTATTTTTAATCGCATCTCAATTTTTTCAAATGGAACGAGGGTGGCTCTTTAACATATTTGGAAAAAGCATTTTATACGAATAATTTGATACTACACACTTGGTATTTCGAATCAAATTTTTGTTACGAAATGCAAGTTATAATGTCAAATAAACCATATGCGAAAATGTCAAAAGTTGACATGATATGTCATTCTATTCAGAATGTTATTTTCTAACCAGTGAAGTAAAAAAAAAATACCGAGGGTGTCATTTAAAAATCAAAAGTTGTAGTCATTTCCAGTGAAACAGGAAGTGGCAGAAAACAATTGAATACGTCAATCAATCCTAATTTATGTCATATGCTAATATACCAAATCTCGTTTGTTTATCTGAAAAAATAAAAAAGTTATAGGGGGTCCTTTTAATTTTGAGACGCAGCGCACCCGGTATAATATTTAGGTTGTTGTCTTAAGGTTCGTCTTCGTTTATTATTGGATACCTATTTATTAATTGGAAGATTTTCTCATATACAGATACCTATATTACTTTATGCATGCATCACTTTTTTAAGATACGTAAATTTCATGTAGGTATAGAATACCTAAAACAAGATCATAATTTATTTAGTATAAAATTACTGGCTTATGAATAGTATTCAATTTAATTTGCATACCAGGTAGGTAGATATCTTATATAGGTATCTTTCTTCTTTTTTTATACATTTCCCTCACTATTTCTTTCTTTTTCATATTGGTACCACGGCTAAGGGTATTGCGGCGGGTTGCTGTTGGCTACCTCCGCGGCTGTTCTGGACGAAATCCTGGACGACTCTGGTTCTTGGCTGCAAATTGGGGCTTTAGGCTCCCGTTTGCTCCTTTTATTTTCCATCTTTTATTTTCGTTTCTTCATCAATCTTTTTTTTCCATCTCCTGGGTTTCACACGGCGCCTCGTTGCATCGTTTGCTTCCTGGTTTTTTTGTGTTTTGGGATCGGTTTCTTCGCTTCCTGATTCCTTACCGTACTGATGAAGCCTGAAGGCAGTTACATCAGTGTGTACTAGTGTAGGATGAGTGTAGGTGTGGTTGTGTGAGTGTGCGTGTCTGCACTGGTGTACACTGGTGTATACGGTTACGAGTTGTTGAGGGCTGAGCCGTATAATAATATAGACATATAATTTCTGGTTCTTGTTAATGTTCAAGTGTCTGTTCTCAGACGTGTCAAGTTAGGCCTATCTTATTGAAGTATTAATTATGGTTCCTACTATACATATCTCACCTATTAGCCTACTATTTTTGTCATTGTTCTTATAATCTTGTTCAATTATAGGTACCCGTTACAAAACCATAACAAAGAACAGTTACAGCAGTAACATTCGTATGCACAGTTACCAACCAAATATCTAGCTCCTTACTTAAATTAAACAGTTCCAAAACTACATTTTGGGAAAGTTGAAGTAGTTCAATAACGCCCTTTCTAAATTTAATACTTTCAATCATGCTTAATTTCTTCTATTTTTATGTTAAATGAAATAAAATATATTTAGGTATAAGTTTTATGAAAAGATATCATAATAATATGGAAGTTATTGCTAGAAATAGTTTCAAGTACACATCGAATATAATACAAACATTAAATAAATCAAAACTTAATCTTAAATATTTCTTATCTTTGCCAAGACATAATATGGCGAAATGAGACGATATTCTTAGCACATACTAAATTTTTGTAGCCTATTCAGTGGAAAAAAATCTATATTTCTCTATTACTTACCAGAATACACTAGTGCAGGTTTTCTATAATCCGTGTCTATGGTTATATCCAATTGAAATAAACTAAGACTACACCATTATATCGCATTTTTCTTAGTAATATGTACCTTCTTTATATTTTTTATGTTAGCAATTATAAGTAATTATATTTCAGTTGATTACTAATAGGGCATAAATAAAAAAGAAAAAAAGCCTTGAAGTTTTAAATTCAGAATCCACCTGACAATCTACAGATATGTTACTGAGAATGATATATATATATGGAGATGGATATGGAGTTATATATAAAGGCACCCTGCTTCATTTATCTAAAATATCTTCAGCGTTATAATGTTGTCGCATCGTTTGAAAAATTGGTCAAAGAATGCATAGAGAAGCTGAATAGATTAAGCAAAGAAAAAAGTCCTCCTACTCTGGGTGCCTGCTCACTAAGGGATAGAAGGCAATGAAAAAGCAAATGATCTAGCTAGAAAAGGAGCGAACACTCCACTAACTGGACCAGAACCGTTCTGCTTTCCAAGTGGTAAGCAACTCAAGGCGGAACTCAAGAACTTGGAAGACTCCATCCGCAACCTGGAATGGGAATCTTGCAACGGTCTAAGACACTCGAAGAAGTTTCTGAGGGCTTACGACCAAGAAAAATCAAAGATCTTCCTGGATTTAAGTAAGAACAATCTTCGGATTGTCACGGGGTTTTTAACAGGACACTGTCTTAGTAGATTGAAACTAAGAAAAAACGGCGAATGCAGATTCTGTGGGGAAAATGGGGAAACACCAGTACCTACACCTCATCACTGAGTGCGCCGAGGCGACAACCATTCGTGCCATGAACTTTGGTACGACTGATATTGGAGATGGAGAACTACCCTCTATAAAACCGTCCCAGATACTGGTTTTTGTCAAAGCCCTGGGACTGTATGATGAGTTATAACTCAAGAAAGGGGGACATAATAGATCTGTAAGGTAGGTGTAATTAACCCCCCTCCCCCTCATTCTAAATTCTAAAAAAAATCATTTGAAAAATGGTAGAATCTTTCTTATTTTAAATGGAACACACTTTCACACTTTTAAATGGAACACATTTTTGGAAACTACTTTCATATCTCATAATTTTTCTATTATAGTAACATCTATCTTTAGACATTTTTTGAGATAATAAATAAAACATACCTATATGCAAAAATTGACAAAAACATGTTAAAATTGAACCTTTTAAAAGTTGAAATTTCGTTTATAAGTTAATGAAAGTCGACATATTCGATCTGTCTAAATCAACTGATTGGATATTACACAAGTAGAGCAAGGAAATTATTTATTTCCGTTTGTTATAAAATTGCTCAAATCTTTTTTCTTTTAAATTTAGCCCTATCTATATTATTTAAAAAACTAAAAGACAGATAAGATTCACGGCGATGGGACGTTAGACGTTTATGGAGAACCAGTAATAGATTTTTTTTGAAAATTTCTCTCTATCTTTCTAAAATATTTTCAGCATTACAGTGTTGCCGCTTCATACTAAAAAGTGGTAGTATCTTTCCTATTTTAAATGGAACACCTAGTATATTATTACAATTTTGGAAACTACTTTCATATCTCATAATTTTTCTATTATAGTAACCTATATCTATCTTTAACATTTTTTGAGATAATAAATAAAACATACCTATATGCAAAAATTGCCAAAAACATGTTAAAATTGAACCTTTTAAAAGTTGAAATTTCGTTTATAAGTTAACGAAAGTCGACATATTCGATCTGTCTAAATCAACTGATTGGATATTACACAAGTAGAGCAAGGAAATTATTTATTTCCGTTTGTTATAAAATTGCTCAAATCTTTGTTATTTGAAATTCAACCCTATGTATATTATTTAAAACATCAAAAAACTGATAAAATTGCTTTTCAACGATGTATCACGTTCCTATACCTAAACCTTACGGTTTCTTAAGTAGAGCTATTAACCATCAATAATTCTATTATTACAGTATCATTTCAAAAATTTCCTTACCATGACAATTTTAGAAATTTAGCAAGTCTAATTGATACAATATAATATAAGTTTAAATATTTGTCATAGTAACGTTTAAACGAAACAATTATAATAAAATTATTATCTTTTAAATGGCTTTGCTGAAGAAACCAGAAGTTTTAGGTATAGGAACATGATATATCGCTGAATAACAGCTTTATTTGTGTTTTAATTTCTTAAATCATATACACAGACAGAGCTGCAAGCTCCCAAAAAACTTAAGTTTTTTTTTATTTAAATCATTTTTCGAAAGCTGATTTAAGACTCAAGTTTTAAGTTTTTTTCGAAATGATTTGTGATTTAAATCTTTATTCCGAATAGAAAAAGATTTAAGTCTTTTTAGAAAAGACTTAAGCCATTAAAAATATTTAAGTCTTTTTAGAAAAGTCAGATTTTTATATATTTTTATGATAAATTTTTAACAGCAGCATTTTTTTAAAACTGTTAGGCGGCAGTCAAGCAGCAGAATAAAGAAACAATTACAACCACTAGTAAATAAAATGTTAGTTTTTCGGAATCAGTTTTCTGTTGTCTGAGTTTCAGAGTCTGTTGTGTCTTTCAAGTGAATCCCCGACTCCGTTTTGTAACCCGAAAGACGAACGAAAGAAATTTATCTCGAATATATTGAAGAGCACCTTAAAATCCCCCAGCCCCTTATAAACCTTAATATATTACACACATAGTGATTAAAACACATCACCATTTTTTAATAGACATGTATTCGATGACATCTGTCTGTAATGGATACAATAAAGTACTACAAAATCGGTTAAATTTTATAAAAAAAAACATATTTTTGTGTTTGTAGTTGTTCTGAAAATTAACCGTTTTATTTTATGTGGTTTTAGTCTCATCTGTATCTACAATAAATTAAGGTACAAAATACTATTAAGGTTGCCTACCCCTCAAACAAAGATTTTCCTAGATATTTTCATTTAAATGATTTGATCTGAGTAGATCTTTATTAATTGATAAAATCTAGCTGATATGTCTGACGTTACTTCAACATAGCTGTTTAATTAGTCTAACTTTAACAACTAGTTAAAACAAAAAAAATTCTCAGAAATTTGCCGAAAATGCAAACTTATCCTACATCAGAGAAAATTGATATGATTCTATTAGTTGGTGAATGCAGTGTGCATTCAAATTATTGTGACTGCTTTTCGAGGTAGAACTCCACATAATGCCTTTTAAAATGAAAAGATCCTTTTGAAAAGACATTTTATGCAGTTAACAGGAAAGGAAGCATTTTGAGCATTTGATTTCATCTAGCTAATTTTTGTCACATAATTATAGGTTTATTTCTAGTTTTAATTCTGTAATAATTGAAATATGTTTTATACGCGTATCTTTTTTTACCGTTGAGTATTTTACTCTACAATCTTTAACTTTTGTTAAATTAACAAAAGATATATGACACAGCCATCTAGATTTTTTTCAAATAATAAAGATCTACTGACGCAAAATCATAAAAATTAAAATATCTAGGAAAATATTTGTCTTAGGGGTAGGCAACCTTAATAAAATTTTGAAGATATATGAATTTCCCATTGAACACCGGAAAAATATAGTGGATGTTCCACTTAAAATAAAGGAGTAACTTGCTTTTAAAAGTGACTAATGTTCCATATTAATTTTGTCTCACCCTGTATAACTTTTCGGATCAAATTTAAATTTTGTTTAACATACAATAGTTACTGTAATTAAATATCAGACTATATAAGGTCAACTAAAATTTAGGTAGCTGTTATCGAAATTTAAAATTTACTCTTTATTTTCACAAAATTTAAAATATGTCAAAATCCTTAGATTTTAGGTATATGCTTCTTTAATAAAACTCACCTTTATTTTTTCCTAGAATCAGAAAATCAATTAATATATAGGGTGTTCCATTAGAAAAAACACAACCTTGATGTGTAACTTTTTTTGGGGACACCCTGTATAATTCTATATATTTTTATAAAATGGTTTCAGTTAACCTACATATGCTGCCAAAATTTCATTTCGATATAAACTACCGTTCTCCTTGGAGTTTCCGCGGCGTATGAGAGGCGCCACCCTGTACACTTACATCATAAAAACGACTTAAATAAGACTAACCGTTTTTTAGATAACAAATATTGTAATATTTGAGGGGCGTTTTCACCCTCTTTGAAATTTGAGATTCGAGAAACCCCTCCTTATCAAACCTTTTACGCAGAATCGTGGTTAATCAATTACCCAACTTTTTGCAACACCCTGTATGATTTTTTAAAAAATTTCAAAATATGTAAAAAATCAAAATAAGCTATCGTGTCCAAGAGTTTTCCCAAAAACTAACCGTTTTTTAAATAACAAATATTGTTGTTGAGGGGCGTTTTCACCCTCTCGGAATTTGAAATTCGAGAAACCCCTTCTTATCGAACCTCTACACCCCACAGTCAATCCGTTTGCCAAAAATCAGCTTTAAAGTTTAAGCAGAATCGTGATTACTCAATGGTCATATTTTATGAAACACCCTGTATAAATTTATAAAAAATCTTAAAACATGTAAAACAACAAAATAAAATATATGTGTTTAAGAGTTTTTCCGAAAAACTCACCGGTTTTTAAATAAAAAATATTTTAATATTTGAGGGATAGTTTCACCCCCTAGAATTCGAGTTTCGAAAAATCCCTTCTTATCGATCTTCTACACCCTAAAGTCAATCTGTTTTCCAAAATCAGCTTTTTACGTCAAGCGCTTTAAGCAGGATCGTGATTAATCAATGACCAGATTTTTCGAAACACCCTGTATACATTTTTAAAAATCTTAAAATATGTAAAAAACAAAAATAAAATATACGTGTTTAAGCGTTTTTTTTCGGAAACTTGACCGTTTTTTAAATAAAAATATTGTAATATTTGAGGGGTGGTTTCACCCTCTTGGAACTGGAATTTCGAAAAATCCCTTCTTATTGAACCTCTACACCCTAGAATCAACCTGTGTAACCAAAATTGAGCTTCTTACGTTGAGTCGTTTGAGCAGGATCGTGATTAATCAGTATGTCAGTCACTTAAGGATTTTATATATTAGTACTAGCGTGTACCAGCGACTTCGTTCGCGTTGAATTAATCATTTGTAATGGTGATGATAAAGCAAAGCAAGAATTTCCATTAACATACAAACTGGATAAAATTTTCTCACATTTATGTCAGCATGAGAAAAAACAATATGGCGATATTATTATATAACTTGGTAATATTTGAGGGGTAGTTTCATCTCGTTGGAATTTGACTTACGAAAAATCCGTTTGCCAAAAACAAGCTTTTTACGTCAAGCAGTTTGAGCAGAATCGTGGTTAAGAAATTACCCAACTTTTTGGAACACCCTGTATGATTTTTTAAAAAATTTCAAAATATGTTAAAAAACCAAATAAATTATGCTTATCCAAGCGTTTTTCCGAAAGACTAACCGTTTTTTAAATAACAAATATTGTAATATTTGAGGGGCGTTTTCACCCTCTTGGAATTTGAGATTCGAGAAACCCCTCCTTATCGAACCTCTACACCCCACAGTCAATCCGTTTGTCAAAAATCAGCTTTAAACGTCCAGCAGCTTAAGCAGAATCGTGATTACTCAATGGTCATATTTTATGAAACACCCTGTATAAATTTATAAAAAATCTTAAAACATGTAAAACAACAAAATAAAATATATGTGTTTAAGAGTTTTTCCGAAAAACTCACCGGTTTTTAAATAAAAAATATTTTAATATTTGAGGGATAGTTTCACCCCCTTAGAATTCGAGTTTCGAAAAATCCCTTCTTATCGATCTTCTACACCCTAAAGTCAATCTGTTTTCCAAAAATCAGCTTTTTACGTCAAGCGCTTTAAGCAGGATCGTGATTAATCAATGACCAGTTTTTCGAAACACCCTGTATACATTTTTAAAAAATCTTAAAATATGTAAAAAAACAAAATAAAATATACGTGTTTAAGCGTTTTTTCGGAAACTTGACCGTTTTTTAAATAAAAAATATTGTAATATTTGAGGGTTGGTTTCACCCCCTTGGAACTGGAATTTCGCAAAATCCCTTCTTATCGAACCTCTACACCCTAGAATCAATCTGTATGCCAAAACTGAGCTTCTTACGTTGAGTGGTTTGAGCAGGATCGTGATTAATCAGTATGTCTGTCACTTAAGGATTTTATATATTAGTATAGATATGTAGATATGACATAAATCAGAATTGTACCCTCGGTATTTGTTACTATATTTGATTGAAAATTAAATTATGCATAAAATGACAAACCATATGTGAACTTTTGGCAGTTATGCTTAAAAAAATAGTTCAGAGGTGCAGTGTACATAACGACTTGACATTTTGACTGGAAATATTCAAGTAGGTATATGATACTAAATTATTCGTAAAAAATGTTTTTTTTTAAATATGATAATGAGCCCCGTTCTATTTGAAAAATGAAGTTATGATTAAAAATACGATTGAGCAACTTTTAATCGGCCAGGAAAAGTCACGAAACACAGACGACCAAATCTGTTTTCCAAGGCTCCTTGATTAAAAATTAATTATTTTATTAAAACCATGTCAAAAGCAAATTAGCAAATGCGTAGTTGGCGCAAATGTCAAACAAAAATTATTTTTTTATCTGAAGAAATAAACAAGTTAGAGTCGTGAGCTACTTTTGAAAAACACCCGGTATGTGCATACCTGATACGCGAATAATTGATGAAGAATTCGATGATAATTCTATACATGCATTTGCATTCATGTTCCAATAGATGGTCTCATTGAAAAAAAATAGCCATGAATTAACATTAAAATTCTGTACCGTACACATTTTCTATTTAACGGATAATTATTAAGTTCCATAAAAATGTGTGTTTGAATCATCAATAATAAACATTATGTTTTCTGTAAAAAAATAATATAGGTCCATTAAAAATGTACGTTTCAAAACTAAAAATAATTGTAATTTTTAACAATTATTATATTTTTTTCCTACATACTCGTAAACATCATTTTAAGTCCGACTAAATAAAAAAAAATATTAAACATTGAAATCCAATGTCATTAGCTTAAGAGGTTTGTGAAGCAATCAAGGGGGAGAGGGTAAACCTGAATCTCACTTAATCTCACGTGGGGGACAGCGGGTGTTTCGACAAATATCATGTACTTCTTGTCGGGGGAAAAAATAGTGTAAAAATGTGAGACATTTAATTCAAAGTAAAATCAGGTTTCGAGACTAAAATGTGTCGAAATCGGACACAATTCTTCTGTACAGGGTGTCCCACTAAGATTAGCCCTCTACTGTGTCTCGGAAAGTATTAGTCGTAGAACTTACGGAAAAAAATATTTATAACTAAAGAAACCATGAGAAATTGCTGGAAATTATTTTTAAGTTTGTAGAACGGCCGCTAGAGGGCGTAACTGCTATGGAAAATAACAAAATGCAATGTTTAAGAAATTTTGCCTAGGTAAGATGTATTATAAATAATAGCTTCATAATATTCAGTAAATTTTGGATCTTTTTTGGTAGAACCATTTTCCCCTATGGGGCCATCCATAAATTACGTCACACGTTAATGGAGGGGAGGGTATCACCGTAATGTAACATAGTGTGTCAAGGGGCAGGGGGGGTTAAAAGTTTTGTGACGTAACATGTTAAAATTTAAAATAGTAAAGCACGAAATTTATACATATATGTAAAAAAAACTTGAAAAATTTTCGACTTTGATCTATATATATACAGGGTGTTTCAAAACAAATGCGAAAAACTTCAGGGGTTGATTCCTTGTTCAAAATAAAGGGTAGTTTGCTTCATAAACGTTGGGTCAAAAGTCAACCATTAGGGAGATATTGCGGTACAAAGATGGCGGAAAAATAATGTTTTTATTTTTTATCTTGAAAACGAAAAGAGATAGACTAATAAAATTTTATGGAAGCATTACTGTTATGAAAACACACTTTTTGGTAATTTTTCACTTTTTAAAATGAGTGGAAGGGGTTGAAATAAACTACCCCTATCATTCTTGTTAACGAAATTTAAAGAAAATCTTATCAAACACATGCAAAAAATTAATTTGGATAGTTTAGTTTGTTTAGAAACTTTTTTATCTCTTGTATTTTTTGATAAAACTCACCGATTTGAAATTAAATAATAAAATGTAAAGCATTACATGTCAAGACAAAAACATTTTCTGATAAAGAATCTAGTGGGCTGCTGTAATTTTTTAGAAAAAATCTAGTCGGCCGCTGTTACTTTTTAGGATGTTTCTAATATTATTTTATTTGACATTACTCTACTGCAATACGTTGTTATCTAGATGATTATTATTATCGTTATTATCACTAGATTCTTAATCTGAAAATGTTTTTTGTCCTGACATGTAATGCTTTACATTTTATTTTTAATTTCCAATCGGTGAGTTTTATCAAAAAACACAAGAGGTAAAAAGTTTCTAAACAAACTAAACTATCCAAATTAAAGCATTTGCATGTGTTTGATAAGATTTTTCTTTAAATTTCGTTAACAAGAATGATAGGGGTAGTTTAATTCAACCCTTCCACTCATTTAAAAAAAAAGTAAAAAATTACCTGAAAGTGTGTTTTCATAACAGTAATGCTTCCATAAAATTTCATTAGTCTATCTCTTTTCGTTTTCAAGATAAAAAATAAAAACATTATTTTTCCGCCATCTTTGTACCGCGATATCTCCCTAATGGTTGACTTTTGACCCAACGTTTATAAAGCAAACTACCCTTTATTTTTAACAAGGAATCACCCCCTGAAGATTTTCGCATTTGTTTTGAAACACCCTGTATATGTATTTATTAATAATTTAGCACTCACATTTAATAAAAATAAGAAAAAAATGAAAATAACAGTTTTCTTTTCATGATTTTTTAATACATGCATAAATTTGAAAAATATGTGACGTCACATCAGGGGGGAGGGTGTTCTAAAAACGTGACAACCTGTGACAAGGACGGGGGGAGGGATTCAAAAGTCCTAAAATTCGTGTGACGTAATTTATGGATGGCCCCTATCTGCTAAAATAATGTGGTGGGGGAAGGTTAGATCTGTTTTTATTTAAATATTAATAACTCCGGACTGGATGATCGGAATCCAACAAATGAGAGCTCGTTTAAAAGAGTTAATCTATAAACTCTTAATCTATAATATACCACGTAAACAACAATAATAAGCTTTTGAATGTATAGACGCTAGGGAGAGCGTCTTACAATTTAACAAACACATTTACATATTAATATTAAACGTAGTAGTAATGCGACTATTACTGGTATTAAAATGTAAATTTATAATTTTGTTTTTGTGACGTCCAAGGTTATAATAAAAAGGTTTTGATAAAGATCTTATAAAGATCGAAACGTTGACTATGATAATTTGTTTGATTGTTTGACTTAAAAAATACATTTTATTACGGACCATAATCCCAAGAAGCAATCTTCAAAAAAAAACATCTTAATTTTTAGTTATTAATATATCTGGTATTATGGTATTCTGATTTTAAAATAAACTAATCGTTTTTATCTTATTTTTTATTAGAATGGGCATAATTAAAAGGGGGCTACTGATACCGTGTTATAAAAATAAGGTAGGTAATTAAAGACTTATTTTTTGTATTTATTATAATTTTGCTAATATCTTCGGTTTGAAAGAGGATATCAAGATGCGGTTTTGGCTGACTTTGTAAGCTTTTATTACTCTTTAGAGCTAAAATTACATAAATATACTGTACAATTTAATTTTTTTGAAAAAAACGCGCAATCTTTGTTAAATTGTAAGACAGTGCTCCCTAGCGTCTACATTCAAAAGTTTATTATTATTGTTTTTACGGTACAATATAGCGTAACGAAATCACATGGATTTGTTAGTACCAACAGTCACTCTTGAGACCGAGCATTAGTCTCCATAGACTGTATTATAATGAATGTACGCTATTAATTTTAGTCATGTTATCAATGTAATTCTAAATTACGATCTAAACAATCTCAAATACTAGTCTTTACTAGCCTTAATAAAGATAATAAAGAAAAGTTGTTGTCGATTGCCATTCCTCAGTCGTCTTTGACGCCATTTATTTCGATTAAACGGTATCGTATGATCGAAAAAAAAAACGACGTCCAGTTGGCTGGGAAATGACAATCGATGATATTTCCCATATAAAATGACAGCGATCTTCTTTTCATAGCCATTGCTGTCGCCGTTTTTTTTTCGATCATACGGTATTATAAATATCTTTTAAATAATTTTTCTTTTAGTACAATTCATTTTGGCTATATAAAAGTTAATGGAAAAAAATTACTTTTTACTTTAAGAAGTTATACTTATTTATAAGTTTATAAACTGACCCGGCAAACGTTGTTTTGTCATATAAATATTTTTGTGGGACAACAGTCATTTTTATTCACGGGATTAAAAATTATTGAATTACTATTATATATTAAAAAATAGAGGATGATGGTAGAAGGGTTAAAATAGGGTTGTATGTATTTTTTAATAACGCATCATAAAAGAATAAAAATAAAAAATGTTGTTCAAAAAATTAAAAAAAAAATTGGGGTGGACCACCCTTATCACTGAGAGGTATAAAAAACAAATAACAACCTATTCTCATACTGAATAAACATATAAAATTTCATCAAAATCGGTTAAGTCGTTTCGGAGGAGTATGGTGTATAAGTAAACTGTGACACGATAATTTTATATAATATTAGATATACAGGCAGTGAGTAAAGTACTAGGTTTAAATTAAATTTGCGATGATAGATATTGTGACTTTGGGAAAAAAATTGGATTGGCCTGGATTTTCCATTTTGATTGGTATTATTAATTTCTTTTGTGGCAATTTTATTTTATACCACATTTTAATTTATTTATAAATGTCTTGCTGGGAGGGGCAATTACCCCATCCCCCCTCCCGTATGTGCGCCCCCTGAATACCAGTGTCCCACACCAGGTGTGAATACCCATAATATCCATTCTCAAAAAATATTGTAAATTACACTTGACATTTCCTTACAAGAATATTTGTCTCTATAGGCCCAATTATTCCAGTTATATTATGGACTTTTTTTCAAAAACGGTTTACACTAAAAAAAAACAAATTTGATTTTGGATGCCACTGTTGATGATGACAAAGTGTGTACTGATGCAAAATAATTATTTTAAAACAGATTATCAGTGAATAAATATCAACTTGGGATACCAAAAACTGTTGACAAAAACAAATTTCATTCATAAATTACGTTCATTTATCTCAGAATATAAAAGGGGCGCAATTGTTGAGAGCTATATAAAAGTTCAGAAAATTTTGTCTAAAAATTCTCATAATTTAAAAACTTGGTTATCGATGATGACATTATGGATCTTTAGAAAGGAATTTTTGTGGGAAATCAGCCAAGCGGAAAAAAAAGTTAGTGAAAAAAATATATTTGAATCACCCTGTAGTCTATAAATATATTTTTAAATCAATACCGGCATATTTTGTAAAAAAATTAAATAAAAAACCTGATATAGAAATTTTCGTAACACAAATCACCCTGTATACGCAAATAACTTTATTCTGAAAAGCCAAATCAAAAAAAATTAAACCACCCTCATTTAAAAAAAATAATTATCTCAATATTTTCGCACTTATATTCATTTACACCCTGCGCCCTTGCGTAATTTTACTCCGGCTGTGGAAGTCAGTGCATTTTTACATTTTAAATACAACCTTACACTGCTATTGGTATCGATACTTTTAAAATTAGATACGAGAAATTAGAAACTCATAAGAAAACTGGTCTTTTACTTACCGGTCAATCGTCTGTTTTTGTTTAGGCCACGCAGCACTACTACTTGTTCTGCAGCGACTTGGATTATAGGAGGACCATCGACCTCACTTATAAGCGAAATATGGAGGGGCCACCCAATGCCAGCATAGCTTTATTTTTGTTCTTCTTACGAATGCGATTGTTTGCCAATTTAAATAAAGTTTTGTTTTTTTAGAACTTTAAAGTTAAGGTGTGTGCAACCAAAATATTTTGTTGCATTCTTTTAAAAGACGGCGATTTTCTTGAATTAAAGAAATACCAAATTAGCATAGTTTACTGGAGTTCAATAATTCCGCTCGCTAGTTCCAAACAGGGCATACGATCGAAACAAAAACGGCGTCAGTGTTGGCGTGGAGATGAATATCGCTATTATTTTATATGTATAGGGTGAGTTTCCTACGATGTTCTCTATGGCTATCTCGGAAACTACTGGAGATAGAGAGTCGGTTAAATGGGGAATGAATTCCAGTTTTGTGGGGTCATAAATATGCGCCTTTTAGATTTTTGAAAAAGTTTATGGCTTACTAGATACGTATTTCGAAAAAAAAACAAATTTTGACTATTTTAAAAATTGTGCCTAATTTCATTATAATCTATTTTAGACAAAAAGTTTTCAGATAAATTTGTAGATAATCACATCCAGAATGAGTTTGTGTTCTCCGATTTTTTCTAAAGCCTGTCATTTTTGACATATGACACAAATATATGTTTTTTTAAATGGAAACCATAGTTGGCCGTAACTTTATAAAAAGCGACATATTTTAAGCTTCTCAGCGATATAAGCTATATGTTTTTTTCAAAAAATTACTGAGTTATAGCCAATTCTTAACTAGACTAATTTCGCTTAGTTGACATGGTGTTCTTATTTTGTTATGATTTATAACTTATAAAAGGAAAAAATATAGTATTAAACGGCTCTTTACAATTTACATTACACAAACTAAAACTTAAAAAAAATATCCCTACATACACTAAGTTATTTTAGAAGATGTTCAAAAAATCCGCCATAGTTTTGAGTACATACATAAATGCGTCTTTTTCGAACTGAATTTCTAGCTATTCTCACAGAACGACCGGTCGACTTAATTAAACTTTTCCTGTTAATTCATAAGTTTTTTTGTAAACCTTGTTGTTAACCATACCGCATAAAAAATCTAAAATAGATAGGTCACAGGTCACAAAAAACTTAAATTTTTTCTTTGACTTAAATCATTTTAATGGCTTAAGTCATTTGATTTTAAGTCATTTTTCAAAAGCAAACTTAAGACTTAAAATTTAAGTTTCTTTTAAAACTGAATTTTTGCAGCTCTGATAGGTCAGTTGATCGAGGAGACCCATGCAATTGTATGGATTCCTCACGTAAAAATAAGATTTATTGTTCATATCAACATAGCTCCGTTTTTGCTTTGTTTCGTAGCTACAGGGTGTTAAAGTCATTTTTAGATTTATTATAATTTTCTTCCAAGTAGTTTTAGTGATTTGAATGAAATTTTGAGGGTAGAAGTTACTATAAGTTATATATAGTTATAGCTATTTTAATGCTAAATAGTGTCGATAAATTCATTCATTTTGCATATGGGTTATCACAGGAATATTTTTCGAAAAAAAAACATGTGCCCTAGTGACTGTTTTTCTATTGATATCAAAATTGTGTAGGCCGATTAATGCCGATTAAAAGTTATCTCTTGATATTTTGTAGAATTTGGCCTACAATCTAATTTTCAAAAGTTTTAACATCCTGTAACTCTAAAACTATACTTTTCCATACCCATGTTTATAGAAACTTTTTCTCTTATTTTTTGATGAGGAATCAATGAGTACTTATTAAGTTAATGATCTTAAAATTTTTAAAAGATTGCTATTAGACTTGGATCAAGGTACAAATTAATAAAATTGCGTTTATCCAAGGCTTTTATCAAGGAGGCCGAAATCGACGAAATATCAATAGACAACTTTTAATCGGCTTTAAACTACCTATACTATTTCGCTATCAAGTGAAACAAATTCATTGGCTATGCACGTCCCTGGTGAATATGTCGATACTTCTTTAATTTTAAAATATGTCTTATTTATTATTTATAGTAACTTTTACCCTCAAAATTTCATTCCAAACGCTAAAAGTACTTGGAAAATAAATCGAAAAAATATTAAGACCTTAACACCCTGTAGCTACGAAACAAAGAATCGGACCTATGTTGATATGAAAAATAAATCTTATTTTTACGTGAGGAATCTCCCCACGAGAGATGGCACATGCTTTTTGAAACACCTACTATAAGGAATGTCGTTGATAGTCATTTTCAAATCAATTTATCACCGTATATTTTTGATCATGCGCATGTTTCTTTTATTTACAGATTGGGATGAAAAATCTCATTTTGTATCTCATTATATCGAAAAAAGTTATACAATGTACAATTTTTTTCGAGTGATATCTTGGTTGGCAAGAATGATTTTAATAAAATACTGGAAAGTTTACTTCTGAAAATCTCCATCTCGCAGTAATTTCAAGGCAATGTAAAATTTGTTGAGACACACTGCTTATTCGCATCAGTTGCAGGATGCAAGTAAATCGCATACCAAAATCTCTTCTTTACGGTGAGTTGGTTAGGTTAGGTAGACGGTAAGAGGAAAGCGGGTGGACAACTCAAAAAGTACAAAGATATTTTCTGTGAAAATTTAAAGGGGATAAACATACAAAAACAGTGGGAGGAAGCAGCGCGCTATAGAACGCAATGGAGAAGAATTGTAAACACAGTTACAACGACAGCCACAAGGTAAACGGGGAATAAAGTAAAGAATTGAGGAAAATGCAATTTTTCGTAAAATAAAAGGGAAAACTTTAACCTCATATTTATCATTTAGCTTCATCTACATTACAAAAAAAATATTATTTGCTACTGTTGATCTGTGATATAGTTTTTAAACTTTGATTTCAGTTTCTTTTAAATTTTTATATATTTTCTCTATATTACAAATTTGAAAAGCTAGCAAACGCCGCGCCGCGCCGGTTTCTTAGCGATAAACTTACAATAAGTCGATCGTCTCGATTCGAAGTTCTGATACGAAGGTATTTGGACGTCTTGCATTTGAACTTGTATCGAGGAGGCGACTGCACTGTACTTCGTGCACACCTATATCTGTTAGCGACATAATTTCGATCTCTATCATCTTTAATTAAAGCAACTATAGCGCAACTCCTGGACTTAAAAAGCATCTCTGCTGGAGTAACTGCCCAACAGCCAACTGACAATAATGATATGCTTTTTCAGTAACAGGGACATGGCGTAAACATCAACACTATTTTATAGGTCTGTTGCATAGAGTTAAAAATTGTATGTTGACTGGGACCAAAAGCAAAGGTAAGGTTTTAATATAAAAATTACGAAAAAAGTTAGTGTTTTCTTCAAAGACGAATATCTCCAAAAAAAATAAAGCTATTAAGATGAACTAAAAAATAAACTATCGATGAAATATGCATCTAGCTGATAATAGCTATTTTTGTGACAACTTGCGAAATGAATGTGTTTTAAGCACGGGACGCAAAATTCGTTGAGTGCTTAAAACACTCTTTTCGCAACGAATTTCATAAAAGATTTTTTGTGAAAGCGGATAATTTGAGATTTTCATGCTATTATTATTATTCATTTTTAAACATTTTTTTAAAATGTTCTGGTAATCGGTTTCTATAAGGCATTGTTTAATGACAAAGTTCTGTCAGGTTTAAACGTCGCACAATGGAACGAGCCCATGTTAAATGTTGGACATGGGGCTAAAATTTTTTTTGGGAAAATGGAAAACTGAATATGGTAGTTTCAAAAACAAATGTCAGTCCTCTCTTAAAAACTGATTTTTAGAAAACAAAAATGTATTTTGTCGTTTTTACAAAGGTTTAAAATTAACCGTTTTCAAAAATGCTAATTCATGTTGAAAATATTAACACAATTTGATTTTTTTATTGCTCAAGCTGCGGTAGGTTTTTTAAAAAATATTATTTTTTTAATTTAACTCGTTCTTTGTGAATTAATTTTTGGCAAAATTTTGTACATACATCTCATCAATCACCCACTATATATTTTTGAATTAAAAAGTTTTGAATTATTATTATAGATCTAATCATCAAGAAATATGAAGTAAGTGCCGCAAGGTACCATAAAAAGAATAGCGGCATATACATATAGACCATTATACCCTTATTATAAACATATATAAAAAAGTTGCCCCAATTTGCCGTTTTTTGAAAAAAATAAATTTTGATCTATACGATGGCTACTATTTCCAAGGGGCTTTTAAGTAATTTACATAGGTTAAACAAGTCTGGCTTTAAAAATATATTGTTATTCCGATATTATTATTAGGTACTATCCTAAATCGTATATTAGTAGATTATATCCAAATCATTGCACCCCCCCCCCCCCGATACATCTACGGTTTTATTATTATAAGCAGAACTATTAAAAAAATAATTCTCAAATAGGACTTTAATGAGAAATTAGTGTTCTATCACTTTACTATAGTTATTTTCCTAACAAATGCGTAAAGTGATACTTTCCCGCACGCCTTATTTGACATTTACCCTGACATTAACAAATACTGCTAGTCGTTCAAATAATTTTCAAATATGCAGTAATTTAATATGGTTATCACTTGGCTGAAATATTCAAAAACGAAAAGAAAAGCATGCTAAACCATTATTTTTTACCATTATTTTGTCCAGAAAACATTAACTTTATCTAAAACTGCGTTTATTAAAATACAAACTTAAAAGTACCTAATTTTTAAAATTGTTCGTCATCTTCAATTTTTATGAAATATCAATTTTGACATTAAATTTGTATATTTCAAAGCATTGGCTTTCCAAAATTACCACAAATAATAAAATCGGACCAAAAATGTTTCAGTAATGAACAATTTTCAAAGGCTCATTTTTGTTGACCACCCAATATAATAAATTATTAATCTATTAAAAATATTTTTTCTAATAAAACTCAAAGTTCCTCCACTCCAGAAAAACTCAAAACGAAAAAATTTGATAACAATGAAGCAAAGTTATGGGCTTTAAAAAAAATTGGTTTTGGTAAAACACACTATATTTTTGGGGCGCCCTATATATGTTACGCCCCTTAAGTTATGTAAGACAACAATTTTTTGTTATAATTTAAGACGTCCCTCTTTACATAATATTACAGTATATACAAATAATTTTAAGTTTTCCAGATTGAAAGTATCAAGTAAAAAACCTAATGTCCAACCGCTCCTATAAGCTCGTTCCACTGTGCGTCGCCGTATTTCCTACAAAGTTTTGTGAAAAAATGAGTGATAATGACGAGTCTTTGGATATTCAACAAGCTGCTGAAACTGCGCTTTCCACGTTAGTGCCCGAGAAGTCGAAAAACTTATACGAGACACGAGACACGAGACAACCTCCAACAACTTTGAAACCTGGGTCAATTTACTTTTAGGCACAAGTGCCTAAACAAGTGTCACTTTTATATACTAGTGCCTAAAAGAATGTCATTTCGAATCTCAAATAAAAATCAAAAATTGTCAATTTCCAAACTTTCGCCAAAATAACAACATTTTGTGTTCCCTACTCTAAACTAACAGATAGAGAAACTAAAACGTTACAAGTTGCTTAAAAAATAATCTAAAAGACTAGGCATATTACAGAACGCCGGCATTTTAAATAAAAGAAAAACATTTTACAAAGAACTTATCTGGTTTTAGTCGTTTTTCAAAACGCCTAATCAGAATTAAGCATATTAAAAAATTATGATATTCGCTGTACAATTCTTCGTGAGGACTGCGCTATAGCTCGAAGACTGTGGCCAGTGGTAGATAGCAAAAAGACAAAACAACTACTAGACCACAAAAAGAACCTAATACGCATAATTATTGTAGGTATCGTCACTGGAAATTGGATTCCAAACCCCAGCAACCTAACTTAAACTAACCTGCGTACAGGGTGGGTCAAATTGGACGCTTTTAAAGGGAACACCCTTCAATTTTTCTATAGGAGATAGACAAAAACAAATATCAGTGTCTGGAGCTCAATTTTTATCAAAAACATGATGGTGAAAACCGTACATCGATATCTGTTACCGTTTCGGAATTACGGCTGCGGTTACGGGGTGTTTTTCAAAAATGTGCATTTTTAACAAATCTTTGTAACGTTTTTGCTATGGAAAATTTTGTATTTTTACGGGAACATTTCCAAAGCAGCTTTTTACATAGAATTTAATGAGTTAAATATATATTTTTTTAAACTAATAATTTAGAATTTATCAACAGAAAAATTGATTTTCTTATTTGCGACACTCTGTATACTTTTAATTAACTGAAAGGAACTTAAAATTACCTTTCCAAAAATATAGCGCACTTGATATTTTGTTATCGTCCCCTTCGAAATACAGAATTTTTAAAAGTGCCACTTTTAACTAGTAGACTTTGGACCCGTTTTGGATTATCTGTCCCTAATGGGACTAGAAAACATATTGTTACGGATTCCGTGGGTCCACTATTTAAACTCGTCATTGAGCTTCCTATAGTGACGTCATTGAGCTTCCTATAGTCCACGCAGAATCGTGTACTACCATCTTTCTTCGTCACCAAAACAACAGGAGATGACCATGGACTTGATGATTCTTCGATTACTCCATCTTCTAACATCTTATCTACCATTGTCTCCATTTCTTGTTGTTTGGAAAGGGGCACCCTTCTAGGACGTTGTCGAATCGGCTGAGCATGACCAGTATTAATCCGGTGCTTCACAAAATCCGTTCTTCCACTGTTGTTCTTCTCAAAAATACTGCCATGCTTTAGCAGGAACTGCTTAGCCTTCTGTTTCTCCTCAGGTGTTAGGTGATCCCATGGCTGTTCTAGATGTTTTAGTGTTTCTTTGGATGCCATTTGTGTAACAGCTGATGACACTTCATCACATCGGGTGACACTTCTTACAGGTACGCAGATGGCTATCTTGTCGTCTTTTTGGATCTTGATACAATTCGGGAAAACATTCGCAATTCTGATCGGTATATCCTTGTCGGTGTTCACCAATGATTTTCCTACTAAGTACTTATCTTGTCTTCTGTTCTTGTCGCCACTTTGTACCAGTCCAACACAGCACCCAGCGATTTTCTCCACTTTACCGAATACGATCTTCTCGGTATTACCAGGTATCACCACAGTTTCCGCTGATCTTACATCCATTCTTCCTGGTCCCTCGTCTGGAGATAACATAAACTCTTCATTTCCGATATTCAGGATATTTCTCTGGTGATCGAACGAAAACCCATGTTGACGAATCACATCCATGCCCAAGATGAAGTCATCTTCAATATCTGCCACTAAGACGCTATGCTGAAACTTCAAATTTCCTAACTTCAGCCTCTCCCCGTACAACGGCCATTTCCCCCGTAACTGTACGTAAACACACTCTTCTTCCCAGAGGCATCAGCTTCAACCCATGCACTGAGTTAGCTGGCACCGACGATACCATAGCGCCAGTATCCACTGTCATTCGGATTCTCCTACCATTGCCCTTCCCGTCGATCACTAAACTGTCAGCGGTTCTTCCCAGACTCTGTTCTCCCCAGTCAATACTCGCCCCTTAGTATTGACTGATTTTAGTTTTCCTGGTGCCTACGTTCTCTGGATGGTGAACGGGATCGCATTTGAACGCGGCAATCCCGTTTGATGTGGCCATTCCTGCCACATCTAAAGCACCTTATGTCCTGGGATCTTCTATGGTTCTCTGTCCGGGTGTTGTTGCTACCCTTGTTCACTAGTAACTCACATAGTTTACTAAACATCTCCTCCAAACGTATGTGAGAACTTCCGGGCTGTTCCTCGACCGTTACAGATCTTATCTTCGGTCTAGGGATGGCGCTAAAAGCAGCTTCAATTTCTAGCGCCCTGACCAGTGCTTCGCTGCTGGTAGAAAATCGGGATATTTGCAGCGCCCTCTGTAATTCGTTGTCCCTCAATCCACTAATAAAACACTGGGCGGCGAGTTCCTCCCTAAACTCTTCCGGTGCTTCTGGATATGCCAGGTGTACCAGCCAACGTAAGTCTGCTTCGAATTCCTGCAGACTCTCTCCGGACCTCTGCAGGCGTGTCTTAATCTGGGCCTGGTAAAGTTGACGTCGATGTTGATCGCCATATCTTCTGTCCATTGCAGCAACCAAAGTTTCGTATTCCTGCTGTTGGGCTGCAGGAATAGTTTGCAGCAGTTCCAGGGCAGGGCCACGCAGCGCGATGACAAGTGCCGCTGCTTTCTCCTGGTCAGTCCATCCATTGGCAGCAGCCGCTGCTTCAAACTGGCGGTGGTACATCGTCCAGGTGGTTTGTCCATCGTAGGTCGGGGCCTTGAGGTTCGCAGTTCCATGAACGCCAGGTGTTCTTACTTGTGCCTTGGTCTTCTGTAGGTCCATCTCTAATTTTTCCATTTTCTGCTGAAGGCGTTCCTCAAGATCTTCTACGGCTTCTTGAAGGTGATTTTCCTGCCGTTTTTCCAGGTCTTCAAAATTCTTCTGTAGTCGAAATTCCTGATTTTCCAAAGTTCTCTTAAGACGGTCCTGATCTTCTTGTCTTTCCCTGTGACGTCGCTCCTCCACACGAATTTCCAAATTTCCTAATATTTTCTCAAGCCGGTCCTGTTCTTCTTGTTTGTCTTGTTGTCGTTGTATTTTTAAATCTTCGAAAATTTTCTCAAGCCGGTCCTGTTCTTCTTGTTTGTCTTGTTGTCGTTGAATTTTTAAATCTTCGAAAATGTTCTCAAGCCGGCCCAGTTCTTGTTGACGTCGTAGTCTTTCCTCTCCCTTTTCTCTTTCTAATCGGGCTCGCTCTTCTTCTCGTTCTTTACGGAGTCTTTCTTGTTCTTCTGCTTTCTCTTTTCTCATGTTCTCCATAAAATCGCCCAATAATTTGCTTACTTCTTCCATTTTCTTCGATTGCTCCCTTGTACCAACCATAAAAATACTCTGATTCGGTCTTAAAATCCTGTTGAATCGCACTTCCGACACCAATTGTTACGGATTCCGTGGGTCCACTATTTAAACTCACGATAAAATACTTAACGAATTTATTTGTCTCACTCTGTACACACAACTTATACTATTTACGACACAATTTATGCAACTACTATTACTCTAACGGTATTTCGCTATTTCAAGCGCGGTATATTCAAACTTCAGACTTCAGACTATCTTCAGACTGGTCCAACTGTCAAAGCGCGGGCCTTATATACCCCCTGGCGATTGTTTCTGGAATTTTCTAAAGAATTCTGTAATTTTCTTTTACTTTCTGGCGAATTCGCCAGGTTCCTCAATGCACGTTGCGATTATGTAGCAGTAATGCAGTTATGCAACCAGTAATACACCTTGACAATATTTTTCCAGCAAGACGAGACACCGTATGCAGAATGCTGAAGTTAGCAACATATGTTTGCAGCCAATTTCTAGAATAATTGAATAGCTAACCAAGATCCCAGCGGCACCAAGACCGGCGGTCCGTTGGCCACCGAGGCCGCCGGACTTAGTGCCTTTGGATTTTTACGTTTTTTTATTTTTTACGTTTTTTTACGTTTTTTATTATTTTTTTTAGTTTGAGGAAGAATAAGGTTCTTATGTTTCATCTGCCCGTATAATCTAGACAAGAATTAGAAGTACTTAGCGGTTATGTGAGGGCATCTTTCACACCTACTCAGGTAATGAATTCCGCGAGAAATGTTCAAAAACGGTTCTGTCTGTCCATAACATAAGGGTCGATATGTTGAACACCTGTAGCAAAATCTCATGTTTTAGTGTGCTATTGATGTTTATTGTTATTAGATATAGTTTAAATTGTTACAAAATTCTGCATCTCTTATTGTAAATATTATTTTCGATTTAATTGCTGTTCACAGCTAAATTTTTTTTGTATTACAGCCGGTACTGTTCAAAAGTTCAAAGCCTACTTATTCGAAGTAATTGTTAAAAATGCACATTTTTGAAAAACACCCCGTAACCGTAGCCGTAACTCCGAAACGGTAACAGATATCGATGCGTGGTTTTCACCATCATGTTTTTGATAAAAATTGAGCTCCAGACACCGATATTAGTTTTCGTCTATCTCCTATAGATAAGGATGTTTCCTATGGGTATTTCCCTTTAAAAGCGTCTAATTTGGCCCACCCTGTACATTTTTTCAAAAAGATCGCTAGTTTTCAGTCAATCCTCATAATGCCTAATGAAGACTCGTCAGATTGTACAAAACATTTTACGCGGGATGGTATAAATGGTATAGAGTTATACCATCCCGTTAATTAGGTTAGTTAACCTAAATTTATCTAAGGAACATTTTTTGAACAAATCTCTTTCAAAATTAGTAAATAAATAAGACACTGGACAAAAAAGCAGCAGATTAAATGTTTTGAAATCTGCTAAAAACTTTAAGCTTATAGATATGGGTTGTTGTGTAGCTGTGACAGTGCCGAAAGCAGATCGTTTTATAGGTTTGGGGACCAAATGGAAACCAAATAAGGAAAACTCTTCACCAGGGGCGGCTTGTCCTATGAGGCAGATGAGGCAGTGCCTCACCAATACATTTGAAGAATTACACATATTAATCGATACATCTTTAATCACAATTTTATATTTTTTTCCCTATTTGCATCAATAAAAATTGTATTTTTTATCCGTCATTCTACAATATATTACGTCGATGGTATTACTTTAAACGCGCTTCCTTTCCCATATGCGACAAACTCGACGATATATATATATCCATCTCATTTGTTCTTTAAGAAGTATATGTGCAGAGGTTTGCCTCTCGCCTTTCCTTGTCTAACGTATTGTGGTATATCGCATTGACGGAGCGACAGCGTTAACTGGAATCTTAAATCTATAGAATGAAAAGAAAAAGCATAGGCAAAACCTTTAGTTGAAGAGAGATAAAATGTATGGAGTAGTAGCGCGTAAAAAGACCGTATTGAGGCGAGCCTCAAATGTAAATTTAAACCTTAAAAGCCGTTCGTTAAAAATATGTACCACTTCCCGATCAGTCCGAGAGATTTTAGGCGACAGGCTGAAAATGCAGAATTGTATTATTTGGGAATTTGTATTAGTTTGAATCACAGTTTGAATTAACTCTGCCGGTTATTGCACTGTTTTGTCTCTAATTAATTAATATATACGTTTTTTAATGTGAATTGCATGTTTAATTACTCGTCTTACTGATTACAACATATTAAGTAAATACCTAAAAATTGGGCAGTGACTTGTTGATTGATATGATGATTTAGAGGGACCATGCATCATCAGAGGACTTTCCCAGGCAAAGTTTTTCGAATTCGAATCATTTCTAGATAAATTGTGTACTCGTATAGTGAAAAAGTAAAGCAACCTGTTACAGAGATTTAATTTTGTTTTATTTTTATAGGATGGGTAGAAAAACAAAATTTTACCATACAGAGTAAAATATAAGACAAAATATCCTGAGGTCGCTTTGATAAAAATTTACTGTTGCAATAGCCCTATGTAATAGGTACCGTATGATCGAAAAAAAACGGCGTCCAGTTGGCTTGAAAATGACGATCGATGACATTTTCCATATAATTTTACATATAAAATGACAGCGGTCTTCATTTCATAGCCATCGCTGACGCCGTTTTTATTCGATCATACGGTATAATACTGCGAATTATATTACATAAGGCTTAAGGCAACTGCTAAATATTTAGAAATATTTTAAATACAAAAATGTGCGCTTTTTAAGTCTGTAGGTATCTAAAATACTAAAAATAATATACAGTGTGTATTGCATTTAAAAAAATTGAGATATAGCATTATAATATTGCAATGTTGGCCGTGCCATAAAAAAATCCCTGTATAATGTAAATTTTTCTCGGATTTCTTTTTTTGTCCTACATACCTCGCTATATACATACTTAAGCAATAATATATCAATAAGTTAAATTCACTCCAGGTTTTTACCACTTTTTAAAAAATGAAATTTTTCAAATATGAATTATCATGGAAATCCCGCATATATAGTGCTTCAAATAAATCAATAGTGTGATGTATGCTGAATTTTATGCTGAACCCAATTCTGTACAGAAAAATGGTAATGCGATTGCAATTTTAAAGAAAATATTTTTTTTAGGATATGCACTTTTTTTATATAGAACTTTTTTTTCATATATTTGGGAATTTTCAATATATTCACTACGAAGATATTGGACTTCCTCGTACTAATGGTCACCCTATATACATACTAATAAAAATTCTCTTCTAATGTGCCTCACCATCTTCCAGTGCTACGAGCCGCCCCTGCTCTTCACTCTGACTGTTTTTTGTTTTAATTTTACTTTATTGTTATATAAATAATCTTAAAGCACCAATTAGCAAAGATACTAAGTTTTAAATTTTAGAATCATCAATTTAGAAATTTAAAAATATAGTGATTACGTATTGTGATATTTAGTTATTATCCGATTTAAAAATTCATTCATTCCGTCTGTTTTAATCTTCGAATGTTTTTTGTGCGGTGCGGAGCCTAATCCTTCAGCATAAATAGGAACCAAAGCTTGATCTGGAGACACGCCAGCAATTGCGGTTGCTACAGGACGAGCTATTGCTAATCCACCAGGCCCGACTACCGCAGTTGCAATTGGTTTACTAGCTGCTACACCTCCTTCACCTGAAATTATAAATATTTTTATTTGAAGCATGCTCTGTCAAAATTAGTTTACCCGCTACCGCCAAGCCAATCGGTTTTGCCTCAGCTACAGACGCATCTTCAGGTGGCAAATTTACAGCAACGGCATCATTTTCGTCTTCATTCTCTTCCTCTTGTTCCTCTTCTTTTTCTTCATTTTTATTTACTTCTTTTTCGGGTTCTTTTTTATTACCGACTTTTTCATTTTTATTTAATTCGTTTTTCTTTTTGTTGTTTTCTCTTTTCTTCTCGAACCATTGGGTCAAGCCTTCCCTATTTTCAGAACCTAAAGAAGTGTTTTCCTGTACTTCAACTAATTGCTGTACACTATTATTTATCGAAGCCATGCTATTATTATACTTTTCCTCGTCCTCTTTAGTTAATTCCCCATTTTTCTTTGCTAGTTCTTGTAATCTTACAATTTCTCCAGCATTTTTCTGAATATTTCTTATAAATTCATAACCCTCAAATAGATCTATGTCAAACTTGGTGGGCAAAGGAGGATTTTCCAGTTCAAGAGGATCGATTTCTATTTCTGTTTGTTCTAACGGCGGCGGAGGATTAACAGGCGTTTTTACTATTACTGATGATATTAACTTGCCATCTGATGTTTCCGTAATTTGCAGTGACTGACCTTTACCTCCGCCATAAAATGGTACTAATGTAACTTTTGTAGCCGACCTAAAAATATCCACAGTTAATTGTTTTCTTTATTCATCTTTTACTTAACTTTATCAGATACTATTGTGGTTGAGTTTTTCTGTTTTGTCTTTTATTGAGGTCGACTTTTTTCAATTTAGGTGAAATTTTTATGTATTCAGTTTTTGATCTACAGTTACTTATTATTGATATTTTCAAAAAAATGCATTGAGAAAATTATTGATAAATTAGGAGAAATATTTTTGCTGGTTCTAAAATGGTTAATCCCGTTTACACTTTTTCAAATTTCCATACCGTTTTAGGGAAAATTAAAAAAAAATGAAAAATATGGGTGAATTTTTTCCTAAATTGAAAGTCCTAAAAACTAAAACCCGTTTCTATGGTAATATTATATATATTTCATTCTTTGATGGATGGTTATTATTAATTTTGATTAATGTCATATTTTTTGCTGTTGTTAAAGTATTAAATTTTCCGATAACTATTTCACCGTTTCCGTACCATTGAAATAAATAAATTTTCTGTTTTTTTAACATTCTAAACAGCAAAAAATGAGACTTAGTTACAATTCTATCAATAACAATCTATCAAAGAATGAAAACGAAATTATATAATCATAGAAACGCGTTTTGATTTTTAGGACTTCGGAAACAGAAACAAACTTTAGGAAAAAATTCAACCATATTATTTTCATGTTTATTTAATTTTTTCTAACCGGTATGGAAATTTAGAAAAGTATAAACTGGATTAACAATTTTAAAACAAGCAAAATTTTTTATTAAGAATGATTTTTTTCTCAAAATATCAATAATAAAAAAGTTTTCCCCTTGTAAAGACAATCCGGGGACATACTATATATTAGATTAAAAACAAAGGATTAAAAAAATATATTTAGCCTGTTGCTATTGAGTATTAATTAAAGTAATAATTAAATTTATTGAGTATAGATATATTAAATTCGACATTTATGGCCACAAGTGGCTATGAGAAATAACTGGAAATTATGTTCCAGTTCGAAAAATATGCGCTAGGGGACGCCTTTATTATAACCAATCAGAAAAATTTAACATTTAGATACTTGTTTTACATGTTTCATTGACACTATCAAAATTATTATTAATAATCAACTCTGGCCGTTATGAGAGACAAATATTTGAATTATGAAATTTTTTGTCTTTGTGAAGATGCGTGTCACCAAAAATGAGCTCGTGTGTCAGCACTGACACGCGTGTCATAGGTTCGCCATCACTGAATTTGGACGATGACCTACAAAAAGATATGAGATCCCATCAAAAACATAGAATGTAAAAAAATGCCAAGTCTCGCAACGTTGTTCTTCCACTACAAAAAATTGTGGGATCTATTTACTTATTTTATTTAGTTTTTATGAAAGTCCCCTGATATTTTTTTGATGGTTCGCCCCAAACCCGATATTCCACCGAACCGTCGCACAACCCATCGCATCGGCGGATTGGCGTATTAAATCGACGTATTGACGAATCGCATCGACAAACCGCATCAGCGCATAGTGAGGATGGGGCTTAACATAAGATTACACTTTTTGTAGTGGAAGAACTGTGTTGCGAAAATTGTCATTTTTTTACACTCTATGTTTTTGATTGGATTTTATTGACTTAAAAGCATTTAGTTGGGTATATCGTGACTTAAAAGTTCCCAAGTAGCATTTGGACGTTATCTAACGTCGCGTTCAATAAACCCGACGTCGGGTACCAACGTCGGTTCGACCGCCTGACGACCCTTATTTGCACCTAAATGGGGAATACAGATTCGGGTCGCCTCGACGTCGGTATCTGACCTAATAGGGAATGTAATTCTATCAATTACCAACGTCATATTACGTTGGATTTTAGTTACTTAAAATTCGTCGCTAAGCACTAACGTTACGTTTGGTTTCATATTCTCTACCAAGAATACATAAAAACGTAACCAAATTACCTAATTACAAATGGATTCATAATCACTCCTCGAATATAACTATAAGTGCCTATTTAATTTCATATTATAATATTTCTGAATCATTAATCCTGAAATCAGTTTTGTCAACGGAAGTCACTTTCTTGATATATCTGATTAAAATACTCCGGAAAACAACGAGCGCCTTCAAAATTAGGTAGATTTATGAAATAAAAATATCTATAAAAAAGTAACTCGCAAAATATATTTTAATTTTCTAGCTGGTTTAATCATAAAACTGTACTGTGGTTCTTCCCAAACTCAACCTTATCAATATTATTCTACTAGAAATCGAAATGTGAATATTAAATTTTAAAAACAAAAAACGATTTTAAAATGGCTGACAATCGGATACGTGTTAAGAATGGCGGATTTCTGTGTCTGACTTAATATGAACTACCAATATACCAATTCCGACCTGGTCTCCAACATTAGTCGTCTCACATGACCGAAGTCATCAAACCGTACGACGGGCAATCGTATTGTGACGTATATAATTCCAACGTACGCCACGTAACCTCACTTTGCGTTTTGCGTATCAGTAATTTGTGGATTTGAGCAACTATATTTTAGTTTTTGTTTTCTCGTTAAAAAAAATGGGCAGCCACTTTTTTAAGCCTAACCTCACATGTCGGAGGAGGATGGGGTCTGCTGGTATCCTAAGCTAAAAAATGAAATTAAGATGCACCAGTGTAATGCAGCATCTCTTCCGGATAAAAAGCATTTACGGGTGGAGGCAAGACATCACTACTACTATTATTATTTTGCAAAAGCCTCGACCTCTTTCTGTAAAATGTAGATGAATGTCTAAATGCCTTTTTAGTGTTTTTTAGGCATAATAAAAAATTTAAGTTTGTTTACAAAAACTTTTTATTAGGTTATGTTCATATATGATGTTCATTAGGTCGCAAATGCTACTTAATGGGTTGTATTTACGGACATAAATAGAGATACGTAAATTAGGTTATAAATATGAACATAAAATACCACAAAATATAATTGGACGTTAGTCTAGGGATTATCATTGAGACGTATCCTATTCGGACAACGGGTAGACGTCGGGCTAGTTCAAGTATATGTACGTCGTGCAAGCCAACGTGGGAACGACCGCGACGTTGGGAAATTAATAAAAATGGTACGTTGTTATTTTTCACGTCGACAGATCGTTGGATTTACCGACTCGGATCCAACGACGTCGCTTTTAATAGGAAAGCAGGTCACAGGTCGTATCACGAGCACCCGACCTAAATTTGCACAAAGTCTGACGTCGCTTCAGGTCAGATTTAGTTCGAAGTCAGATAGATGCTACTTGGGTTTGGTACTTAAAAGAGATATTTATTAATATTAATATTAAAAGTAAGCCCTCTTATTTCTAGATCTGCCTCTGTATAAATAATTATTTTTAGATACAGGGTGTCCTAATATTTCGTGGACATAGAACTACTACGAATTTTTGGAATCAAAATAAGTTCAGTCAACATAAGTTACCTCTATACAAAACTGCTTCGTTTGTCCGCTAGAGGGATCAAATTAAAAAAAAAATACATTTTTTCAGATATTTTAAGAACCGTTATCTCGATTTGAATGAGATATTGCGTATCTATGTACTAATTTTAATGGTTAATTAAACTTAATGGTAAGGGCTATAACATTTGGATTTCACAAAAATCAAGAAAAAGTATAGGAAGGGTGAAAACTACCCTCATCTCTATTTTAGTATAAAAAATATTTAACTCCATCGCCGGCCCCGGCCGATTTTCTTTTTGTATAATGGTCCCTCTAATAGATGTATATAACATTTTTTGTCTCTAGTAAATAAACGCCACCGCGCTTACTTTTGGTGGAAACAAATTATTTTTGCAAAGCTGACTTCCAAAAAATGTTTTTTGTCACATCAAGTTATGGATATTATTATATGCTCTAATAATCTAATTGGCGAAAATATGGAATTTTATGTCACATCACAAATTATATTTGACAATAAGCTTCATAAAGAACTTAAAAAAATTAATAATTTTTATGCTAATTAACGTTTGGATTCATTTTTGATTGATTCCCTCTAACGGACAAACGAAGCACTTTTGTATAAATGTAAATTGCATTTAACTAATTTTGATCCAAAAAATACGTAGTTGTTCTATGTCCAGGGAATATTGGAGCTCCCTGTATATTTTCTAGGTCTGCTTTGGAAAAATAAATTCTCCAAAATTTTTTCACAAAAACTATGCGATGCGATATAGCGTTTTTTTTACAAGAGACAAAAAATCTAGTAAATTCTAGAGGGATCGTAAAACAAAATAGATAAAATATTAAAATCAACAATTAATAACTTTATTAAATTACTTGTAGGGACATTAACGCATTTTAAAAGTATGAAATCCTAAGAAATTAAAATTGGTCAATTAAATTCTTTTTGGATGTCTACGAAATACTAACTAACGGCCCACATAAGTTTTAAGCATAGAATATTATTCAAAAACTGTAACCAGTTCTTTTACATATATTAAGAATTTTTATGATTGCAAACATAAGGTAGTGCGTATTAAAAAATAACTTAGATTTAATATGTGTCTATAGAAATATATTACAGTTTTTATACAAAATATTTACAATATATCATTTTTGTAATCTTTACATAAATATATTACCTCTTTTTATTAAATACTATTTACAATATTTAAAAACTATTTTAAGCAGTATATTATACAGGAGTTACTAAATAATAATAGCAATTAAGAAAGTGCTTTAATTTAATAATACTATCAAAGCAGGAAAGTGTATTGATGAGGAAAAATTTGAGACTCCTAACATCGATGGGAGCTATTCAAATAAAATATGTTTCCAATATGTATTTCTGGTTTGTATTGAGTATACAATAAACCTTTTAGTAATTTACATTGTATTTTTTATAATACAAATTGCAAAAGTCTAATGGGATCCGCATAAAAATGAAATAACTGTCAAAAATAGAAACAACTTTGCTATACTGATATCATTACCCAAAATACTACTTTCATAATATTTGTTTGTTAGCAATTTCAAAAAAAGAGCTCAAAGATTCTGTTTGACATCAGTCCTATCTAGTTATTATCTGCCAAATACCCTATATCTAAGAAATTAAAGTTATAAGAGTACAAAAATGACTAAAATACTAATTTACGTTTTTAGATAATAAACATGCATTTATTTTGAAAACTACAATATTTGTGAACTGATGACTTTGTGCAAAGTTATAAAAAGGCATAAAAATTCTGTAATTTATAAAATTACTTCTATAATATTATTCTACAATTAAGAATCTCTATATCTAAATGTTCTATTGCTTTGAAAACTAGAAAGATTATTACTAGAATCTGAAAATGTCGCTAACTAAAGAATACCATAATACCATTTTTATTATAACAGAAATATAAGGAACAGAAAACAGAAATATGTTTATAAAAACTATTACCACCTAACAGGTACAAATGTTTATGGCATTAAGAGTGAATGATCATATCACATAACTTATTGACTGATCAACATAATATTGAGAGTTTGATAGTTTGCTTGTTTCATAGTTTACACATACAGGGTGACAATTTGACAAGTAACAAGCGGGAATATCACAAAAAAACTACAAATATAGAGTAATTACAGCGGATACAGAGGAGGGCCCACGGGGCCTGGACTCCCTAGAACCTATCAATTGGGTTAAAAATGGCGCCCTCTAAAGGGGATATTCTACATTACTTTTTATTTGGGCCCCCCTAAAATAAATTCCTGTATCCGACTCTGACTACCAAGAAGATCTTAAATACGTATTGGGGGATATAAAGGAGAGCATTAGTTTTCCTGACGGGTATATCGGAACCTAATGATATTTTGTTGTGTAACAATTAACTGTAAAACGTAAAAATAAAACGTTAATGTAACAAGTAAAAATTACTAGTTTCAAAAGTGCTGTATAATTTATTAACACCATTATCTCGAGAACTAATCATGCGTTTTAAGATTTTGCCATAAGTAAAAACAAAGCAACGAGCTTTTCAAATTCGAAAAATCGAAAGTAGAGAAAAAATAAAAAAAAAGAAAAAGTAAAAAGAAAATTGTTTTGCTTGTCGTAAAGGGGGGAACCAAGCTCCACTCCCACAACCGGTTTCTGGGCCTACCCTTCATCAGGTTGGCTGTCCAGGGGCTGGCTAACACCGATACGGCAAGCAAAACTTCTTCTATATCAACAGACGATGTCGTAAAGTGTCGGTGAGATATTAGTACATCTCCCGTCAAAAGATGGTAAAGAGCGTTTTTCGGCCCGCTCAAATATATGAAATGAACAAAATTCTTACAGCTTTAGTGTATATTAATAAATAATTCATATATTTGAGCGGGCCGAAAAACGCTCTTTACCATCTTTTGACGGGAGATGCACTAATATTTTTCAGAAAAAATGTGTTATAACTATTAATACCTATGTCGTTGTGTTTAAAAAAATACTGTTTGTAAACATAAAAAATTGTACCCAAACAAATAAAAAGCGCATTATCATCAAAACTGTACATTTAATTTTTGTTTAGAATAGAACTTGTTTGCGTGTTGCTAAGCGGCAGATTCTGATATTGTGGTTATTCTGTCATGGATAATATGAACAGACGTCATTTAACAATAGAGGAAGCAAATCAAGCCATTGGGTTGGTTCTTGGCGGTGCGCAACAGATCGATGTGGCTGATCGATTTAAAGTCACCTAAAGTGTAAATTCTAGGCTTAAAACCCGATTTGATGAGACTGGATCTGTCATGGAGAGGTATAGGGAGGGTCGAACAAGGTCGACAAATGCTAGAAAGGACCGAATCTTACTGACAGGAGCTAGGATGCATCCTGCAAGAAACTACATGTTGCTCAGCCAGGACCTTATTGCTGCCAGCAGAGTACGTATTACCCCTCGGACGGTCTTAAATCGATTAGAAAAAGCAGGTTTACATTGCTATAGGCCTATAAGATGCCCTCCGTTGACCGCGAGTGTCAGGTTGAGGTAATAAAACTCAACGTTTGCTCTGGTGTAATGAAAGAGCTAACTGGAATAATGAGTGGCATGCATACTGCGATGTTCAGCGATGAAAGCTGCTTTTGTCTTCGTATTGACAGACGTACAGTTCGTGTGTGGAGACTAAGAAATACAAGACTTAACGACCGATATATTCAAGAAGGGCATCCCTTTGGAGTTAGAGGTGTAAATGGTCTGGGGTGGAATTTTCCACGGAGGCCGAACGGAATTGTAAGTCTGTGAAGGTACCATGACAGGTGAAATTTATGCCGACGACATCATTGGAGGATCGTGGAGGGAAACCTGCTTTTTTTAATCGATTTAAGACCGTCCGAGGGGTAATACGTACCCTGCTGGCAGCCAAAAAGTCCTGGCTGAGCAACGTGTAGTTTCTTGCAGGATCCATCCTAGCTCCTCTCATTAAGCTTCGGTCCTCCCTAGCATTCGACCTTGGTCTACCCTCCATATGCCTCTCCATGAGATCCAGACTCATTAAATTGGGTTTTAAGCCTAGAAATTACACTTTAGGTCACCTTAAATCGATCAGCCACATCGATCTGTCGCGCACCGCCAAGAAGCAACCCGATGGCCTGATTTGCTTCCTCTACTCTTAAATGACGGCTGTTCGCTGTTCATATTATCGATGACAAAATAACCACAATATCGCAAACTACCGCTTAACAACACGCAAACAAATTCTATTCTAAAAAAAAATTAAATGTACATTTTTGATGATAATGCTTTTTATTCGTTTGGGTACAATTTTTTATGTTTACAAACAGTATTTTTTTAAACACAAACGACATATGTATTAATAGCTATAATACATTTTTTCTGAAAAATATTCTTCTTAGCGAAAACACAATATCCTTAACTTTTTTCGATTAGTTTATATTCCTGAGTGTTATTTTCCAAATTGCCACCTTTGCATTTTATTAATATCATTTAGAAAAAATATTATACTGACATGTTTTAGAAATAGAATCAGATATTAAAAATCGCATCACCATGTTTTTCTTTTAAATCAGATATACAGGATAATTCTAATTCGACACCCACTATTGGGACCTCGAAAAGTATAGGAGATAAGTAGATATTTAAATTAGGCAAAATTGTGCATTGATGCGGCTAATAAAGGGTATTCCAATAAGAGGTTTTGGATGTTGATAACGAATAAAATAAAAGTTTTATAACAGGGACTTCTCTGGCAGCACACAGTTCTTTTGTTGAAATTTTCCATTACTACTGAACACATTTCTGGAGTTATGTCACGAATTATTCGCCTAATTTCTTCTTTTAATTGTTCATTGTTTTCTGAATTGTTTTTCGTAAGCTTTGCTTTACATATAGCCCCAACAAATTCGTGACATAACTCCAGAAATATGTACCGGAACAACACCGGTATCAGCTCTAAGGAGAGACCAAGTTAAAGAGGTGGAGAAAATGGAGACAGATATTATTTACACATTAATGCACTAATTTAACCATCTAGGTATCTCCTAGAGTTTACGAGATCCCAATGATTGGTGTCGAATTTTAATTACTCTGTATGGAACATAAAAATAGTTTGGTTTGGTTTGGTTTGTGTTGTTGTCACTTTAAACCCAATTTGGATTATGCAGTGTCGATGTAGCTAATTTCTAAATCACTTTGAGCATGAGCTATTCCCCCAGGCCCAGCAATCGCCACTGCAACAGGTTCAAAAAGGATATCAACATTAGTATCTTTTTTTAAAACTGCTTTTGAAACTGGGTTCGAAATAGCCTTCCCATCAACTCCTGCGATAGCGGTAGCTTGAGGTTTTAATATCATCGTAGTTACATCATTATTGTTCAAAACCGTTGACGATCTAAACCGTATTATCTTGTTTTGCGGAATAGTATTTCTGTTTTTAATAAACTCGTACAACGGATGAAATCTGTAAGGAGCTAGGGATATTTGCATAGAGTTATTTAATTGTTTAATTTTTTCTGATCCTTTAGATTTATTATCTGGAAACATATCGTAATTCTTTTGAGATTCCTCTTTCTTATGTGTAATAAACGAGTGTTTATCTGTATTCGATAGTAAGTTTTTATTTACATATAGGTGATATTGATCAGATACTGAATTTGTGAAGTATTTGGGAAGATAGCTGAACTTAAAGGATGCAATTGGGTCGTACTGGTTCCTTAGCTTAAGAGGTGGGAAGAGTGCTACTGGTAACCATGCAGATGAGTTTGGTAGTCTAAGAAAATAAAAGAGTGTTAGTAAAGCAAATCGAATTATTATACTTCTAAATCTAAACTGTATGTTTAATATAGGTACCAGATATTATTAAATTTCAATAAATAATAAAACTCAATGTGCTTTAAGACATATTTATTACTTTCACTGTTACTATCTATCTCTATTAATGATTGAAATACAAAAAGTATATATTTTACCCTTGTATATAAATTTTTAAAGTAGCTCAACCTAAGACGTTTATGGATGTAAAGCACCAGATGGCGGGGCGTATTTCACAGTCTTTTACTAGAGAAAAATATTTTTTGTTACTCTGAATTTTGAAACGGCCAATAAAAACAGAGAAAATAAAGATCGATAATTTTCGGACTGTGCCAATTGGTTACTAATCGACCAGATACTTTTTGTCTATTAGATATGCTATAAAAGCTGGTAATTATACAATTCGACCATTGTAAATACCCGACAAATTCCGCAAGGCCGACGAGGTCGATGAAAAAAAAATTTTGTTTAGATAATTTTCGAGATATTTTTTCTTTCTGAATGCACATTTTAAAGTATTTTATATTCTTTGTCCGCTTGATCTATTATACTGGTCGCACGTATCGAAGTTTTATTTCTCGTAGTTTTAAAATATTTTCTTGTTTCTTTGTAGTTGTAATGTAAAATTAGATTAATTTATTAAGTTTGATTATAATGTTTATGTAGACTACCAGAAGAAATTTAGTAGTGTTTTTATATTTTATTTTGAAGTTAAGTAGTAGGTGAAGGGGTAATTTGGTTAATTTTTCTTTATGTTTGATTAATTAATAAGTTTGATAATTTGTTTAGTTTAGAATACAAGAAGTAGTTTGTGTAAGAGATTATATTCATTTATTTTGTAGTCGAGTAGAAGGTGAAGATATTTGGGTATTTTTTTCTTTTTGTTTTTCTTCTAATAATTATTGTAGTATTCTTTTAAATATTGTGATAGATACATTATAATCTTCCTTCTACTTTACTGGTAGTTGAGTATACGAAAAAAATCTGATCAAATTTATTTTAAATGAAATTAATCTAGTCTTATTAATTAATCAAATTAAACTAGTCAAATAATATTAATTGCAATGAATTATTAAAAAATATTAATTATTTTGGAAAATAACTTTTGAAATGGAGTATTATTGATAAAATTCAGACAATTTTTTTTACCCAGTAGCGTATTTCAATATGATCTTATCATTTATCACTGTATAATAACTTTGTTGTGGCAGAAAAATATACCAGTTAGTTTCAAAATATTTTTTTTTCAAACGTCACAAAAGTATTAATTTTTGCCACGTGATTGACAATATAAAAAAGTCATTTTAACGCCTAGGCATAAAAGTAAAGCACTTTACGCCTAAGCATAAAAGTATGAAAATATATTATTAAAATGACATAAGTCTCAAATTCAACGAGCCGTAACCATAGTTTCTCGATATGTATAATTCCTCATGGTACAAAGAAATCTTGAAAACAAGGTATGGTCGATAGCGTCTCCAATGTCGTTCAGTTTGCGCATATCGCCTGTGACGTCATATGCCATACAACAAAATATCCGTATTGTTCAATTGCCACTAATAAAAAAAGACTTAAAATAGGGAAGAATTAAATAACCCCTAAAGTTATGTAAAATCATCGAGCTGGACATTTGAAAAGTTATGACACATTATACACATTTATTATGTGTCATCTGTTTGAAAATTTGAAATTGGCGCGTGGAGCTTGCCGACCAATATTGCCGTTTATCACCTGTGACGTGGTGACCAACCTGCGCAATATCATACCTTGTTTTTTTTTGTATCATGATAATTACTTACAAGGTATGAGTTTTAAATATTTTTATATTATTTGGAACGTTTGAAATTGTTTAAAACATTATTTGTGGCGTTTGAAAAAAATAGCATGTTCTATTCGGAGTAAAAATGACTTTTGTGCTTCAGCTGTATGTCAAACCTACAGTCTCGCCACGAAAAGTGTCATTTTTACTCCTAATAAAACAATATACTAGAAAGTTTTATGGTTTAACGGGCTTTGTGAGTTAAAACATAATGATATTTTCAGTTTTTATAATTCTTGATCGAAAATAAACGGCGTCAGCGATGGCTATGAAATGAAGATCGCTGTCATTTTATAAGTAAATTTATGTGGGAAATGTCGTCGACCGTCGGAAATGTCGTCGATCGTCATTTCCCTGCCAACTGGACGCCGTTTTTTTTTCATATGGTACAAAGTTAAAGCAAACTTGACTCTGACCATGTTTTACGCTAAGAAAGATTTATTTCGTGTAATAAAGATTTAAATGGTGTATTAAGTACATAATATTTATTTAAATGTCAAATAATATTATTGAAACAAGTGCCAAGTTTTATTTTTACTTAAGAAAAAAATTAATCAAGAATGTATAAACGTTCTGTTTTCAAAAAAAAAAATTATCTTAAAAACGTAAAACCACAATTTAGAATAAAATGATCGAAGAATGAAATAAAATTTTATAGCCCTGGGTCAAATCGAAATAAAGTAAGTGTATGTAACTTTTTTTAAATATTAATAATTACTAGTAATTAGCATTAATGTACCAACATATTGAAAATTGTTATTTCTTTGTTAAATACTGTTTAGAATCCTTAAAATAACAGTAAAAATAATCGAAAATCAACAATGAAATAATAGTTTTGTTTAAATTTCTTAATCAGCTGAGCCCTATTATAGTTCGCAAAAATCCGAGCTATATTATTACATTACTCTGAGGGAAATACCGCAAATAATCGATATTTTTGACTCCGCCCCTAATCACATGCTTCATTCGTTTAAAGCTTTGCGATTTGTTCGCTAGAGGCAGCACATTTTGTCGAGAGGTTGACCAACTTTAAGAATATATAAACAAGGATTTTACGTATGTCACGTCATATCAAACATACTAAGTCGTAAGAAAAGGAAACTTAAGTCATTTTATGCAAACATTCTATTTATTATATATGTAATATTTTTTAAGTTTATTTTTTGTAATAATTCTAGCAGTCTGCAAATCTATATATTTTATATACAGGGGATCGCCATATTCCGTGGACATAGAACTACTACGTATAGACAAAAGTACTTCGTTTGTCCTTTAGACGGCATCAAATTTTAAAAGGCTAAACACATTTTTTTATGATATTTTAAGAACCGTTATTCCGATTTGAATGAGATTTGCAGCCTATGTTCTAAGTGCTTTAACATTTGACTTTCACAAAAATCAAAAAATACGGAAAGGGTAACAACTACCTCCACCCCAACATAAATTTTAGTATAAATATTTTCCAACTCCACCGACGACCAATTTTTTAGGACAATGGTCCTTGTAGTATTTACTAATTTTTTTGTCTCTTGTAAAAAAACGTCATCGCGCATACTTATTGAGGAAACATTTTTTTTCCAATCCGACTTCCAAAAAATGTTTCTTGTCACATCAAGCTATACAGAGTGTATCAAAAAACATGTGCCATATCTCTTGGAGAGATTCCTCATGTAAAAATAAGACTTATTTTTCATATCAACATAGGTCCGATTCTGCTTTGTTTCGTAACTACAGGGGTTAAAGTCTTAATAATTTATTAATTCCATTATTAAAATAATAATGGAATAATTTTTCAAAAAAAAACATGTGCGCCACTGGCTTTTTTCTTTTGGTATATCAAAGCCTTTTTTTTTGGTCTGTAAGCCGTTTAATGTCAATTTTATTAATCACAATTAATAAAATTAAAATAAAAATAATAAATTGTATATTTTACCTAATTTTTTATTAAATATTATTCTTATTATTTAAAAAAGGCGTCCATTGAACCCAAAGAGACCTGATTTGAAATACAAAAGCCAAAGCAATAAGACTCTAAGTCTCGGTCTCAACATTTAATATGATAAAATTTAAATTGAGACCGAGATTTAGAGTCTTATTGCTTTGGCTTTTGTATTCTTATTATTAGTTATTATTCCTTCTAAATCCAACTTACAGCAATTTCAAATAAAAAAATAATGGTATTTAAGATAATTACAAAAAACCTAATTTTAAAAAGTTTTAACATCCTGTAAAACTATGCATTTCCATGCCCATATTTATAGAAACTTTTTTTCTTATTTTTTGATGAGGAATAAATGAGTACTTATTATTTAAAACGTTCGCAAGTTAATGATACTAAATATTTTTAAAGGTTGCTACTTGGATCAAGGTAAATTAATAAAATTGCGTTTATCTCATCAAGGAGGCCGAAATCTACAAAATATGAAGATACAACTTTTAATCTGCTAACTGCTTACGCTATATCGCTAACAAAAGAAAAAAAGTCAGTGGCGTACATATATTTTTTAAGAAAATATTCGAGTGATAACCCAAATGCACGTACTTGGTGAATATGTAGTAGGTAAATTTTAATCTCAAAATTTCATTCTACGCTAAAAGTACTTAAACCTAATTTTAGAAAGTTTCAACATCCTGTAACTCCTGTTCTGTTTTTATCCAAAAATAAGCATTTCCATACCCATGTTTATAGGATTTTTTTACATATATTAATAAAACTGCGTTTTTCTTATCAAGGAGGCCGAAATCGACAAAATATCAAGAAAAAACTTTTAATCCGCATTAAACTGCTTACACTATTTCGTTAAAAAGAGAATAAAGTCAGTGCCGTGCATGTTTTTTTTAGAACAATATTCCAGTGATGTCGACACTATTTTAGCTTTAAAATATGTCGCATTTATAGTAACTTTTATCCTCAAAATTTCATTCGAATCACTAAAAGTACTTGGAAGAAAATTAGAATAAATAGAAAAAAATATTAAGACTTTAACACCCTGTAACTACGAAACAAAGCAGAATCAGACCTATGTTGATATAAAAAATAAATCTTATTTTTACGTGAGGAATTTCCCCACGAGAGATAGCACATGTTTTCTGAAACACCCTGTATAAGCAGATAAAATCTACAGGGTTGTTCACCACATACGATACGGAGTATTGTAGCTAAACGATGAGATTTTTACAAATTGTAAGTTTGGGGTTCGTTGAAGGACTATTAGAGCTACAATTTAAAAATATTTTTTTACAAGATGCAGAGTGTCCCAAATAAATAAAAAATATTCAAGTTGTATTTTTTTAAATGGAACACCCTGTATATTATTACATTTTTAGTTTCTACGATTAAAATAAAGGTAAATTTGATTAAGGTTTATTATACTTAAACCTTACCGTTTTTGAAATATTTTCCATTTTGTGAAATTGCAGTAAAAATTTTAAAGCTTCATTTCTCCAAGGGTATCAATGTTTTTAATACTAAATATTTAATGAAGTTTATTTATTGATCAGTTATTGTGTTGCAATAATAAAAATAATACTACCTTATACAGAGTGTCTAAAAATTTATTTTAAATAATTATTAGCTTCAAACGGTAATAACTTCTTTAATTTAAATGAATGCCCTGTATATTTTAGGAGAATCAGATGCACAATTAAATTGTCTATCAAATTGTATTATACCATTTTTTACCTATCCCTTCAAGTTTTCGTATAAAATGCATTTTCTTATAATTTAGACCTCATTTATCAATATATCAATGGAATATTGACATTTTAGATTGTTTTTAAAGCAACAAATGTACAAAATGTACAGACTAGTAATATTATCGTTTTTAGCAAAACGATAATATTACTAGCCCATTTGTATGCAAAAAGAAAACTATTTAAATCTTTATAAAAGAGTATACCATTAATTAAATATAACACCATTATTTGCGCCCATATACTAATTAATTACATACTTAATTGTGTTCGTTATTAAATTATTATAAATAAATGTGGATTTGAGTCAGAAATCAATATAATAATAAGTTATCAAATTAAAGTCTCTGTAGTTATAAATAAGCATTTATTAAAAAATGAAATATCATTTTTAAGGTGTTACTTTTTATCACACTGTCTAATGCCCATACAAAATTCAGTTTTTTAGTATTTGGAGCAATTATTATTAATCAAAGCAAACAGTCAGTTAATGTTGTTTGAATACTGGAATCATATTAACTGATCCTCTTTAACAAATATTTAAACAGTTTTTTTTTATTTTTTAATGAAATAAACGAATTATATCGACAATATTAATATTTGTACTCTTTAAAAATTTGGTACATCTTTAAAAATAATCTAAAATGTCAATAGTCCATGGGTATATTGATAAATAAGTTCTAAATTACAAGAAAATGCATTTTCTACGGAAACTTAAAGAGATAGGTAAAAAATGGTATAATATAATTTGATAGACAATTAAATTGTGCATCTGATTCTCGTAAAATATACAGGGTGTTCCATTTAAATTAAACAAGGTATTGCCGTTTGAAGCTAATAATTATTTTAAATAAATTTTTAGACACTCTGTATAAGGTAGTATTATTTTTATTATTGCAACACAATAACTGATCAATAAATAAACTTCATTAAATATTTAGTATTAAAAACATTGATACCCTTGGAGAAATGAAGCTTTAAAATTTTTACTGCAATTTCTAAAATTGAAAATATTTCAAAAACGTAAGGTTTTAAGTATAATAAATCGTAATCAAATTTACCTTTATTTTAATCGTAGAAACAAAATGTAATAATATACAGGGTGTTCCGTTTAAAAAAATACAACTTTGATATTTTTTACTTATTTGGGACACTCTGTATCTTGTAAAATTATTTTTAAATTGTACCTCTAATTGTCCTTCATCGAACCCAAAAATTACAATTTGTAAAAATCTCATCGTTTAGCTACAATACTCCGTGTCGTATGTGGTGAACAACCCTGTATAATGCACTAATAATCCAGTTGGCAAAAAAATGGAACTTTATGTTAGTATTACAAATGATACTTGACAATAATCTCTTCATAAATTTTAAATTAATTAAAATTCGGGTTTATTTTTTATTGATGCCCTCTAACGGACGAACGAAGCACTTTTGTATAGAGGTGAATTGTGTCCAATGAACTTATTTTGATTCCATAAATTCGCATTCTATGTCCACGTCCACGGAATCTTAGGACGCCCTGTATAACAACAGAATATCATAGTTTAGAGATAAGAGATATTTCAGAGATATCCTAGAGTTTAGAGAGAATATTATAACCTACGTCAATATTTACAATCTATGTCTAGATACATTATAAAAATAAAAGAAACAATTCTTTTAATTCGCTTTGGCAAGAACATATCTAAATGTATATAAAAAAGTAAGTATATTAATAATAATTAGTTATTTTCTATTTGTCTTAAACTATATTCTATTTCTAAATTTTGAGTTACCTATGGTACTACGATCACGTATCTTTTTTACCATATTGCTCAAATATAAACGGTTCCACAGTAGGCTAAGAAATAATTTATCAATTCAAGATGTGTTATAACTATCGTTAAATTTCTTAGCATTCAGTGGCGGATACAAAGGGGGGCCGTGGGGCCCGGGCCACCCTAAAATCTGTAAATTAGGTTAAATCTTAGGCTTTCGGGCTAAAAATGGCGCCCTAAAAAACATATTCTACATTACTTTTTATTTTGCCCCCCCTAAAATAAATTCCTGTATCCGCCCTTGTTAGCATTGACAATGACATCTGCTCTTGGATTATTTGAAATTTTTAAAAAATATACTACAAAATATATATACAGGGTGTTTCAAAACAAATGCGAAAAACTTCAGGGGTGATTCCTTGTTCAAAATAAAGGGTAGTTTGCTTTATAAACGTTGGGTCAAAAGTCAACCATTAGGGAGATATCGCGGTACCAAGATGGCGGAAAAATAATGTTTTTATTTTTTATCTTGAAACGAAAAATAGATTAATGAAAATTTTATGGAAGCATTACTGTTGTGAGAAACATACTTTCTGTGAGTAATTTTCTCGACTTTTTTGTAAATGAGTGGAAGGGGTTGAAATAAACTACCTTATCATTCTTGTTAACGAAATTTAAAAAATGAGTCAAACACATGCAAAAATAATTTGATAGCTTTGTTTGTTTAGCTTTTTTATCTCTTGTGTTTCCTTTTGATGAATCTCGCCGATTTGAAATTGAAAATAAAATGTAAAGCATTACATGTCAGGGTAAAAACATTTTTAGATAAAGAATCTAGTGATAATAACGCTAATAATAAGAATCTAGATAATAACGTATTGCAGTAGAGTAATGTCAATAAAATAATATTAGAAACGTCCTAAAAGTGACATCGGGGTGACTAGATTTTTTCCCTAACAAAATTAGAGCAGCCCACTAGATTCTTTATCTAAAAATGTCTTTTGTCCTGACATGTAATGCTTTACATTTTATTTTTTAATTTCAAATCGGTGAGTTTTATCAAAAAAACACAAGAGATAAAAAAGTTTCTAAACAAACCAAGCTATCCAAATTTATTTTTTGCATGTGTTTGATAAGATTTTTCTTTAAATTTCGATAACAAGATTGATAGGGGTAGTTTATTTCAAACCCTTCCACTCATTTTAAAAAAGTGAAAAAATTACCAGAAAGTGTGTTTTCATAACAGCAATACTTCTATAAAATTTCATTAGTCTATCTCTTTTCGTTTTCAAGATAAAAAATAAAAACCTTATTTTTCCGCCATCTTTGTACATCTCCCTAATGGTTGACTTTTGACCCAACGTTTATGAAGCAAACTACCCCTTATTTTGAACAAGGAATCGCCCCCTGAAGTTTTTCGCATTTGTTTTGAAACACCCTGTACAATTCATAAAGACCTATTTTCTATAATTATGTTTTGAAAACTAAACAAATTTGATGTGATGCTAAGTTTACTGTGATACCATTTTTATTCGATTACATAACATTCAAATGTATTTTACCCTACTACTTTATAGAAATAATTTATTATTTTATTACAATGTCGCTCATATAATTTGAATGGTGATTTTTTATATAACGTCCATGGAATACTAGATACCCTTGTTGTAGTATATAACTGGTCCGATAGCTACTACTTTGCCCAGCCGTGTATTTGGTACGGGTTTCGACCCATTAGTAACGACATTTTTAATGACTTCATTCAAGTCTATTTTCGGATCCACAGCCACAACCTTAGTTCCAGATCCAGCTATCGCTAACCCATCAGGATGAGTATAAGCAATCCCGTCAGGACCGACGATAGCTGTGCCACCACTTCCCGCAGTAGCAATACCACCTGGACCAGCTATGGCAACACCACCGTGGCGCACTCGGAGTTTATGAATAAAAATACCATTTCCAGTATTATCCTTACTGATTAACTTCTTACTGCCTTGATTAGAAATTCCTATATCCGTTTTTTCAGATTCTGGCTCATCTTCTAGTTGGTGTATTTGTAAGTATTGATTGGTTATTTGCGGGGGTGGAATGGTAGTAGCTATGTTCGAATCTGGTCTTCGTATAATGGACGAAAAATCTAATTTGCCTGCTGGAAATAGTGAGGATTTATTATTATTAATCTGAGCTAGTTTTTCCCAAGATGATCTGTAAATATTTGATTTACCATTAATTTCTCTACTTTCAACTGGAACTGGCGTTGGCGTTGGTGTTGGTAAATTAAGAGTGAGTTTAATTAAGTCATCGTTACCGATATCTAAACTTTCTACATCCAAGTAATCCATCTCGGGCAATAAACTAGATGGATCCGTATTTATCATTCTAACTTCATTTGTACCATTTTTCTTATTAATTTCCACTTCTATCTGTTGGCGGTGGTAATGATTATCCTCTCCAAAATCTGTGCTAGATTCAGTATCCGCTTTTAAACGTGTTGGTCTCGGGGTTAATTTGCAAGGACCCTCGTTGCCAGCTGTTGGTCCATATTCAACCATATTCGTCACGGCATAATACATTTGCAGAAAAGGATCTCTTATATAGATCGGAAATAAATTAGCTCCTGGCCAATTCCAATTTTGCCTAGACTGTGCTGTTGTTTGCTTTAATATATCTGTGTTTTTCATAGTCATTTGGGGGTACACTATCGGAAACTTTGAGTTTGAAACAGATTCAGAATTACTAGTTTTCTTTTTTTCATCAGCAGCATTTTGATTCAAAATATTGTTTCTATAAGCAATTTCTTGTTGTTGCACAACATCTGAAGGAGGTGCGTTATATGAAAATGGTAACTGATATTGATAACCAGGATAAGGATAATTGCTTGGAGGTAGAAAATATTGAGAATTACTGTAAGGTATAGGCTCGACATTTTTCAATCCGTTGATGGGCAATGTCGCTGTCGGTGAAATAGGATATTCAGAATTCGTGTTAATATACGGACTAGGAAGTACAACAGTTTGGTAATGAGTTATTTTTCTTTTGATATATTGACCACGAATAATATCTTCTGGTTCGATTTGAGAATTCAGATCTGTGATTTTTGCTATATAACTTTCTTCATTTCCTGGTTGATATACCATTTGGTTTTTGAAGGTAGATTTCCCATCGTCCTTTGTATTTAAATCTCTTTCTCTCAAATATTCGAGTATCGGATTACTGTATAAATCCTTTGATTCTTTGCTATCACCGATTTGATGGGATTTCTCTTGAGATGAATAGAAGCCGAATGGAAATTGAATGTAGCCTGGTTTAGACTTTTTTCTTGAAAGTCCTTGACTCTTGTTGACCTCTGCAATTTTAGCCAATATATCTTTTGTGCTGGTATCTATTTTCTTTTGATTTTCTATGTATAATGGGTTTGCCATTAAATTCTCGGGTAGTGGAGGGTTTATTTCTTCAACATCTCGGGATTCTTTCCTAAAATTAAAATAATTATTAGAACAAATATACAAGATAGTATATACAAATATACACATGAAGAGAGTTATTATATCTATACCATCACCTAGCTGAATAGGCTAACTTACCTATAGAAAAAGTCTAATTACACGATTATACACAACTATGACAACTACTACAAGCACCAAATAATGTTTTAAAATATATTACAAAAGTATTAATTTTTTTATTGGTTATGAAAATTATGGCACCAATTACAACAGTTTTACCATGAACAGGAGGTTAGTTAATTATTTACAAATAAAAAATAACTTAGATATTACGTTTAAAACAAACGAATAAGTATGATTTTTCGTTTGGTGGTGTCATCTAGTAAAACAAATTTTTGTTTTATACAATTTTGATCTCGCCAAAATTGTCACCGATTGTCATTCCCGAGCCGATTGGACGCCGTTTTTTTTCGATCGTATGGTAGTAATAAGTATAGATCTCATATACATATAATATATAAATAAGTATAGATACTCAAGGTAAGGATATATTAATTCTAGTAAGTAGATATATTCTTATTTTCAAGACATTCAATATTGTAATATATTTTTTATTTATAGATAATGTTATATTATTTTTTAGAAAAATAAATACATAATTCTAGTGTATATTTTTTCAAAAATCCAAAAGTCGATATTTCAATATCTATAAAACAAAAAATATATAAAATTCGATTGACATAGAAGTACGAAATTTGGCACATACGTTTCTTTAGTGATCGCTAAGAAGGGATTTTTGGAAATTCGATCTCTAAAGGGATGAAATTAGAGACGAACTAAGAGTATGAAATTTTGCACGGATGCTGCTTGGGTGACGGAATTGAGCACTAAGGGACGATTTTTGGAAATTCGCCCTATAAGGGGTGAAATGTTGTATACACAAAAATTAAAACCTGTCCTAGCAGTATCAAATTTTGCACAGAGGTCCCTTATGTAGCGTAAATGAACAGTTAGAAGCGATTTTCGAAAATTTATCTCCTATGGGGGTTAAACTGGGGATGAATTTTCTTTAAATTAGGTATAGGAGTATGAAATTTTATACAGATGTTCCTTAAGTGACAAAAGTGAGTACTTAGAAGCGACCTTTTGAAAATTCATCCCCTAAGGGGGTGAAATGAGGGGTGAATGTTGTATACAAAGAAAAACAAAATCTGACGGAAATCCTACAATAACCACTTCATAACCACCACACTATTAAAATGAAGAAGAAGAAGAATAATAATAAGCATCAATCAAAAGAAATGAAGAACATGAAGAAAAATAAGTATGTACCAATAAATAAATATTTTATAGTTTTTCAAATAAACAGCATAAAAGTGTTATTACCGATAGGACAATAATAATACAACAGTCAAAAATCAATTTCCTTATTTGAAGTAAAAACGCAACTCCTATGAAAAATTTTAATATACAAAGTGGGTCTTAAATAAGTGCAAATATTTTTAAAAAATGGAATTGGAATTTTTTGAAAAGTTTTTTTTTAATTTTTAGTTAAAAAACATAATATCTTCAGAATATAGCAACAACATAGGTAGTAGAGTAAATTTCCAAAAAAAAGAAAATCCAGAAAAGATCCGGTGGTTTGAAAAAAAATCTATTTTTTTTAAATTTTCAAAGTAAAATATCTCGGTTATTTTGGACTTATTTGAAAAACGACAAAGAGAAAATGTGTTACTTTTATCGAGATCTTTTTACCAGTCCTGAAAATATTTGCACTTACTTAAGACCTTGTATTTAAAAAAGTGTATTTAATTAAAGTATACTATATCACTATTTTTTTTTTCACTTTTTTCATTTTTATGTTTCACTAACCATGTTAGCATCATCAGCAGATGATTAAGACTATGATTAAGACTGAGTCTTAATCAGGCTTCTATGTCAAGCGGAATCGCGCGTCCAGCGTAAAAGTAAAAGTGTTTTTGGTGTATTGTGGTGATTTAGTGTTTTATTTTGTTGTGTAACACCAAAGGTTCCAACCTCCAACTGTAACCTACAAGGTATTACAATTTAAAAAAAATCGAATTTCTTGCAATATGTCGGAAACTATTTTAAATATTTTCTTCAACTTTGGTATGTGATGCTCAGATATGAGGATAGTTTTTCCACACATTAACTGTTGTTTTTCTATTTGAACCAGTGGCGTCCGTACGCACACGCTCTTGGATTGTTTAAATTGCACGCCCCTGTTTTTTTTTTCTAAAAAATATATTTTCTATATTGTCAATGCTTTTTAAAAAAGATTGATCTCTGGAGTTTTTTTTGTACATCGAACGGTTTTTTGGGGAAAAAAAGGTTAAGCAATATAGTTGATTTACTTGTTTTTGTCCAAAATCGTTTGATGAACAGGGTGTCCCATTTTAGTTGAAATCATACGGTATCTCTGTTATTAGTGATGAAAAGAGTGCGGTTTGCACAAACCTATCCCACTTCACGTATATTAGCTGTAGGAACATCTAAAAGTTCCGGTAAGATAGCTTCCCAAGATTACAAATAGCGGTAAAGAGTTAAGTTTCCCTAATGTAAAAAGAATTTATTAGTGGCCTGCAAAATAAAACAAGAGGCACATATCAGTATACTTTTAATAATTCTTTAGTTTCTTTTATTATGACCTTTTTAATATATTTTTTTAAATAATGCAGTAAATAGTGAAAATAAACATAGAGTGATATATATTTTTGAGAAACTTATGACAAGCCAGATCATATAATTTATAAATATATGGGGCGTTCCATTTAAGAAAACATAACTTATTAATTTATATATTTAAATTAATTCATATTTTTAAAAAAAAATGGTAGAAAAACAGGCTACGTCGCTGTATTCTACGAAAACAGTTCTACAAGATTCAGTTTTCACCTTGATTCCTTTCACAATAACAGAGATACGGGGGCTGTCCCAATTTGCAAAATTTTCGAAAAGACCCTGTAGCTCAGAAACGAAGAAGGCTATGAAAATTTTGTTTACAGCATCTTCCGTTTGACAAAAAAGTGGATCAGGTTTGTGCGAATTGCATCCTTCTATCTTTGCTAATAACGGAGATACCGTATGATTTCAACCAAAATGGGACACCCTGTACATACAAGAAAAATTGTAGGAATCGATTTTGTTAAAAACGTATTGACAAAAAAAATCAGTGTTATTCCATTTAAGGCAAGAAATTCGATTTTTAAACATTTTTTGACACCCTGTACAGGGTGTCCCATTTTGGTTGAAATCATACGGTATCTCCGTTATTAGTGAAGATAGAAGGGTGTAATGTTTGCACAAACCTGTCCCACTTTTTTGTCAAACCGAAGATGCCGTAAACAAAATTTTCATAGCTCTCTTGGTTTCTGAGCTACAGGGTCTTTTTTGAAAATTTTGCAATTTGGGACACCCCCTGTATCTCTGTTATTGTTAAAGGTATCGAGAAGGTAAAAACTGTTTAACGTAGAACTTTTTACGTAGAATACAGTGGCGTAGTCTGTTATTCTATAAAGATAATATTTTTAAAGATATGAACTAAAGTTAGGTTTTCTTAAATGTAACACCCTGTATATTTATAAATTATAAAAAAATTATATTTTTTACTAGTAGGCCATGCTTGATAACAAAAGAAACTAAAGAATTATTAAAAGTTATCTGTCCCTTGTTTTATTTTGGGAGCCACTAATAAATTGTTTACATATTAGAGAAACTTAATTCTCAACCGCTATTGTAAATCTTGGAAGCTATCTTATCGGAAGTTTTAGATATTCCTTTAGCTAATTTACGTCAAATATACTTTTAACAAAATGGACCACCCCCTCACAACTTTGAAAATATTAAATTATTATTTCTTAAATCAATGAATTGGAACCAATGCAATGGACCCATATGAGGGCCTCCCTGATTACCGGATTTGTCCGTTCTCGATTTCTGTTTTTGGGAATTTTTGAAATATCAAATAATCGTGGCAACTACAACATTATCGAACACCTGGAAAATGCTTTAATAATGCAAACTTTTAGATATTTGCAAACCCCATCCCGTTATAATAAATTCCGTAATAAAAAGAAAGAAAAATATATTCAGTGATTCAGTGGTAACAGTTCAAAGGTAAAATATATCAATCTCAGATAAAATTTTAATATGTGTGTGGCTATTTTCTATTTTAGTAAATACCATTTTGATTTTACCAATACCATTTTGATTTGTCACGGCCTACTAATAAGAAAATTGTATATTTTAAATATTGCAGTAATTATATAGAGTGATAAATATTTTTGAAAAGCTCATAGCAAGACGGATCATAATATGATTTCTAAATATACAGGGTGTTCCATTTGAAAAAACATAACTTTAGTTCATATTTTCAAAAGTATTTTTAGTAGCGCCACGTAGCATTTAGTAGTATTACGCCACTGTATTCTACGTAAAAAGTTCTACAAGAATCAGTTTTCACCTTCTCGATATCGTCCATAATAACGGAGATACGGGGGATGTCCCAAATTGCAAAATTTTCGAAAAGACCCTTAGCTCAGAAACGAAAAGGGCTATGAGAATTTTGATTACAGCATCTTCCGTTTGACAAAAAGTTGGACAGGTTTGTACAAACCGCATCTTCCTATCTTTAGATAACGGAGATAACGGAGATGCCGTATGATTTCAATCAAAATGGGACACCCTGCACAGAAGAAAGGAAGTAATTTAGACCTCATGTTCATATAAACTTTTTGTCTTAAAATATATGTGGAATCACACTCTAAGTTTTTTTAGACTACTTAGGAAACCCCCTGTATATTGAACATTAGAAATGTGGAAAAATTTTTAGAACGCTGATAATATAACTGAAAGAAAACTAGAGACAGCAAAACTTTACAAAACTTCAAAACATCTTGCTAAGTAAATAACAAAAATTCCTTGACAAATTCGATACGGTCAAAATTAGCCAAAATCCTTAAATGAAAAAATAGTCGAAATTTTAGAATGAGGAACATGGTTAGCGAAACGTGCGTTCATGATGTTACAATAAGCTTTTTGGTGTAATCGTGGAATGGTAGCGATTAGATTATATGGAACTAGATTCTTTTTATATCAAGATAATTGAATGAAGTACAATATATACATTTAAAGATGTATTCTTGATTTATTTTTCTAAATTTATAAATTTAATCTTACTCGATATTTGTTTCAGATGACGAAGCTATTGATCCTGCGAGATTTGACTGAGGTCTGCATGAAACAAGACTGAAGACAAATACCTAAAATGTGAATATTAATATTAATAACGGTATGGCCATATTTAGAAATATTTATATTATACCATATGATTGCCAACAACCAACCACCAATATGAAATATATGCTAGCAATCATCTTAGTATGCGTATTACTATACAGGGTGGTCCGAACTGTATTCCGGAAATTTCGGCGGCATATTCTGCAGATAAAAATAAGTAAAAACGTTCGTATAAATGTATGTCTTAAAAAGCTTAGTTTCGATGATACAGGGTGTAGAACTATCATTTTTATTTCGATTTTTTCAAATAATTTCTGAAGTAACATCAATATTTGGATGAAAATTGACGTTTGGAAGTTTTTTGACATGAGAAATTTGATCTTGATGTCAATATGACTCCTACTTGTAGAAGGCGCCATCTACATGTTTTAACTGTTTAAAAGTGTAATAACTTTTCGTCCGGACCCGTATCCGTATAGAACTAATGAGTGAAAAAATATACATTTCCGTGATGTTTTACGTAAAAAATGTCTCTTGGTAAAAGTCGCTGCAAGTAGCCGTTCTCAAGAGATTTGGGATGAAAATAATCAATACATATCATTATTGACAAAAAACTAAACATGTTGAGTAGATAGTTATTTGATGGTTATTTGAGTGAAATTAAAAATTTGGGAACTTTTTATTTTTTAAATAAATCATAATTTCTTCGAAGAGAATCATAATTTTTTCGAAGAAAATGCAACTTTTTTTCAACTACTGCAATTTTTCAGAAACTATTAGAGACAGAGTTTACCAAAAATGCTTTTTATAACTACTAGTGGGTAAATGAATTTCTAGATATATTACGAATTTTTTTGGAACTTTAGTTTCGGAGATATTCATTTAATCGGACATTTTTAAAAAAAATAATTTTATTTTTCAGAAACTATTAGAGACAGAGTTTACCAAAAATGCTTTTTATAACTACTAGTGGGTAAATGAATTTCTAGATATATTACGAATTTTTTTGGAACTTTAGTTTCGGAGATATAAATTTAATCGGACCTTTTTAAAAAAATTAATTTTATTTTTCAGAAACTATTTGAGACAGAGTTTACCAAAAATGCTTTTTATATCTACTAGTGGGTAAATGAATTTCTAGATATATTACGAATTTTTTTGGAACTTTAGTTTCGGAGATATTCATTTAATCGGACATTTTAAAAAAATTAATTTTATTTTTCAGAAACTATTAGAAAGCCATTAAATGTTTTTATAACTACTAGTGGGTAAACAAATTTTATTATTACGAATTTTTTTTGGAACTTTAGTTTCGAGATATTCATTTAATTTGGACATTTTTAAAAAAAAATTATTTTATTTTTCAGAGACTATTAGAGACAGAATTTACCAAAAATGCTTTTTATAACTACTAGCGGGTAAAATGAATTTAGATATATTACGAACTTTTTTGGAACTTTAGTTTCGAGATATAAATTTAATCGGACCCTTTTTAAAAAAGTAATTTTATTTTTCAGAACTATTAGGAGACAGAGTTTACCAAAAATGCTTTATAAACTACTAGTGGGTAAATGAATTTCTAGATATATTACGAATTTTTTGGAACTTAGTTTCGAGATATTCATTTAATCGATATTTTAAAAAACACTTTATTTTTCAGAACTATTAGGAGACAGAGTTTACCAAAATGCTTTTTATAACTACTAGTGGGTAAATGAATTTTTAGATATATTACGAATTTTTTGGAACTTTAGTTTCGGAGATATTCATTTAATCGGACATTTTTAAAAAAATAATTGTATTTTTCAGAAACTATTAGAGACAGAGTTTACCAAAAATGCTTTTTATAACTACTAGTGGGTAAAATGAATTTCTAGGATATTTAATTTTTTTGGAACTTTAGTTTCGAGATATTCATTTAATCGGACATTTTTAAAAATTAATTTTATTTTTCAGAAAACTATTAGAGACAGAGTTTACCAAAATGCTTTTATAACTACTAGTGGGTAAATGAATTTCTAGATATATTACGAATTTGGAACTTTAGTTTCGAGATATTCATTTAATCGGACATTTTTAAAAAAAAATATTTTATTCTTCAGAGACTATTATATTTAGAATTTACCAAAATGCTTTTATAACTACTAGCGGGTAAATGAATTTCTAGAGTTACAGCATGAAACCTTTTTTGGAACTTTAGTTTCGATATAAATTTTAATCGACCCTTTTTAAAAAAGTAATTTTATTTTTTCAGAACTATTAGAGACAGAGTTTATCAAAAAATGCTTTTTATAACTACTAGTGGGTAAATGAATTTCTAGATATATTACGAACTTTTTTGGAACTTTAGGTTTCGAGATATAAATTTAATCGACCTTTTGGGGCAAGTGCAATTTTATTTTTTCAGAACTATTAGAGACAGAGTTTGCATAAAATGCTTTTTATAACTAGTGGGTAAATGAATTTCTAGATATATTACGAATTTTTTGGAAACTTTAGTTTCGAGATATTCATTTAATCGGACATTTTTAAAAAATTAATTTTATTTTTCAGAAACTATTAGAGACAGAGTTTACCAAAAATGCTTTTTTATAACTACTAGTGGGTAAATGAATTTCTAGATATATTACGAATTTTTGGAACTTCAGTTTCGAGATATTCATTTAATCGGGACATTTTAAAAAAAAAATTATTTTATTTTCAGAGACTATTAGAGACAGAATCTCTACCTAAAAATGCTTTTAAACTACTAGCGGGTAAATGAATTTCTAGGATATATTATGAACTTTTTGGAACTTTAGTTCGAGAAATAAATTTAATCGGACCCTTAAAAAAATTAATTTTATTTTTCAGAAACTATTTGAGACAGAGTTTACCAAAAATGCTTTTTATAACTACTAGTGGGTAAATGAATTTCTAGATATATTACGAATTTTTTGGGAACTTTAGTTTTGGAGATATTAATTTAATCGGACATTTTTAAAAAAATTAATTTTATTTTTCAGAAACTATTAGAGACAGAGTTTACCAAAAATGCTTTTTATAACTACTAGTGGGTAAATGAATTTCTAGATATATTACGAATTTTTTGGGAACTTTAGTTTCGGAGATATTAATTTAATCGGACATTTTTAAAAAAATTAATTTTATTTTTCAGAAACTATTAGAGACAGAGTTTACCAAAAATGCTTTTTATAACTACTAGTGGGTAAATGAATTTCTAGATATATTACGAATTTTTTGGGAACTTTAGTTTCGGAGATATTAATTTAATCGGACATTTTTAAAAAAATTAATTTTATTTTTCAGAAACTATTAGAGACAGAGTTTACCAAAAATGCTTTTTATAACTACTAGTGGGTAATGAATTTCTAGATATATTACGAATTTTTTTGGAACTTTAGTTTCGGAGATATTCATTTAATCGGACATTTTTAAAAAAATTAATTTTATTTTTCAGAAACTATTAGAGACAGAGTTTACCAAAAATGCTTTTTATAACTACTAGTGGGTAAATGAATTTCTAGATATATTACGAATTTTTTTGGAACTTTAGTTTCGGAGATATTCATTTAATCGGACATTTTTAAAAAAAATTATTTTATTTTTCAGAGACTATTAGAGACAGAATTTACCAAAAATGCTTTTTATAACTACTAGCGGGTAAATGAATTTCTAGATATATTACGAACTTTTTTGGAACTTTAGTTTCGGAGATATAAATTTAATCGGACCCTTTTTAAAAAAAGTAATTTTATTTTTCAGAACTATTAGAGACAGAGTTTATCAAAAATGCTTTTTATAACTACTAGTGGGTAAATGAATTTCTAGATATATTACGAATTTTTTTGGAACTTTAGTTTCGGAGATATTCATTTAATCGGGTATTTTTAAAAAAAATAATTTTATTTTTCAGAACTATTAGAGACAGAATTTACCAAAAATGCTTTTTATAACTACAACATAAAACAGTTTATGTTGAAATTTTGGCACAAAAACATTTCAAATTTATGATTTCAGTGTAATAAACTATTTAGTCAACATGTTTAATTTATGCCAATGAAAACAGTATTGATTATTTAGATTCCAAATATCTCAAGAACCATTACTCGATAGCGATTTTTACCAAGATACCTGTTTTAGGTAAAACACGTCGTAAATGTATATTTTTTTACTTAGTAGTTTTATACAGGTACGGACGAAAAGTTATTACTCTTCAAACCAGTTGAAACACACGTAGGTGGCGCCCCCAACAAGTATTAGTCATATTGACATCAAAATCAAATTTCTCATGTCAAAAAACTCCGAAACTCAGCATTTTCGGACATACATTTATACGGACTTTTTTACTTATTTTTATCTGCAGAATATGCTGCCGAAATTTCCGGAATACAGTTCGAACCACCCTGTATAACACCCTGTATAATATATTTTAATATTTCACAAGAAATTATCAGTTTTTATATACAGTATGTCTCCGAGAGGAAAAACGTAGTATCAATTTTGATTAACATCATATATATTTTCTATATATTTTGAGATGATAAAGGGGAACCACAAAATTTATAATCACATTTTCTGTAGTACTGAACCAAATAAATTTTGTGCTTCTTAACATATTAAAACAGCAAAAAATATGACGTTAATCAAAATTAACAATATGTTTTATAACATCTGTCAATCTATATAACGTCTATCAAAGCATGAAAACATAAAAATGATATTAGGTACTATAGAAACGCGTTTTGATTTTTGAAACTATTTGGGAATTTCGACTATACATATTTTATTTGTTTTATTTGTCTACTAGACGATATGGAAATTTAGAAAAATATAAACGGGATTAAAAATTTATAAAAAGCTTTTATGAAGAATACAGGTTTTTCAAAAAGTTAACAATAAAAAAGCTTTTCCTCTTGTAAAGATAACCCGGGACATTCTATATATAAAAAAAATTATATACATTTTATATATTTTTATGTAAAATATATTCAGCGATATATCTACTTTAATGATTTGGCAGACACATTAAATGTTAAATTTTTCAATATGCATGTAAAAGTATATAGGAATATACAGGGTTGTTCACCACATACGACACGGAGTATTGTAGCTAAACAGTTAGATTTTTACAAATTGTAAGTTTTGGGTTCGTTGAAGGACTATTAGGGCTACAATTTAAAAATAATTTTACAAGATACACAGTATCCCAAATAAGTAAAAAATATTATCGTTGTATTTTTTAAATGGAACACCCTGTATATTATTTTTAGATTCTAGGATTGAAATAAAGGTAAATTTTATTAAGGTTTATCACGCTTAAACCTTACCGTTTTTGAAATATTTTCAGTTTTATGAAATTGCAGTAAACATTTTGAGACTTCATTCCTCCAATGGTATCGAAATTTTTAATACTAAATATTTACTGAAGTTTATTTATTGATCAGATATTGTGTTGCAATAATAAACAAAATTCTACCTTATACAGAGTGTCTAAAAATTTATATTAAATAATTATTAGCTTTAAACGGCTTTAACTTCTTTAATTTAAATGGAACACCCTGTATATTTTACGAGAATCAGACGCACAATTTATTGGTCTATCAAATTGTATTATACCATTTTTACCTATCTCTTCAAGTTTTCGAAAAAAATGAATTTTCTAATAATTTAGACCTTATTTATCACTATACCCATGGAATATTGACATTTTAGATTATTTTTAAAGATGTAACAAATTTGTATGTGTATTAGACAGTGTGGTAAAAAGTAACACCTTATTAATTTTATTTCATTTTTTGACGAATGCTTTAGTTATAACAAGAGAGACGTTCATTTTTATAACTTATTATTGTATTGATTTCTGAGTCAAATCCACATTTATTTAGAATAATTTATTAATTAAAACAATTAAGTATGTAATTAACTAATTTTTGGGCGGAAATAATGATGGTATATTAATAATTAGTAATATAATTGGTATATTCTTTTACAAAGATATAAATAGTTTTCTTTTTGTAAACAAATGGGCTTGCAATATTATTATTTTTACCACCTGTACATTTTGTATGTACATATGTTGCTTTAAAAAAATCTAAAATGTCAATATTCCATGGGTATAGTGATAAATGAGGTCTAAATATAATAAAATGCATTTTCTACGAAAACGTGAAGATATAGGTAAAAAATGCTATAATACAATTTGATAAACAATTAAATTGTGCATCTGATTCGCGTAAAATATACAGGATGTTTTATTTAAATTAAACAAGTTATTGCCGTTTAAAGCTAGTAATTATTTAATATAAATTTCTAGACACTCTGTATAATGTAGTATAATTTTTATTATTACAACATAGTATCTGATCAATAAATAATTTTCAGTAAATATTTAGTATTAAAACCTTTAATACCCATGGAGAAATGAAACCTTAAATTTTTTACTGCAATTTTACAAAAATAGGAAAAAATTTCAAAAACGGTAAGGTTTAAGTGTGATAAACCTTAATCAAATTTACCTTTATTTCAATCGTAGAATCTAAAAATGGAATACTATATAGGGTGTTACAATACTCCGTGTCGTATGTGGTGAACAACCCTGTATTAGGTATATATATAGTATGTCCCCGGATTGTCTTTACAAGAGGAAAAACTTTTTTATTATTGACATTTTGAGAAAAATGCATTCTTCATTGCTTGTTCTAAAATGGTTAATCCCGTTTACTTTTCAAAATTTTCATACCGTTTTACAGAAAATTAGAAAAAAACATGAAAATATTGTTGAATTTTTCTCAAAATCCTAAAAATCAAAACGCGTTTCTATATATAGCAATATAATTTCGTTTTCATTTTTGGATAGATTGTTGTGGATAGAATTTTAATTAACGTCATATTTTTTGTTGTTTTAAAATGTTACAGAAGCACAAAATTTATTTAGTTCAATGCTAAGGAAAGGGTGATAGTAGTTATCGGAAAATGTGATATTTTAACAACAGCAAAAAATATGACAACATTAATCAAAATTAATAATAACCATCTATCACAAAATGAAATCGTAATTATATTACCATAGAAACGCCTTTTTATTTTTAGGACTGAAAAATTCAACAATATTTTCATATTTTTTCTAATTTTCTCTAAAACGATATGTAAATTTGGAAAAGTATAAACAAGATTAACCATTTTAGAACCAGCAAATTTTTTTATGAAGGATGCATTTATCTTAAAATGCCGATAATAAAAAAGTTTTTCCTCTTGTAAAGACAATCCGGGGACATACTGTACAAATATTTGTAAAAATGTTCACCCAGTCAAGACAAATTGAAGCTTATTTCTTTATGCATTATTGCTGTATCTAAATAATTTAGTATCGTAAACTATAAGTAGGACTTACCAAAAGGCAATTTCTAATTAACATTCTGCTAATAATATGTTCTGTTATTGAAATGGTACCTCTGTCACAGATATAAGGCATGTGCCCGACTGACACCGACTACATAGATAGAACGTTTTAAAACTAACGGAAAGACGATTTTGTTCGAGGCAACAAGTAGCAAGAAGAAGATCGGGGACAACGCAGCCGAAATAGTGGTTCTTTTGGTAAAAGTGATTGATATCGTCAAGCACAACCTTATTGACATTGCCATTTATTGCACGTAAATAATATTTACCTGCCACTCGTACCTACAATGAGTACTTTTTTAATGATGGCATAATTACTATTTTGTAAAAAAATATTTCCTTTAGATTTTTGTGTATACAAATTGGTTCATAATATAAACCAGCATCGAAATTTTGGTAACTTAAAATTTTAATCTGAAAATTTATACTGGGTGTTTTTCAAAGGGGGCTACCCCTATAGAATTTTTGATTTTTTCAGATGAAAAAGTTAAATATGTTAGTATGCAACATAAGTCGGGATTGATTGTATTTTAATTAGTTTTGGTCACTTCCTATTTCACCGGAAACTACACTGAAAAAAAATTAAGTAATTTTACAAGAAAATATTGATATATTAGAGTTTAGAGTATTTTTAATACGAAACTTGTAAAAATAAGATATTTTTGCATAGTTTCACAAAAAAATGTTATTTTACAAAACAGTTTATTAATATTAAATGGTTATTACAAAACGATATTATTTTCACAATGAGTTTTGTGAGTTTAAAATAGGAAATACAATCTTGTAGTAAAATTGCATGTCTCTAGACATGTTCACAAAACTTTTTCGAATTTACCATGATATATTTAGTAAAAAATGACGCCACTTCACGTGACTTATTGTGAAGCTGATGCGTAGTAAGTAATGGCTGTACTTAAACTGCCGTTAAACGGTAGCTTACTAAAATGCAGTTAATAGGTATGACGTCGTTGATGTGACGCACTTGACGGCTTTATGAAATATAGGAATTTTATATGGACTAACCAACGCTATCCACCCCACCAAATAACCAACTTAACCAACGCAACTAACCTCGACACTAATAAAAAATATAAAAAACAAATATAAATTAGTAAAAATCAACCAACCCCCACCAAATAACCAACTAACCAATGAATTAACACCCTCCAAATAACCACGCTAACCAACCCGCCAAATAACTAAACCAATCCAACCAAAAAGAGTGAAACCAATGCAAGAAGATCACGCTATAAGCAAAAAAAATATAAAAAAGTCTTGGTCGGCGTGAGATTTGAACCACGGACCATTCGCTCACGAAGCGATAGCCTCAGCCACTGACCCACAGGTGCTCTTGCAAAATGCTTAAGGCCAGGCTTTAAAAAAAATCCCGCCGACATGAACGACGTCACAATATCTATTAACGGCATTTTAGTAGGCTACCGTTTGACGGCTGTTTAAGTACATCGTTAAGTAAGCGACGTAGTAGTAGAAACAACGAACGACGAAGAACATTTTAATCCTAGCAGTTTTTTGAACAGGTGGGAGTCTCAGTGCGTGGGTGATTAGTGTTTTTATAATTTAAGGGTATGTATCCCATACAGCCACGGTACGTAATATGTACGTACCTGGTACGTAATGTTGGGACGAACGTCAGCCCAAGTAGCATCTATCTGACTTCGAACTAAATCTAACCTGAAGCGACGTCAGACTTGTGCAAATTTAGGTCGGGTGCTGGTGATACGACCTGTGACGTCGCTTTCCTATTAAAAGCGACGTCGTTGGATCCGAGTAGGTAAATCCAACGATCTGTCGACGTACAAAATAACTAATTTTTAAACAAACTTATGCCTAAAAAAACACTAAAAAGGCATTTAGACATTCATCTACATTTTGCAGAAAGAGGTCGAGGCTTTTGCAAAATAATAGTAGTAGTGATGTCTTGCCTCCACTCATAAATGATTTTTATCCGGAAGAGATGCTGCATTACACTGGTGCATCTTAATTTCATTTTAGCTTAGGAAACCAGCAGACCCCATCCTCCTCCCACATGTGAGGTTAGGCTTAAAAAGTGGCTGCCCATTTTTTTAAGAAGAAAAAAAAACTAAAATATAGTTGCACAAATCCACAAAATCACTGATACGCAAAGTCAGGTTACGTGGCGTACGTTGGAATTATATAGTCATAATACGATTGCCGGTCGTCCGGTTTGATGACTTCGGTCGTGTGAGACGACTAATGTTGGAGACCCGGTCGGAATTAGTATATTGGTAGTTCATATTAAGTCGGACACAGAAATCCGCCATTCTTAACACGTATCCGATTGTCAGCCATTTTAAAATCGTTTTGTTTTTAAAATTTATATTCACATTTCGATTTCTAGTAGAATAATATTGATAAGGTTGAGTTTGGGGGGGAACCACAGTACAGTTTTATGGATTAAACCAGCTAGAAAATTAAAAAATATTATGCGAGTAACTTTTTTATAGATATTTTTATTTCCATAAATCTACCTAATTTGCAAGAAGGCGCTCGTTGTTTTCCGAATTATTTTAATCAGGTATATCAAAAAGTGACTTCCGTTGACAAAACTGATGTCTGGATTAATGATTCAGAATTATTATAATATGAAATTAGATAGGCACTTATAGTTATATTCGAGGAGTGATTATGAATCCATTTGTAATTAGGTAGTTTAGTTAGGTTTTTATGTATTCCTTGTAGCGAATATGAAACCAAACGTAAGTGCTTAGCGACGAATTTTAAATGACTAAAATCCAACGTAATATGACGTTGGTAATTGGTAGAATTACATTCCCTATTAGGTCAGATACCGACGTCGAGGCGACCCGAATCTGTATTCCCCATTTAGGTGCAAATAAGGGTCGTCAGGCGGTCGAACCGACGTTGGTACCCGACGTCGGGTTTATTGAACGCGACGTATACCCGACGTTAGATAACGTCCAAATGCTACTTGGGAGGTCCCTGGTACGTACAAGTACGTACAGATATGTACTATGTACGTACTAGAGACTGACATTTTCCAACGCTTTGTACGTCCCCGATACGTCCCTGGGATGTGGTAAAGTACGAACTATGTACGTCGCATGTACGTACATTCCAGGTACGTACATTTTATGTTTTGTTCCGGACCAAAACTGGATATAAAATGATCGAAATCATCCATAGTACGTACAATGTACGTACTATGGACATACAATGTACGTACTATGGACGTACATTTTTCAACGACCTAGGAATTTAATTAGAAATAATTCAATGGAAGTCAGCTTAAAATATTTATTAATATAAAAACTCAGGTACATGGTCATTTCTTATGTCTTGATACACCCGTGAGTCTGGCTTCGGTCCGGCAACTACACCCTTAGCGCACTCTATCTTTTATTGGATGTTGATAGATATTTCTTTTTTTTTTCTCGAACTGCTTCTAACTAAAAAATACAAAAAGAAAACTAAGTATTCAAATATCTAATTCTTGCCTGTGTTCTGAAAAAATTGAATGAGCCGATTTTCAATCATTTGAGATTGTGACTGTGCTAGGTGAAATAGTCACATTAGATGTGGTAGTGTCATGTAATTCATCTGATGATTCCCCACTTTGAGATACACAACATATCTCGAGGGTTATCTGTTTCAGTTTCGCTAATGTTAAGATGTGGCAGAGAATCTTCAGACTGTAAATCAAGAACTGAAACATCTGATGTGCTATGTTGATCATTACAAGGTTGAAAGAAAGATGCCTGATTAAATGAAGCAGGCTGTCTATTTTGATTAGTATATGGAGCCTCTTGAAGAGCTCTTTCAAACCGCTTAATTTGAACATTTGCATGTAATAGGTATATTGTAATATTTGCTAGAAGTATCTTTGCGCCACATTATATTATTAAACTCTAACTTACCTTCAAAAGTACTATAAGGAAAGCACAGAGGCACAACAAACCAGAGAGGGTCCCGGCGGGCCCCCTTACACTGATTGCGCACGCGCACTAGCTCTGCCAATAGAAAATGCCCGACTTTCGATTTTGACAATACTCGAATGTGAACGAATAACCTAGCGGGAAATTTAAACATAGGCAACATAGGACTGCATAATTTTCCTGTTTTAGCAGCTTGATTGCATAATATATTGCATTTTTAACCCATCAGATTTCTTCAAAGGCTGTCCATTATGGTCATCCATTATGGTCATTGGATAATTTAGGAAATAATTTTTATAGCGGTCGGGTTAGATTTATTAATCAAAGAAGTAGAGGTATGTTAGAGTGACTTGAATTAACGTTAGTCTAGAAAAGATCCACTGATCCATCAGTCCATTAATTATTATTATTTTTCAGAAACTATTAGAGACAGAGTTTACCAAAAATGCTTTCTATAACTACTAGCGGGTAAATGAATTTCAAGATATATTACGAATTTTCTTGGAACTTTAGTTTCGGAGATATACATTTAATCGGACATTTTTAAAAAAATTAATTTTATTTTTCAGAAACTATTAGAGACAGGTTTACCAAAAATGCTCCCGAAAGTCCCGAAACTGGTCCCGAAACTAAAATACACAGTATACTTATCTAATATCGATTAGATCTGTCTTGAGAAAATATAAGAAATTAAATTAATTAAAAAAAAAACTGAGAACGGTTAACCAACAAAAATCAAAACAAAAAAAAACAGAAACAAATTGACATGAACTCATGCGAACATGGCAAATATAAAACTATAAAAAACTATATAAACTAAAAAAATATAAGTATATAACGAGACACATCACTTTTGACCAAAGTAAGACTTAAGTGCCACGAGAGCATTTAAGGATTTATCATCTAATCTTGACCGAAGCTTACTACAAAATCCACCGGCAACTGAAAAAGCTCTCTCCAATTGGACTCTGGTGGGTGGAATGGTCAGTAAATGCTCGTGACATAGCTGCAAATATTGTCCTCGACAACCGCCATCCTCAAAAAAGACCATTTCTCGTTTTATTACTTTTGATAATCGATCTGGTTTTGCAGCTAATGACTTTTGTATGATTGCTCTTGTACTTGTTGAGGCAGTAGCAGATATTGCACTTTCAATAAATCCGTCTAACCTTTTTGCCAATGAAACTTTCTCAACCTGATTACTATTTCTGTTTCTTATCTCCGCCAGCGAAACTTCGTCTTCATCTGAACCAGCTTCTTGCTCATGCACTTTGGATTGTGATAATCTTTGCACCAATTTGTCAATGAACTTTAAGATTTCTTTAGTATCTGGCTTAGACTGATTAAAATCTAAAGGATTGCTTAAATTTTCTATATATTTTAGTGTGTGTGTGGATTACTGAGATAATTAAGCACACTGGAGGCAGGGGTTCTTCGCTCGTTTATTCGTTGCTTCAATGCTTCCTGTAAGTTTTGGCTTAAAGGCGCATTGATTTTTGAAAGTTCTTCGAATATAAACTTAAGACTAGCATCAGCAGTGTAGTGATTTGCTTCATACCTACTTAGTGTCATCACAGCTAGCCTTATTTGTTGTAGGCACTTAGCAATTCCGTTCAGAATGTCAAAATCGTAGTCACTGAAATTTACTGACATGGAGAGATCAATCATAGTCTTTTGTATGCAATCTAGAAAAACAAACCTTTCTAGCATTCCATCAAGGCTATTCCAACGGGTTTTACAATCTAAAATAAGACTTAATTTTCGGTTGTATTTTCCGTGCACGTATTTCTGTAAAACAGTGTTTTTCAATGGAGAGCGTCGAAATAACTTTACGATTTTTCGAACTTTGTTGACTAATTCGTTTATGTTGTAGCTGTCAGTTAGGTCGTAAATGATCTCTTCATCCACAGTTTCATCGTCGTCGTCGCTATAATTATCATCACTTGACAGGTCTTCAATGATTTTCTGATGGTTTTCTTTTACAATACATTACTTCAACAACTGCAAGGTATAATAATTTAGCGGTTTCGGGACCAAGTTGAGGTCCCGGGACCATCATTGAGTCCCGGGACCACTTTTTTTATGCTAACTCCCGGGACTGGATACCCTATCTGGGACGATAAGAGTACCGAATCGGCCCCAGAAAGGAATCGGGCTCATAATCTCAGGAAATATTTGTACTCATAAAATACTTCGATACAGCAAGATTCAGTTTTTTACCATAACCCTGACTAAATAAATCGAAAAATACTGAAAATCAGTAAAAACTGTTATTCTCAGCGTTTGTGAATCGAATGATCTAGCGACCGGATATGTTTTGAGGCATGATAATAGGAATAAAATAAGGAATTCAAAAAAAATAGTTTTATATTTTTACGGTACATCATATCGTAACATGGTTAAAAATTAAAATTAAGAATAAAAGCCCGAAATTAGGTTCTTGCGGACGGATATATTCTCGTTCTCGCTCTTATTTTTTTTCCAAAAAGCTACCATCATGCCCCAACACATATCCGGTCGCCAGATCATTCGATTCACAAGACGCTGAGAATAACAATTTTTACTGATTTTCAGTATTTTTCGATTTATTCAGACAGGCTTATAGATAAAAATCTGAAACTTGCTGTATCGAAGTATTTTATGGGTACAAATACAAATATTTCCTGAAATTATTCTTCCTTTCTGGGGCCGATTCGGTATTTTTATCATCCCAGGGCCAATTATAAATTTTTTACCGAAATTATTATTAGGTTTAGGACAGAAACGAAGTGTAATATTAATCAGTAATCGGTAATAACATGTTATTGAATATTTAAATATATTTGTCAGTTAATCCCAGCGGAATTATTATGTTTTTATAGAAAATTACAGAAATGTCTATACCTATGTGGCGGATTCATCTTTCCAAAAAATCCTATATGGGTATTTCCCCACTGCAAGAAAATCTACAAAATAAAATAGTAGTTATTTTTATGTAAACACTTCTGCGTTAATCCCAAACGGAAACTACTTGTCAGAAGTTAGGTTTAACTATTTCGCGCCGACTTTTCGCTATTAAAGTATTTAACTAAATTTAAATGTATTTCGACTTTATATGATATTTTTAATAACATAGGCAAGTATCAAAATTCAACCCTTACCATTTCGGAAACTACCCCCTTGGGACATATGGGTCCCACCAGTAATTAACTGTGGGACATACATATATGGCCCCTTAGTAATTAAGAACACAATATATTCTTGAAAAATAAACTTTATTTATGAAAAATAGTACCTAATTTTAATTACCAACTTTTATATTATTATTGGTGAAAAATACTAAAACAATTAATGCATAATGCAATGTTGCATTCACTACAATACATTTTTGTTCGCTTTCCTTTTTTTATTTTTATAGCATCGATTGCATCTTCTTCTTGTATCTCCTTGTATTGGCAGGTGATCGCCAACGTTCTTTACACTTGCCGATGATACTGATGGTCTTCCATACAGCTTCTTCATTTTATTTTGTGCTTGTTTTCTGCCTTCAGCTATAAGTTGTTCCACTAGTGCCACGCAGAATTTTTTTAGGGACAATGATTTAGTATTACATATGTCTTTATACAATATATGTGAATTTACAACAGTTGTTAAGAGCAATTTGTAAAATACCTCTTTCCACCATTTACATGATTTTCGGTCTAAATCATATGTTCCTACCAATTGATCTGATAGGTCGACCCCTCCCATATATTTGTTATAAAATGCTATTGATGTTGGACAATTTACATTCAATTGGCTACCATCCTTTTTCTTTCTTTTTATGTTAACAACTTCTGAACGGTGACAATTGGACACGGCCAGAACTTCTTTTGTATCTTTCCATTGAGATACTAATAGACCAGACGTACTGCAGTGAAATTTATAATCCCCACGATTTTTCAGTCCTTTTACAAGCGTGGGCAATTTTTTCGACTTGCTATACATGTTCCCACTGCAGCGAATGGAAGATCATGTAATAATTGAACAGATATAAAAAACCTGTCGAAACACAACGTAGTATGTGGTTCACGTATTGTCGATGCCAGTTTTGTAATTACTCTTTCTCCTAGCGGCTTATCTGCCATGGCGTCGGATTCTTTTCCTTGATAAATGTTGAAGTCATATACATATCCAGATACTGAATCGCACCTTTGCCAAATTTTAATCCCCCTTTTTATAGGCTTTAGGGGTAAGTATTATTTTAAACTTGACCGTCCTTTAAATTTCGTCATCGACTCATCAATCGATTGATGGGTGCTTTCGGTCCTCGATTTTTGAAACGTATGTTTCAAGCATGAAACTAACTCTTCAATGTAGTATATTTTATTTGCATCTTTGGGTTTTTCTGGATAGTTGAAATATAATTTGGAGTGAAGGAGCAAGAATCTATCCCTCGAAATTGCTAATTTTATAGCTGCATTTCCTAGAGACTTGTTTGAAGCCCAGTAATCATGCATTTCGGGTAAACGATTGTAGGTCATAACTAGCATACAACCCAAAACAATCATGAGTTCTGAAGGATCAGTTTGTTGTACAATCTTATTTTTAGAACTTTGCCTCAGAATATCTAATCGTTTGTTTGTGCATTCGGCCATAAAAATAAAAAAAACTGCGGGGCATTAGCTTTAGAAATACGTCTAATTCTGTCGAAGATCTGTTGCGGGATATAAGGGGAACGCAAACTGCACTCTGCTCAGGAATAATCTTACGTGGAACATAGTTTATATCTTCTGGATCACACCAAGAATAATTTATGGAACAATTTTTATTCACGACATCCGTATCCATTTGCGTAGGATTTTCATTGTTAAGTTCATTTACACTTTCTGACGAAGTCTCGTTTAATTTAGCAGCATTATCTTGCTCAGAAGTTTGGTTGTTATCTACATCAGGTTCATCTTCACTTTATGATAAATTATCATTTAGTTTTGCCCGTTTTATTTTCTTTGAGCTCGAGTTTACTTCCTCTTCAGAATCTGAGCTGTCACTTGAGGCTTCATACTCAGACTCACTGCCAGGAAACGGTTCCTCTTCCGAAACTTCCGATTCTATATCAGAAGGGTGATTTATGAGCCAATCCAACTCTTTCTCGGTCAATTTACGTTTACTGGAAAAGAACTTTTCATTACTAAAGGGTCATATATGTTCCAAGAAAGAATACCAATGCGACAAATATGTCCCATTGCATACAATTTCATAATTTTATAGTAACAAACTAGATATTTTTGTACAGATTATTACAAAAACTTACCGGGACATTGTTGAAAGTAATTTATGACTTTTTAGTTATAAATATATAAATAATATGCTTCCTGTAGCAGTAGAAAGAACTAGTATAGGTAGGATGGCACTACTAGACTACTAGAGAATAATGGTAGAATACACGTTGATGCCGGGTGCGACACAATATATGTATAGCAATTTAAATAGGCATTTGAGACCACTAGGACATAAAAATATTTTTATGGGACTTATATAACCCATTAGACGCGAAAGGGTTAAAGATACACAAATTTGCCTAACGAACAAAAAATACTTAACGTTTCGAAAAGTTTATCTCTTTCCGTCGTCGGAAACAAAAAAATACAAAGAATAAAAAAATCTATTTAAAATATTTAAGTTCAACTATTCGAGAACACTTTAGTTTTTTAAAACAGATAACTCTACAAAAACCGTTGACGTTCTGTTAAAATGATACTATATCAAGTTAAACTTCAAAATTAACAATTACTACTTGATAATTACAGGTGATTTCCCGATTTCAAAGAAAATAATAGGTGTTTTCCTTCATGTTTATCTACCGGTCGCCGGTCGCCGGTCGCCGGTCAAGAAGTACAAACTTGCACTCCGCAATTTTGCCTTCTCTTCGTCTTTCGAGTCCTTGACATTGAGAAGTCAATGAACTTACATACTTTTCAGCTGTATTTATCTTTAGCGCTCAACATCAAATTAAAATATCTCGATGATCTCTTGAAATTTGGACATTATCGACGCCTATAAAATATATTAATATTTTAACACACTATTTTTAGACTTTTTAACTTCGTAATAAAAGATAATTATACAGGGTCCGGCAATAGTGCGTCGGGCATCTGTAGCTCCTAGAATAAAAAACTTGAGAATTTTGTATAAGTGCAAACCTAAAGTATGTACCCGGATGTATTTCCGAAAAATATTTAGACTTATATAGGGTGGCTCAAAAAAGTGAGTGGATCTGGATGATTTTTTTTAATGGAACACCCTGTATATTATTGCATTCTTGGCTTTCTTTCAGATCACTTTACATAATCCTAAGATATCAGTAAATCTATTTCGATAGTTTCAGAGATATTAAAAAATAAATCAAAAATATATATTTCTCAACTCTTCTTAAAAAAAATATTAACAATACAAGAACTGTTCTGAAATCAAAGCTACATTAGGTATTTACTTTAGATGGTTTGTTCTTACTTTGTTATAAATATGGTAATCGTAAATCATACAGGATGTTCAATATTCTACACCAAACTTTCAAAAATATAAAATAATTTTTCTTCGTTTTTTTAAATGGAACACCCTGTATATTATTTTTTTATTAAATCGACAATTAAAAAATGAACATTTTTTTGTATTTAAAGTATTTCAAAATTTTTAATAGTTTTCCGGATACACGCAGTAATAGTTGATATGGTGCTTTCAATGGTAAAATAACGAGAGGAAAATAACTGGGCGGCTTTGATAAAAATTTACTGTGGAAAATGCCATATGAAATACAAAACAGGGAATATCTGCGAAACCGTTAAAAATTTTGAAATACTCTAAATACAAAAAAGAATCATTTTTTAATTCTCCATCTATTGAAAAAATAATATACAGGGTGTTTCATTTAAAAAAACGAAGAAAAATTATTTTATATTTTAGAAAGTTTGGCGTAGAATTTTGAACATCCTGTATGATTTACGATTTCCATCTTTATAGCAAAGTAAGTACAGACCATCTAAAGTAAATATCTAATATAGTTTTGATTTCAGGACAGTTCTTGAATTATTAATAATTTTTTTAAGAAAGGCTGAAAAATTTATAATTTTTATTTATTTGTTAATATCTCTGAAATTATCGAAATATATTTACTCATGTCTTAGGATTATATAAAGTTATTTAAAAAAGCCAAAAATGCAATAATATACAGGGTGTTCCATTTAAAAAAAATCATCACGATCCACTCACACTTTTTTGAGCCATCCTATAGAAGTTAACATATTTTCCTGAAATATATCCTGGTACATACTTTAGGTTTGCACTTAAACAAAATTCCCAAGTTTTTTTTTTATTTTAGGCGCTACAGATGCCCGACGCACTATTGCCGGACCCTGTATAGTGTGACCAACGGATCTGTAGCTACGGGGTATCGGCAGGGGAACGCAGTTGTAAACAAAACACGCCCAATTTCATTCATAAAATAGGCATGGGTGTACGGTGTTATATGAAAATAATGTGTATCATAAATATAATACTCAGATTAATAATTTTTTTCAAAAAACTTTATGCTGTTTGAATCGTTACTGTTGAGTTAGCAGATAAACACTAAAAGCTTTTATTAAAGCTCCCTTAAATATTTTGAATCATTTTATTATTGTGTTGTGTTATGATTTTTATGAGTACCTTGTTTATATAGTGTATTGTTATGATTAACAAATTATGGTTTATGTATTATGTCAGATTGTATTATTCATAATGCATGGTTTTTATGACAGGCGATAGAATGTTACGGGAGATAAGATTGTGAGTGAGGCGCCCGCCGCAGTCAGTCGGTACCGTGCGCTCGCACGATACACATGTTTGTGTCGTAATCCTAAGTACTAAAATGTAATAAAGAAGTTATGAGGGAAATCCAGTGTTTTATTTGAAAATACAAGATCTATTGTTACATATCAGAAGTTGGATAGAACTACTAGAAGTACCACAAAAGTTTAAAAAGTGCCAATATGCCATGTTGTGTGTGAATCCATAAGTTAAGTTGCTGGAAAAGGACATAAAGCCATAAAGCAACAAATCCAGCAGTGTTAGTGAATAAAAAGGATAATAGTACATACAGGAACATTTGGAAATTGGCTTATCCACTCCTACTTCAAAAATGGGAAAAGACAAGGCTGTTACGATGTGCAAGGTGCAAACTGCAAGTCATGTTTGCTAAAATAAGTCTTGATTGACCATGTTGACATAAACACTAAAGCAGTGAGAAAATATAGCTTCAGAGGATACATTCGAATAAGATAAGTACCTACACAGATATCAATTAATTGTTAATTTATGTTTCATAGTTACGAATATAAAATTTTTAGTTGCTTGTTTATGATTTTAAAGACGTTATTGAAATTAATATTCCAATAAATTGAATTTGTAAAAGAATCAAATAAAATAAAAGGTTCAGATCAATTAATGATAGTGATATCAATATAGGACAGTCTGTATAACAAAAAAAATGTTTTCACTAAAATTAAAACCAAGCATCTTTTGCATAATCTCTTTGCAAATTTGATACAAGTTACGCCCACGGATTCCTGCACACCTGCTAAAAAGATCAGGCCATCCTGATGGGAAGATGCGGTCCTTGCAGTTTCCACGAAGCCTTCACCAAGCCGAGGAGACTCTTTTCTCATTGTTAAAAATCATTCCATTGTCTTTGCTCTTACAGTAAACATCTTGTACTTTATCAAATAAAATTAAAACTTTATTTTTTAAAAAGACTCTCCTGTTTTCTTGAAACGTAATTGGCGCAGTCGGTAGGATCTGTGCGGTGGAGATCCTAGAAAATCGAGCGAATATCGGGACTAGTTTTCCACTTGTGGTATCTACCCTTAAGCACGGATCGAGAAAGAACAACCCCAGAAAACGGCAGCAGAGTCCACAACAACAACGACAGGGAATCAGGAAAAGAAAAAAAACGACGTACTTCGGCATCAAACTGTAAGTGCATTTTTCCTTTTCGCCCCATTCCGCCCTCTGGTTAAGGTGTTCGGTTGGGATAATTTAAGCTTTGCATTGCGCAACCCCTTTCGCTACTCATTGTGAGAATTTATTTTAAGAATAGTTTTTAGGAAAAATCAATCAATAATCAATATTAAATAAATCTAAAATAAAAATACTTTTTTATCATATAATAATACTAAAAGAACGTAATTTTCTTTTAATAAAAAAACGTAATATTTGATTTTAGTTATAACAATTTAACTGCTATATAAAATTAAATATATTTTATTTTCTTAGATCATAAGTTAATGACCGATTTAGACGATATTATAGGTAAATTTGACAATTTATCTTTTTCCAAAAATCCAGTGAAAAGTAGTACTATTTCTACCAAAATGACCGAATTAAAAATAAATTGGGAATTGTTTAAATCTAAATTGGACAATATAAGAAATTTTGACGGAGATAGTAACACTTTAAACAAATTTATAAAGAGATGTGAAAGTTTTATTGATAGTTATTCTTCTATGAATAGTCCAGATTTGGAAAAACATATTTTCGAATGTATACAAGAAAAATTAATAGGTAGAGCTGAGGTGATGGTCGGTAATCGCGCCGAACTCAATGATTGGGTTAGTTTAAAAAATGCTTTAATACAATGTTTTTCTGATCGTCGCGATATCGATTGTTTGGTACAAGAACTGACCAGAACTAGGCCTTTTAAAAACGAACACTTGTTAAATTTCGGGAGTAGATTACAATTGTTAAGAAGCAATGTCATACAAAGGGTTAGTAATGACACAAATTTAAATAGGGAACAAAAATTATGTCACATTAGTTACTTTGATAAAACAGCCTTAAACACTTTCATAGCTGGTTGTACAGGGACGCTTAAAAATAACATGCATATAAAAACACCAAAAAGTCTCGAAGACGCAATTGCGTACGTAACCGAATTTGAGAATTTTGAGCGACTTTATGGCCAGTGTAATAACGTTTTTGATAAACCAAAAAATAATTTTCAAAATCCAAAACATAATACGAATAATTTTGGCAACCAAAACTTTAATTCGTATAATCAAAATAATCCGAATAATTCATTTAATAATCAAAACCCCCAAAATAATTTTAGTAATTATCGACAAAATAATGTACCTAATTTTAACAATACTAACTATAATCACCAAAATCACCAAAATAAACCGGCATGGCCTTGTCAGCCAATAAATATTCAAACTAGACAAGTTCCACCACAAAGGTTTCCAACAAACCGAGAAGTTTTTGGACCTCCCGTAAACGTGTTTAAACCTAAGCCTATACCACCAGGACAATTACCAAAACCGGAGCCAATGTCAACAACCTCCAGGATACCCACTTTAAATAGTAGTAGAGGATTTTCGCAGAACTCCTATAATCGGAACAGAATGTTCGATAGAAATCCGAATTTAAATTTCCAAGAATTGTACAATAATGATTGTAGTACAGAAGAAAACTACACGGATTCTACAGAAAATTATTGTGATCAGAATACAACAGATTACAATCAAGACGAAGATACTAATCAATATATTGACAATAATCAATATAATGAGTATCAATACACTCAACCAGGTACCGAAGAAATGACCCAAGAACAAAATTTTCAAGATACCGGGCCAACAAATCAACAGAGCTGATTGAGATAAATATCTCATCGAATAACGCCTTACCTTATATAGAAACTATCAACCCGCCTTTGAAACTATTAATAGATACAGGAAGCACAAAATCGATAATAAAACCTTCGATTATAGAAGAAAAATTTCCAAATTGTATTTATCAAACAACAAATAATATAAAAACAGCTTTAGGTAGTAAACAAACGAAATTTCAAGCCACTGTACCGATTCTTCTCGATTACGGTATCAATCATGATATTGATTTTATACTTTTTGACTTTCACGATTACTTTGACGGAGTGATTGGTTTAAATGATCTTTGCCAAATGAATCTAAATATTAACCTAGTCGATCAAAAATTGATTGGAAATAATATTCAGATACCTTTTAAATTTAGACAGCCTTATGAAGTAAATTTTTCAATTAGTGTAAATCCTTATGAAAAGTTTATTAAAAATTTACCCGTCAGTGTTTTCGAGGGAGAAATTCTTACTAAACCAGGTAAAATTAATGAACTTTATTTTCCCCAAATTTTATCTTACGCTAAGGACGGTTTTGCCCCTGTAGAAATACAAAATTACACGGATAGGACCATTTCAATAACACTACAAGAACCAATACCTGTAGATAAATTCGAGTCAAATGTTTGTGAACTATACACATTTGAAAATGTCTCCAGAGAAATGGAACAATACCATCTAAACAGGACAAACACTGAAATAGACGAACTAATAAGGACAAGTCATATGAATACCGAAGAACGAAGAGAAATATCCAAATTGTGCAGAGAATACTCCGATATATTTTATAAGCCAGGAGATAGATTAACATTCACATCAAAAGTAAAACATAATATCAGGACAGAAGATGAAATACCCGTACATTCTAAGTCATATAGATACCCATATGTACACACGAATGAAATCCAAAAACAGATTAACGAAATGTTAGACAAGGGTATAATAAGACCTTCATCAAGCCCTTGGTCGTCGCCCATATGGATAGTTCCAAAAAAGATGGATGCGTCCGGGAAACAAAAATGGAGAGTAGTTGTAGACTACCGAAAAATCAACGAAAAAACGATAGACGACAGGTACCCTATACCAAACATTAATGACATCCTAGATA